>NC_069112.1:16417196-16750498 GCF_025612915.1 Magallana angulata | reverse complement strand
TACTTGCATGACTAATAAATTTAAACAACTTCTAAAAATAGTTTACTTCTTTATTTTAATAATGATATTATTTATTTCCTTTTAAATTAGCCCCAAAGCCACTGCCCATTTTACAGATTATCAATTTTCCATACACACATGCTCCATCTAAACCATGGCTCAGATAATGGCCCCCTTGGAACAAATGAATTCAGCCAGCTCCTAAGAATTTATCATTGACAAACAAAAATTCTGCATTGTCAGTTGATAGAATACTTATAAAAGATAAATTTAGTTAATGCATAAAAACAAAAAACCTCCATTTGAATGTATTTATATAAATATATTTTAGGGTGTTTTAATGCTATAAATTAATTAATAAAATCTGTAAGGATTACCTCCCTTACTTTTCAATATCAGTGAACAATATATAGAATGAGGAAAATGAAAACTGTCATAAAATCATTAAATCTTGTCTGATCCTAAAAAAATTACAGGTGCACATCTTCAGATGGTGATCAACATATGTACAAATTTTCAGACTGTTCCATGCAGTAGTAAAAAATTCTATAGGGGGGACAAAGTTGCATCTACAGAGAGACAGACAGACGGACGGACAGGGTGAAACCAATATACCCTTAAACTTCATTTGTGGGGGTATAGGGGTATAATGAGACTCCTGGGGTATCACTAGTTACTAATTTCTATTATTGGGGTTACTTGGGGTTCTAATGAGTATACTTGGGGTTCCTTGGGGTATCCTTGGGGTACCTTGGGGTGAGCCTTTGATTCGAATGAGACCCCTGGGGTATCACTGGTTAATAACTTTATCATTTGGGTTCCATGGGGTTCTTACGGGTTTCCTTGGGGTTCCTTGGGGTACCCTTGGGGTACTAAGAGGTGACCCTTGAAGTCCAATAAGACCCCTTGGGTATTAAAATTTATTAATTTTTGTCATTGGGGTTCCTTGGGGTATCCTTGGGGTTCCTTGGGGTTTCCTTGGGGTTCCTTGGGGTTCCTTGGGGTTAAAAGACGCACCCTTACATGTGTCCGAAAATTAAAAGCGAGATTGGCTTCTCGCGATTTTAAGCGGATATTAATTCCTCGCGTTTAATTAGGAATGTACAGAGAGAAAAAGCAGAGATGTAATGTACTACATGTATCACTAGTAATCATGGTCATTCATTTCATTGTGCAGGCCTAAGTTCATTCAAAGTGGGGCACTATACATTATGTCATCTCTACTCTTGCATACAAAAAGTGTGCATCAGATGTGCACCTATAATTGTAAAGCAGCAGCATTGGTTATTGATGAATGCACGCAATTAATTTCTGATCTAGATGAAAAGGTGTCAAGTATGGATTTGATTGTTCTGGTAAATTGTGTTAAACATCTGTTAGTCTAAGGTTCTCCTTTTCGCTTACTTTGTTTCTCCATATGACTTAAATTCAAAATACAGATATACAAAAAATATAGGTTGAACTTTGTTCATAGATTGGTCAATTTCAAGTAGCAATAGACTAAAAGGAGGTTTCACACAGTTGCACAATTGCTTTAATTTTGCTTCTTCTATAATTTAATGCATAGGACTTTCAAAACTTGATACATTCTTTAAAGATTAGGGCAAAGGAATCATCTTTCATATTTGCTGATATAGGAGTAAAAGGCCACAGGGCTAGATGAACTTCATTGGCTAAGTGGTAATTTAGGGAGCTCTCTGGGCCAAAGTCAATGCAGTCCATCCACTGATAGAGAAAAGTTTTTCAATGGAGGATCCGAGAGATAATTTCGTTTGCCAAGGAAGTGCCAAGGCCTATTTTTAGTAACCTTACTGTGTAAATTTAATAAGTTTGAATTTTCCAGGAGGGTCTGGACCCAAACCCCCTCTCGACCCACCCCTCCCCCAAAACCTCTCTAGACACCCCCCACCCTCTAGATCTAGTATTCAGTATTTCAGTAGATTTGGCAGATTGCAGAATTTTGAGTGGGATAAAAAAAAATTGATAATATGCAACCTGTCGTATGTACTTTTATGTCAAAACTTGACTGAAATAGCAGTAGTGAATTATTTTGTTTGATACTTTATCTCTCTCTATAACACATGGTACTAAACATGTATGCAGACTCTATAATGATTTGTCATGTTTGATAATATCCATTACAGTAGATTTTGCATCTAAATACTGTAAACCTACGTTTTTTCGCAAGCGAGAAATTTTTGCGAGCTTCGCGAGAGAATCATTGTCGCGAATCTTTCTCGTCGCGAACCAGCCCTTGTTGTATGGCTCTTATACAACACGTAACTTTATAAGTCTTACTCGCAAAAATTTGTCTTTGCGAACTAGTTCATGTCCAGTAAATGGCAAAATAATGTCGTCACAAATAAAAGTTGGTTTACAGAACATCTTGTTTCTCATTATATATATGTATAAATGGAAAAGCATTGCACCAAATTGAAAAGTAAATCGTTTCAATTTGTTGATTTGCATATAAGTACAAATTTTGTGTAAGATAAGAAAGTCATTGAATTTATCTATTTATAATATTTCTTTTTTTTTTAAATTAATTTTGAGTTTCAGTGACATGTTGACAAGGAACCAATATCAATTTTCATGTAATTTACAAGGATTCAAAAACAACAATATTAGAATATAGAATTTTAAGGTCTATAATGAATTAATACTAAAATATGTCAATGAGGTTCAATGTCGGGTCTGTATTCCTAAAATTTGCGATTTTATTTTACAGGTGACAGAGAGAGCGAGAGATCGAGAGAGTAGGCACAATGTCTGATGCGAATTTGATGGCAGAATCTTACGCTGAAGACGCCATGCAAAACGTCGCCACGGACGAGGAGAACAAGCCGTGCTGTAAATTCTGCGGCAAGAAGTTCGCGCAGTCCAGCTACATCAAGGCGCACATGAGGCTCCACACGGGAGAAAAACCGTTCGCCTGCTCGTTCTGCCCCAAACGATTCAGCGATTGCAGTAACTGGAAGAAACACGAGAGAATTCATATCAGGTAACATCACTCGTCGTTTGTGTATTGATTCTATCGTCTATGATATATTAGTTCAATCACTAAATGATTCAGTGATTGAAGTAATTGGTGGAAACATGAGAGAATTCATAACAGGTATCACTCTTATCTGTATGTTATCTATTAATAATTAATAATATATTCATTTAATTGTTAAATTATTCAGCAAATGAACATGCTGAAGAAATCCGTATAAACATGAGAGGATTCAGACTAAGGTATCACCTTCATCTATCATATATAATTATAGAACTAAACGATTCCTCTGTTATCTATATCAGTATGACAAATCAATTCATTCGCTAAACAGTTCAGCAATTGAACACGAGATAATACCGGTACATATCTGGTAAGGGATTTGACATCTGAAAGATAATACACTGTATAGGGAAAATTAATTTTTCTCAAAAATATTTTTTTTTCTAAGTTTCCATATCTCTGATCAATATATATGCAATAGAATATCTCATAATCTACATCTCAGTCATGCCCAATATCTCATATATTTCAACTTGGTATCTTATTTATCTCAGGCAGGTATCTCAGTTATCTCAATCAAATTGCTCAGATATTTCTTTATGGTTCAGCATCTAGTTTTGGAATGTGTTGAATGGAAAAAAATTGTTCTTTGTTAATTTACATAGTATTACTGCATATTATTAATTTATTATTATTATGTGAGAATCTATTCATGTATTAATATATTTGTAGTAAATGCATTTATTAAACAAGTTCAAAGAATTGAGTATATATATATATATATATATATATATATATATATATATATATATATATATATATATATATATATATATATATATATATATATATATATATATATATGAAAACTGCCTTGGGCAAAGCTAGATGTAAATAATTTATATGGATATGAAACATGTGAGAGAGAGAAGAGAGAGAGAAGAGATGTCTTTTAATGACTTCATTTTGTGTTTCTTTTACTCATCTTTCATCCTATTCTTGTAGAAACTTCACAAGGTTATGGATACATTTTTTAGTTAATTATAGCCACACCCGACGATTATAATTAATATTAATTAATTCCATATCATAAACAGACCGACTGTTTGTACTGTGTGTGTGAAGTATCGTTGCCGTAAATTAATTCTGCGGTCGGACTGATTGTCAGACCCTCTTCATTTGAATAGCGGAAAATTTACCTAGAAATTAACTTTCTACCTGTTCTAACGAGAGATATATTTGTGTAAGTTAATTAAATGCACTGGTGTGTTTGTTAAGTCTTGTACTTTACCGCTGTTTCGTAGTCATAAATTCATGCTCGGTCGACCTTGTAACAAAAAATGACAAGTGACAAGGTATACATCCCAGCATGCCTTTGTCTGCTGTGAGTTGACAGTCGTAACAACTAATAGTCTCCAAAGTCTCGTACAAATTTTTTTTTTCTTTTTTATTCGTTATCTGTCCTCGGTCACTTTTGAAATACACCATTTGTTGGGAAGTTGCGTTTGTTCTCCCGTAAAAACGGTGTACCTGATTTCTTTGTCTTTTTCCAAGAACTTGGTATATATTAAGTGAGAGAGAGCTAGACCGTGACCTTTACATCAAAGAAATCTTTAGAACAGAGAACAGATGTTAATAATAGACAATTGTTTTTTTCAAGTATTCTGTTGAATATCTAAAGATAGACCCCCCCCCCCCCCCCCCAAAAAAAAAAAAAAATAATTTTGCTCTTTACCTGCAGATTTTTAGCTCACCTGAGGTAGTTTTTCTGATGAAGATTTGTCCATTGTCTGTTGTCGTCGACATCATTGTTGTCATAAACTTTTCACACTTTTATCTTCTTAGCCAAGACGACTGGCCCAAATTCAACCAAACTTGACACAAAACATAACTGGGTAAAAGGAATTCAAGTTTGTTTCAATGAAGTGGAGATAATTAAGAATTATTAAAAATTTGTTGATATTTTTCAAAAATGTTCTTCTCCAAAACTATTAGGCCAGAATTAAGAGCTGAAATTTGTATGGAAGCATCCGTAGGTAGTGTAAATTAAAGTTTGTTCAAATCATTGTCTCCCGCGATAGGGTTGGGTCACAATGGGGGGATCAATTTTTATATAAGAATATACATGTATATTAGAGAAATCTTTTAAAATCTTCTTCTCAAAAATCATTAAGCCAGAAAAGCTTGAACTTGTGTGGAAGGCTGGTATAGAAACTTGATAAGAAAAAACAGTGCTTTAAGTTATATTGCTTTTTTCTGTGTTTTCTTTTTCGGCTAGAAATTAAATTTTGCTGTACTTGACAAAAAGTGAATTTCAATCTTAAATTTCCAAGAAACCAAAATCATACATGAACGACATGATATTGTTGATATTATATTCAATGCAAGTGAACTGAATGCAGTTTGATTTTATTGAGTAATGATTTTCTCGACGAACTCTTCTTTAAACTTTTTTTTTGAAAGTATCGTACTTTTTTTAGATCGTGTTCAACTTGACTAAAATTGGCTTTGTAATATGCAATTAATGACAAGTGTTAAGACCACAGATTCATTAATTAGGCATCAATTTGTCAAGGGACTGTACATTTTATACTTCACTGACCCAGGTAAAGAAAAGATAGAAAAACACTTAACAGTCATAACATTAATGTAAAAAAAATACAATTGATGTTTAAAGAGGCTTTTGGTTTTTATAATACATGTATAATTATTCATTTATAGAGTCTGACATAATGCTATAAAGAACTTTTAGAAATACATGTATATGTCTACTATTTTTGTTGAAAAAAATCTGCAGAAATTTCTCTCTCTCTCTCTCTCTCTCTCTCTCTCTCTCTCTCAACCTTTCTGATTGAGTCAATGCTCCTTTGAATTCCATACCTGTATATCATCATTGACTATTTACCCTATCTTTATTCTTTTGTTCTTTATTTTCTCATGATTTATTGCTCCACTGTCTATTTTTTACTCTTGGAATATTTTGTTCTCACCTTTTTTTTTTTCTCTATCAAAATGTGGTTAATTAAATTAACTGGGTTAATTAGATATGACCAGGAATCTTTGATGAGTTACTAGAAACCAAACATGTGCTTTAAATACCAGCTGTTAGTAATATTGCATGCGAATTTTTTTGGTCATGATAAAATTTCCCTGTGAATTAGCAAGCCTGCTGACAGTTAAAATTGACTGACTGGATTTATTTTTGACTGATGTTGGTTGTTTTTTAATGTGTTTCTGTTCTTTCACTATTTGGTTAACTTTATCAAATAAAAGTGTGCAAATGAAAATGTAAGTATAAATCAGGAAGCCATGGAAAAAAAAATAAATATTAAGTTGATCAGTCTAAGGACACATGTTTGAGATCATTAAGGCCACCAACCTAATCAATTTCCAAAAAAAATTTAGGGGCATGGTATACTTTAGAGTATTGAAGAAGAATAACAAAATTGTATAAATTTAATTAGATAATTTTTTTATTGCATACAACTTACATTTACTTGCCAATGGGTAACTGAACAAAAATGTAGATAAGGAATAATACAGCATCACAAAGTCATATAAATTGCATCGTTATTCAAATTTTTTTTTCAAATTTTCAAATTTTTTTCAAATTTTATTCTATTACAGACAACTTGGATTAAATCCAGACAAACCGACCAATCAGAGCAAGAACCAGGTGGCAGCCGTCGTCCAGAACTACTCCACCCCCAAATCCAAATCGGACCACAGGGATTCGAACTTCCAGTGTAAGGTGTGTAACAAGACGTTCTCCAATGCTAGCAGTCTGACCACGCACCGCCGCATACATAGCGGGGAGAGGCCGTACCGCTGCGAGACCTGCGGGAAGTCGTTCACACAGATCGGCACGCTTAGAACCCACGAACGAGTTCACACAGGTAAGGTAGTGTGTACACTGAAAACAAAGGTATAGGTTCACATTGGTAACTCAATTTTTTAAGGTGCCTCACTACACCTTGAAATAGGTTCTCAAATCAGTAGAAAATTACTTGGTTATGATAGAAAGCATGATTGACAAGAAGTATATATGTCAAATAGGCGACAAAATGTGCAATTTTAGAGTAAAAATTATATTTTCAAAAATTTCATTCAGTAAACATAAACAAAAGCCCCAGGTGGATTCGAACTCATGACCTGCGGTTCACAAGCCTGATACTTTAACCACTGCGCTATGACGATATACATCTCAATCGATTGATAAAAACAGTTTTACAAAACATTTAAATCGCCATCTTGTGACGTAGTGTCTTTAAAAGTATAAGTCTCGGTGTAGTGAAGTACTTTAAACATGTGGCCACCAATGACTTTAGATTTGAAGCATATATAATAAAAAGAGATAGCATTGATCGGGAAAAGTTTATCCCACTCGGGGGATTGAGACATTGATTCAATAGTAAATTATTATGGAGGGATTCAGTAGTAAATTATTATGGAGGGAGATTGGTTGTGAAGAAACATTTACTGAAATTTGGAGCATGGAAACATTAAAACATTGGGAGAATTGACCACCCTTTTATTTGTTGCAGGAGAGCGACCGTACATGTGTAAGCTATGCGGCCAGACTTTTGCCCAGAACGGCAGCTATCGCATGCACGAGCGACGCCACATGATGGAGATGCTCCACAAATGTCCGATCTGTCCCGTAAAGTTCTCGCAGTGGGAGGACGCAAAGGCTCATCTTGCTACGCACCCGGAAATCGCAGGCGTTGCAGACTTCATGAAACACCTGCCTTCCATGTCGTCCGCCGGAGAGACTGACGAGGAAAATATGCCCCCCATGGACGGCTTCGCCCCTCAGATTGAACAGCTCCACCTGGATCAGTTTCCGCCTCCGGGGTTCCCCTTTCCCTCTCAGTTATCTCCCTTCTTCAATCTTTCGTCGTTACATTTTGGTGCTGCCCTCGGTGATTTACCGACCCCTGCCGGACTTTTTGCTGCCCAAGGACAGGTTTGTAATTTGATTTTTTGTTATTTATTTATTTATTTTTTAAGAAATTTTGAATCGAAGAATAATTAATATTTTTTGTTTTATGTTATTAATGTATCATTTTTGTAGACCTCGAATTATAGGTTTGTATTACCAAAAATATTAATTAAAAATTACAGAAAATTATAATAACTAAAAAGTGGTGAAAACAGAGTATAATTTTTGTTATTGTATTTATTTTGAAAAGTGACCTTGTATTTTAGGCTTTTATAACGAAAATCATGTATTACAGAAAACTATGATACAAGAATATATATGAAAACAAGATGGATGATAGTAATCATTACATATCGTGCTATTTTACTATCTTGCTAAAGGAGTCTATAGTTTTGTCATCTCGCTGTTTTCTGTCTGTTTTCTTTTTATAATCATGATGTAAAAAAATGAAGAGTCAATTATTTGACATCAAGACTAATGACCTAATATAGCTCTTTTCTTCAAATCTGTTTTATTCTATGACAGGAGAAAGGTCAGTTTAGGGTCAAGGGCATGTAAAAATAGGTCAACAGTCAAAATTGTTTCTAAGGCAACCATTCCTTGGTGAACTAGATTCACAAATATTTATTTTATTCATTCAATAAACCTAAGCTCTGCAAAATAACTAAGTATAAAAATATTGCAATTACTCATGATTGTAATTAAGGTAAAATATCTTTAAAAAGTTGGCCGTAAGAAAACAACACAGTGGCACTAAGTGCAGCTAAAATAAGGGCATTTCGATTGCATGGTTTTAATGTCCATTTAAGTACAACACAGGAAAAAACAAGGGAATTATTTTCATCGTCTTTAGTTCATTGGTATTCCATAAGGGCCATATTGTGTACTCTTAGACTAATTGACGTAGCATTTCAACATGAGGTGCATTGTAGTAGTTTCTAGAAGGAAATAGATGTTGAGTGTAATTTTTTTTGGGGATGTTTTAAATATTTTAGTTTTAATTTTTTCTTATAGTTGATTAAAACAGAGGGCCTTAACTTACACACCCCTCGGTCTACCCCTCAGGAGGACCTGTATAGACAGTCCGCGGAGGTCACGACCTCTGTCGCTAATGGAGTCGTCCCTTCCCCTAATGTATGTATAGAATGGTTGTGTAGGGAACATCTCAAAATTACATGTTTGTGTACATTGAATAGGGAACATGGGGAACATGTTAAAACATTTACAAGTACATTGAATAGAAAGCATCTTAAAATTGATGTACTTAGAATAGGGATCTTCTCAAAATTATATGTTCATTTGATAGAGAACATCTCAAAAAAAAAAATCTCAAAGTAAGATGAACATATTATATGCAATGAATAGAAAACATTTTAATGTTTGGTTTGACAATAAATCTGTATGATACATTGCAGAAATTATTATTTTTTTTTTTTTATCATGTCAAGAGCAGGATAGTTTGATCTTAAAAAGTGAATAAAGGCAATATTTTTTTATCAGTAGAAGAAGATCTGTATTACAACTTTCAAGCATTCCACTTTTAAGACAAATTACAAATTATTGATATGTTTGGCGTGGTTTAGGATAACGGGGACACAGCGGTCAGCACGACCACAGCGAGGGACAGGAAGTACAGCTCTGACTCCCACACCTCAAGGTCACTGTCCACCCCCGACAACGGACTCGAAAACGGTAAGTCACATCGCCTCATGATCACTGTTCACCCCCAACACCCACAACAAGACACATGGTGAGTGAGTGAATGTAACAAGGGGCTAAGACAGGGTTCTATTCACACCTTGTTAATATTTGGCAAAGCACTCCTTTATACTAGGGGGTGTTTCTTTTCCTTTCTCTGCAAATCATATCCCATGATTATAAGTTTTTCACCATTTGTAATATATCGTTCTGGTTCTAAACATAACTTAAATTAAACGTTAACATTTTAGCTGATTTTAAATTCAACCATCAACGAGATTGAAAGGGGAAGGGGGGGGGGACAAACAAATACAAACAGTTATCTGTGAACAGTATGTTTATTAATTAAACACTGGTGCAATTTGTAAAAGAAATGATTAAGTTATTTGAATGTTCCTTGTTTATCAAGTAGAAAAAAAAATGAATCGTCCAATTTTAAATTCCACGACTAACAACTGGGTGAAATGAAAGGGGAGGGGGGGGCTAAATTTCTTTGGGAACAATATTTTTACACGAAGCAATGAATTATGTGATAGTAGATCTATGTTTCTTGAGTAGATATCGTTTGAGCAGAACGTATGCTTACTTTTGGGTGCAATCAGTAAAAGATTTGTCTTTAACAACAGGCACAAACAGAACGGACACAGAAAAAGGCAACATGGAGACAGACTTCGTCCATCCAGACACGGAGCAAGGCGCCAAGCCAAACTCGGAGGACTCGAGCGTGGTCAGCGACCACTCCGATAACAACAACTCGGAGGAAGTCCAGGGGATCAAGTGTACTAACCTCCACAGCCGGCTGTCCGGAAACTCCCGCAAACAGAAGTGTCCGATGCGGCGCTACAGCGGATCAGGTAAGATCTTGGAAATTTATTTGTGATGCTATAGTAAATCAGGTAAGGAACCAGAAATAAGTGTAGGAACCTGGATGAAGTGGAAAAAAATAGGTTTAATAGTTTGATAAAGTAAATGGTTAAAAAACGAAGGTTTTAACTTGAGAAATGTAATTCCTAAATGGTTATAGGCTAAATGCAATGTACATATACATTAGTTTCATCATTATATGAGTAAAAAGCCAGTTTTCCTGAATTCTTTGTCAATTTTTAACATTAATAATATGTAAAAGAACAGAAAAAAAATTGACATTTTCCTGCTGCTTCCTTCATGTTTGACCCTGATACATCAGTGTAATACCGTAGATTCCTTATTTTACGCGAGTACTTAATTCTGCGATTCAACGGTTTTCTATCAAATCGCAAGAACATAAAATCGCGAATGCCAAAATTTTATCATAGTTTCATGTAGTTTACATATGTCTGAAAAATAAAAGCGAGATTTTAAAATTCGCGAGACGGGCTTTTCGCGATTTTACGCGGATATTAATTCCTCGTGTTAAATTAGGAATTTACAGTAATTAGGTTTTAAATAATGAATAAAAAAATAATGAGATTTTTTTATCAAAATGGATGCCCACAAATAATGATCATAAGTATTTGATAATAATGAAAAAAACTTTATTTTGCACCTTTGTAGGTATATTTTGAGGGGGGTGAGGAATTATGCAAGATAATAATAAAAATTTTGACATATTTCTAGCTGCTTCCTCCATGGTTGACCCGGATACATCAACCCACGTTACGCAGAGTCTCCTGAACGAGTCGGACAGCATCTACTCGGGCGACCAGAGCATCGAGGAATTCCAGGATATCAACAGCATCACGGGAAAGCTCTACCGCTGCGAACACTGCCGAATCCTGTTCGAGGACTGCACGCTCTATCTCCTTCACAACGGGTTCCATTCGCACGACGCCGACCCGTTTAAATGTGTTATATGTCGGCTGTCGTGTCGCGACAGGATCGAGTTCAACTGCCATCTTATCAGTCACATCAAGTAAATGAGGAAAAAAAGCCCTTTTACTTTTAAAGGTTTGTTGTCGAATGGGTTCAATTGTGTGTCAAGACCTGGGTTTATTTTTCACGTTGAATGATTCTGATTTTTTTGTACAAATGAGAACAAACATCTGTCCAAATGTTTTTTTTTTCATACTATATTTTTAAGGTGCCTATTTTTTGAAAGTTATAAATGCTGTTGAAGATTTGTTTTTTAAACTTCATGCACCTTTAGAATTTGGGACATGTAATCCATGAAGTTTATTTCCAGGCCAGATGATAATTTGCCTTTTGGTCAGTATTTAGATCTTGGCTTATATATGGTTTAATCTGTATTCTTGCAATGAATCATAGATCTGAAAATAGATCTGATAAAACAGTTTTTAAAAAAGCTGTACGGAGGAAACTCAAAACGATGAGTCAGCAATTTTTACTGGATACCTTCCACCCCTGTATGTTTTTTGTTGATGAACAAATATGAACTGTATTATTTTAGATAGTAGTTTTTTTTTTCTTTTTGTTTTATTATTATTATTATATTTTTTTGCAATATTCACGTAGTTTTAGATCTGTTCCACTTTTCATATATTCATTATGTTAGAAGTTATTTTTGTCCAGTGTTGGCTATTATTTCTCTATTTATTATTTTACCCGAGGATCAAAGTTGGGTTTGTCATTTACAGCTACTTTATTTTACTTGTAAGAAAAGTAATTCTTTACACACAAGGTTAGTGCTATAATTCTTCCAAGGTTTTATTTTATTGTAAACCAGGAAAAGGATCATACATACAAAAGTGCTCTGAACAATTTATCCCCAAAACACGGGTTCAGGACAAACAGATTTATTTTTTTGAATATTCAAATTTTTACTTACATGTACCTGTTTATTGATGAGTTACATACTTCCAAGTTTATAAGTTGCATCTCAACTTTTATGAATAAGGTACCTGAAGTAGGTCCAATGAATTTTTTACTAAAAAATATTAAAAAGTAACATAGTTGTATTTATTCTTTTTTTTTAAACCTCAAACAACCATTATAGTGCTAAAAATAGATCTGAGAAATGTCTCTTAAGTTGTTTCTGTTATGCAGGAAGACAACTTGACACAAAAATTCTAAAACACTGGGATTTTGTTTTTGTTGTTTACATGTTTTTGTATTCCATTATTGTAGTGCATTATCCCATGTGGATGTTATTTTAGTTTGCATGTATCATTATTATTTTGTTTAAAGTTTTTGTTGCTGTTCGCCTAATTCCTACAGCAGTTTTGCTGTGGTAAGCACCCCCTCCCCCTAGTTATTTAAAAACAAGCCTCATGGGGAAAATTTCCCCTAACAAATTGTTGCACAATGTATTTTATTCTTTACATCTGTGTTACTTTTTTTTCATATCAACATATCTTCTTGGTCATTGGTGGAGTTGAAAGTAAGATTTCAGGTTCTCTCTCTAGCAGCCTCTGGGAAAGCTATATTTTGAAGCATTATTTATAGCAAAACACACTGGGTTTTTTTTAAAGCGTTAACTAAAAATCGGGGCCAAAATTTATTCTTAAAAACGAATGTGCTTTGTAGGTTTGACCAAATTGTGATTTGAACATATTTTATTATGCAAATATACATTTACATATTAGGATTAGGCAGCAGGCAATGCCTATGTAAGCCTTCTCCGTGAATTGACCAAATTGTGACCTTGATTTAAGAATTATTAGGAAAATTAACAAAATTTTCTTTTTCTTTCGGCAATTTAAATTCTATTCAGAATTTTTCTGTATGCAATTTTTTTTTTCACGATCTTGCCTGTTAGCTTTTTAAGTAGATATTCTGTATCAGAATCATATGTATAAGTATCGAATGGCCAAGATATTAAAAATTTACAATCCCCTTCCTTTATCCCTCCCCTCTCCCCCCAACTTCACACACCATTGTGCCATGTAGAGGAGACTGATCAGCCATGGGTGTTTATAGTTAACATTGTAGAGTACATATCATTTACATGTATTATACATTTATTTCACAGGGGTCGGCTCTCTTTTTTTTTTGCACGGTTGTATATTTTAGTATGCATTTTTGACCCCCCTGTGACAAAGATCATTTTGAGTTCATTTTTTTGCCCATAGTGATGTATTTTATTTTTGGTTGTTGATGTTTTATCATTACCTCTGTGTCAGAACTTATTGATTGATATTCACCTGTAGTATTTCCAAGGGTACCAGTATTTTTATATGAAAGCTGTTGTCCAATCGATGCCTTCTCTGTTGAATGGTCAAGGGCATTAGTTGTTGAATTTTCCAGTACTATTCAGATATATCACAATTCTTTTATTCGTTCATTCTTTATGAAAAAATTTCCGTACAGAACTAATTTCTCATTCGAATCTAAGGAGGGGATTTCTGATAGAAGATGATAAAGATTTAGGTCAAATCGCACATGTAAGCATTAGTTCCAGTTTGACAGATACACCGTACTCAAACATTAAATATTAACTGTCTAATTTCTATCTTAAACAGCATCCTTCTGTTAAGTAAAACACTAAGGTTTGTTTTTCAGAGGGCATCTTATTTTATTTTTTTAATTTTAGTTGAGTTTTAGTACATTATAAAGAAAGGCTTTAAAATCAAGAAAAATGAACATATCTCAGTGTATATTTTATTTTTCTGATCTTTTTTATTGAGCTCTCCTTGCCAAACAAATAATATAAAGTATATTGCAGTCCTTGTTTTGAAACATGATTTTTATTGCATGTACGATTAATAATGCATGCATATCAAAGACTTCCATTTGTGTCATATGACCTTCGTAAAATTTATTTTTAAAAGAAAATTTAGATGAATAAGAAACTGCTGAATTGACTTTCAAAAAGTTCAAACTAATAAAATCTTTGTTGTTGTATGCAATAATATTTAGCAATATCATTCTTCCATCTCTGTTTATAAAAAAAAGTTTGCTTTTCCAAAATGGCACAACTTGATATTTTTTTGTTATAATTAATTGGTTGATAAATCTACAACATTTTACATTTCATTTTGTGTGTCATGTTAGAATTTTTTTTCTCGTATAAAAATATCATTCTGTATTTTGCAGCAATATAGTTATCAATGTTTATTATTTTTTCTTGTTAATAGTTGTTTTGTTTTCTTAATAGAAAACTGGCCAGTTTTCTTATGAAAATTACAGCTTTTTTTTTCTAGAAGACCAAATTTGTGGGACTGTTTTTGTTTCAGTGCCGTAGTTGTTATTTAAAAGAAATGCACCAATTTTTCAATTAGCATTGCAATTTTTAGCTTGATTCATTTAAGTTTTTTTCATGAAAAATTCTTTTTCTACTTCTGTTGTATAACAGTTAAGTAACAGTAGCTATGACAATATTTTTCGCAAATGTTCATCAATCTGATTTAAGTCTTACTATGTTAAAAATTATTTTACTTATAACAAAAAAAAACAAAGATGAGACAGTTTCGCCTCCTCTCAATATTCCCCAAGAAAGTTAAATGATATACATGAGATTCTAAAATTGGTTCAGGAATCATTGTTGTATATACCTGGTATTTCTTGAACATTACACTAAACAAACATATCTCATTGTTAATTTTCTCATTTTTAGGGGGGAGGGGTGTCCAATAATATGCCCCCACAGTCATCATTTACATCACAAATTGACATTTTTGGGCAGTGAAAATCAGTTTTATTCCTTTAGATTGTTGTTTTAATTCCCCATCTTAAACTGTTCAAATTCTTCAGACTCTTCTTTGTTTAGAGGTAAAAAAAAAACCTCTATAAAATGACCATGACTTTCTAGCTTGGTAAATTTTTTTGGTTTTTGTTTTTTTTTTAACAACTACAGCACATGAAACTGAAAACATGTCCGTTTTGTTAGAATTTAGTACATATCAGCTATAATTACTAGTGATAGTTTGTTAGTTAGTTGGGACCATTCAAATGATTATATTTATAGTGATTATTTTTTGCTGCTTCCAAGTTGTGAGGAAACAAGGTCATTTGTAGATTATTTTTCTATAATATTTTTTCTAAAAAACAGTCGGTTCACAATTTTTTTTTTTGAAAGTTGGTACCTTTAATTTTTGTCACAACTTTAGTTTTCTGTACCTCGTAAACTTAATGACCACTTTCTATTACACTTTGATATCAGCAATGTTTTCCTTTTTTTTACGGGATGAAATTCCGTACCTTATATTTTAAGATGTCTGTGGTAACTTTCTACGTTTTATTGACCACTGAAACTATGGACACAATTATGACCAAAGCCAAATACGAAACTTTCTAAGAGATCCCCGCCCCCATTTTTCCTTTTTCTTCCACACATTGACTAGACACAAGGTTTTCTTTTTATGTCACTGATGTCAAAACCTGTGATCAAGCAATTTTTGCCAAATATTTCTGTATTTCTCTCACTTTGTTTTTCTTTTGTAACACATGGAAGTGATGATCTGTCTGGGTTTTTTTAAACTGTGTATTGAATGAATGTTTTGATAATAATAACTGACTAAACTGCTGATAGTGTAAATGCAGAGCTTCCAGCTTTGCTTAACTGTGAATAATTATCATACCCTTCTTTTTTTTCATCCTCCCCACCCCCCTTTCTTGATGTCTTCGTGTAGATTTACAGGGTAACTATGGGAAACTGTGTTGTAATTTCGCTTTTTGTTATTGATTCTCTTTTTTCATCAAGTCGAAGGGGTTTTCACATGAAAACACTTGTCCAACATTTTCTTTATCTTCCTGAAATTTTGAATTAGTTTACATTTTTCAAATTCAGTTGTTTTATATATTTGGGTTAGTTAACACAATAAGACAAATCTGCTGATTTTGAAACAAAGTAGCAAAGTGCTCGAGATATTCTTCCTACTCAAATGTTATTTCTGTTGCTTTTGATATATACTTAAGTTGTGAAACGAATGTTGCCAGAAAGTTGGATTTCGTTGGATTTGACACAATGTGATAAAGAAACCCCCAACAAAAATTGTTTTAACATTAACACATGATATACTGAACTTTGTGATGAATAGACTTTGGTGCATCCATTGAATGTATGCAATAACTTTTTATTTTCTCTTGTATTAGATGTTGCAGTTTTAGATACTATGATTATCTACATGTATATTACCAAAAAAACTACATACATATGTAATCACCCCCCTCAATGTATAGATATATTTTTGTCTTACATACCTTGTTATGTATATATACACACATTTATCGTTCATTATATTCTACATGCTTGCCTCGTCAAATATTCTTTTGTTTGGGTTCAAACAAGCCATCTGTGGAAACCGAATGTCTAGGTATCAAAAACTTGTTAAAGGTTAAATGTCATAATGTTTTTTTTTTATTCAAATATTTTTTGATTCATGTTTGCTGTAAGATTTTTTTATTAAGTACTTGTATTTTGTAAACCGTTTTCATCATATTTCTTTTGAAAACAAAATTTGAGCAAAAATTTCATTTGCATATCATATTATTGTTCTTAGTACTTAAAAGAGATGATTTTATTTTTAACATCATATTGAAGTTCAACTTTAAATTTATTCCAATAACTGTACGTACAAGTTTTTTTACCTTGACATTTGGTTCTCATACTTTAAAACCATGAAATGCATTTATTTGTAATAGAATCTGTTTCAATTAACTTTCAAATATTTTTTTGGATCATCATTAATTATTTTCTGCCAAAGCTCGGCAAATTGTTATTTAAAATGAAAAGGTTGTTATGAGCGCCATTTTTAATTACAAATTTCATTGTACACCAGGTTTATTTTTGTTTACACTCCTGAATCAAAGACGGCATTTATTTGTATTTTTTATTTCTGATTTTTTGATAGTTTTTACAATTATTTGTTTACTTTTCATTTCTACAAAGATGGTCAAGTTCTCCTAAGGGAGACAACACATATAAAGAAAAAGCAATTTTTGAAGATGAATTTTATGGCTAGGCCTTGTATTATACTTCAACAAATATAACTTTGATCATTCCTGTATTTTGCTTGAGCCTTCTTACTTCAGAATCCCAAATTCTAATGTCAATTTTAGGAAGAACCATTTACATACAAATTCTCAAATTGTTTGTCAGTCTCACGAAGTCAGTGAAATAACTAGTTTTATGAAATCTTGAAGTACAAATTCAAATTCAGTGAACAGATTTTATGAAAGCATGAAGGGAAAAAATCATTCTCCAAGAATGATGCAAGATATTTTTATTAAAGCCAAAGTCCAGGAATGACAAATGTTATTTAAAGTGATTTTCATTAAAAAGCCAAAATCAACCATTGATGTCTCGGCAAGACCAATGGGAATTCTCTGTCATGTAGATGTTTTATTTTTTTCCACGAGGTACTATCATTGACTTAAACATTTAGCACACCTAGATCTGTATGATACTATTTTTAGACTTTGTTGGCCATTGTATACATGACTTCGTTGTAATGGTATTATTATCAGTAGATGTGTTGTGAAATGCTTTTTCTTTCTTGGTGCTAAATATATATATTGATGTTTTATGCTTCATTGTTAGAATCGTACTTAAAAGTACACCATTAAAGTTAGATCTGATTAAATTAATGTCTGGTTTGTTGTTGTTTGTATTAACCCAACCCTATGTTTAATCAGGGACGTATATGTTAGTATATACGTCCCTGGTTTAATACTCAGTCTGGTCCTTTTTAAGGTTGGATAGTAAAAAAAACTATATATATTTATCAGATATGCCTTACAATTTTGAATGTGAGATTTTTGGTCATATACTTTAAGTAAACAGAAAATCCAAATATTGTAACATGAAAATTTGAATAATTTCCTATATCTATATACAGCGCTCTTCATATAAGGAAGATAATTGCAGTCTATAAATTGCCTAGACCATTCAATCCTCTAAAGACATAATGTTATGCCTGAAACGTAATATCCATGAATTCTGTACTCCGTGTTCACCAAAGGATAAAGCATAACTAATATATAGTAATAGGCAGGTTGCCCTTTGTTCCACAAAATCTCCAGGCTTTTAAGCAATTTTTCATTGTAAAGAAGATGGGTGGATAAGGCGTGTAAAATGCCCATACACAGTCGGACAAGTTACTGAAAAATAAAAATATCATTAAATATGATGGGTTTTTTTTCAAATCATTGAAAACAATATATATTTAACGAATCATTGATTTTTAACCTATAGGTATGTTCAATGCTTGGAATGTGTTGCCTCAAACAGGCGTGTACGTATCAAAACCTGCAAAAACTGTCATTTTTTAGAACTTCAGGGGATTTTCTTTTATAGAGTGGGTCTGTGCTCCATATTTTTCTCATAGTCTAATTAAGGTCTATTGGAAAACAAACCGATTTCAATCAACAAAAACGTTGAGAGATGACCCACTATACATTAAAAATATCATTTTGTATCCCAACAATTGAACGTTTTGAAAAAATAATACAAGTCCGGTTGTTCGTGACCTTAGTCACACATACTATTTAAAAAGCTCACTTTGTTGTGTCTGAAATGGCTCAGTGGTTAAAGCACCTGACATAAGCTAACCTTATATATCTAGGGGTTTTATGTTACGGGTTCGATACCACCATAATTTTCGACAACATTTTTTTTCTTATTTTTTGTTAAATATATTAAAAACTGACAGTTAGAAATTTTGCTTCTGTAAAGTTTTATTATAATATATTTGAATAGATTTAATTGGGGAAAAATAAATTCAAAATTGTATTTCACTACTAAACCGAATGGGCATTTGCGCTATCTTATTCCCCCATCTTCTTTGATTTTAATTTGTGGGCTCAAGTAGAAAATTAACAATAGAACAAAGTAACTGTTGCTTTATTGTATATTTTGCTTTCTTACCTATTCAATGAATTCATAATTTACATTTTAAAGAAATGCAAACCCCCTATTTGGTGCTAAAGAAAAGGGTTTATTTATTAAGTAAGAGCAATAAGAAATAACAGAAATTCAACAACAAAAAAACGTTTATTGCACCACCGAATACCCATCTTCACCCTTCAAAACAAAGTTTGAGCTGAAATGGCAAATATTAGAACATACATTTCAAGGAAACGTCATTATAGACAATTGTAGTGTATATGTACATGAATTTGCAAAACGATGTTAATTAACATAATCAGAATCTTTACGTACCCGTTAAGGCACCTGTATGGTGGCGGTAGACCCGGATGTTGTCCACGTGACAACTCCGCCATTGTTTCGTATCGCCCCGCTCTGAAGTCCTCTCAAACACACGGGGTCAGACTGAAAGAAGAATTTCTTAAGAACAAGGTGATGCAAAGTTACCCTACTGTTAAGAAACATTTTTCAGCGACAGGTAATGTTCGCGATATTCGCGGGCCCATGTACATTTTGATTAATTATTTATGCAAGAGAGATCGCTTTGAACCACGCAATTCATTTATCGCTTGCGACAAAAAATATTGTTTACTGCATTTAATTTTGAATTCATTCTGGAACTATTAGAAATAACATTAGAGTGGGAAGGATAGATTCACAAATAGCCAGACACCATAAAGTATAATTTGATATTTATTCATCTATAGCAAATTTGTCATACAATTATGGCCTGCAATATACATGGACTAGAATGCCGAAATCGTGTGCATATTAACCTAGTTTTAGATTTTCTTACAGTAAATAATCAGCTCTTATATATAGCTAGAACTATAGTGTGCAACCATTGTGCCTTTTTGATGTCATAATTTAGAATTCAGTGGGGGAAATACAATGATTACTACAAGAAAATTTTAGAGAACATTGAGGTGCTGGTCATTGAGAAGAAATCATGCGCGGATCTGGGGCGTGAAAGGGGGGGGGAGAAGGGGTCCTAGACACCCCTTCCCTTGTAAAAATTGATGATTTTTTTTTCAATTTCTCATAGTAAAGTACCGAAAATAGGTATCAAACCCCACCCCCACCCCAACCATCCCCGGAAAACACAATTTTCCCTCGGACCCGCCCCCTCTCAGGAAAAAGTTTTTTTGGATCCGCGCATGAGAACGTAGCTCACCGCTGGAAATGAGGTGGTTCCATCCACCACTACTTGCTGACATCCAGCCGGGCATTTGGCTCTGAAATGTTACAACAAAATATTACAAAACGATGCTGTTTGCATGGTTCGTTTTGGGTTTTTTTTCTACACTTTACTTCAAAGTATTAGTAATTTTAATGGTTTCTGTAGCACTTCACATGCAATAGTGCCTCACGTGATTTTTGTTTTTGTTTTGAAAATTCAAAAACCAGTATTTGTGTGATTTCTACACGAAAAGTTTATGCAAAGTAAATATCGTTCATTTTAAATTGATGTGAAATGGCGAAACCAAGAATTTTAAAAGTAAGCTGAAATCAACTTATCTGGGGTTTTTTTTTTCAAAAAACATGTGGAGTGAATTGTATTGAATCATTTGAAATAAGACTCTGTGTTTTATTTTTTTTATACACAAAATTCATAAAAGACTCAATTGTCCAGTGGACGTGATCTTGCATTTTCTAAATGTGAGCGAAATGCACCTTCTGATATAGGGTGCAAAATAAGGGAGGAAATTTAATGAAATGACTTACCCACAGAGTTTGCCGGGGCATGGAGTGAATGGAGCATCGCATGTTGTTGTTCCTTTGTCCTCGTATACTTAAAATGTAAAACAACGCCATTATTGTATAATTTTTCAAAAAAAGCGATTTTTAATAAGAGTTTGGTTAAAATAGAGAGGAAATTTGATATTCGATTTTGTCCGTTGAAATAGAACTTTAAAGGTAACACGTTTTTCACTAGTGAACATATTTGTAGTACATTTATATCAATGCATGTATGAAAGTGACCTCGATCTACTGAATGCTTTTGCATAGTTATTAAAGCAAAATTATAAAATGACATCGCAATCAAATTTCTTAATAAAGACGTTTACTAAAATTATAGGAAAAAGGAGACAGAAAAGTTCAAAGACACTGGGTAACAGTAAATAAGACCATATTCTTTGGCTTCATTTCTTGCAAAATAAAAAAAGCGGGGGGAAATTATGAGAAAAGAAAAAGCAAAGAAATGTTTTCTTTAGTTCGTTTAAAGTACTAAAAATTAGGTACAGTCAAATTTCGTTATCTCGAACTAGATAGAACTGTATAAAAACTTTTCGATATCCGAATATTCAAGACACCGAGGGTAAAATGCCTAAAAAATAAGTGGTTGGGACTTACAAATCACTTTGACATACCCATTATACTCAAGATATCAGTGTTTGTGATATCGATGTTCAACTGTACATGTATAGCTAATTGGTTTCAGTAGAGCAGTAGTTACTATATATAGTTACCGAAGGCTGTCGCGTTATCGGAGCCGTACAAATTGGTGGCGACACACATGTACCGTCCGTAGTCCGCCGGCCTCTGCACCGACAGCACCAGCAGGGTGTTGTCTGGCAATACTACGTGGGTGGGGTCAGGTGACACGGGGGTACCGTCGTGGTACCACTGGACGTTAAGTGGTGGCTCGCCAGACGCCTTGCAGTCGATGGCGAAATTCGTAGAGGTTGGTTCTATAGGGACCAGGTGGGAGCCCGCAATCTCTGCTTTACCCGGTCCTGAAATACACACAACAGTTTATAAGGTGAAATATATGACATACATATTGTCAACGACAATGAGATGAGACGGTCAGAACAGGCGCTCTTTGAGATTATGTAAACCAAGTTTCATTCGCGTGCAAGAATTTTTTGAGGTTTTCGATAACTGCTGTAAGTTGCGAATATTTCTCGTCTACACAAATATTTATGTTGTTTTGAAAGATTTTAAGCACAGAATCCAAGATGTACGATAGGGTTTTACTATGTTACACCAAGGTGAGATGAAATAAATTTAACTATTTATAAACGATACAGTGTTTGTTACAAGTGCCCGTTGAGTTGGATGTACCAACAGGGTGAGATGAAATGAGATAAATTGAATGACAATGGAACAGGTGGCCTGTGAGATGTAGGTTATGTGAGTTACCATGTACCACCAGGGTAACGACAGAGCTGGCCGTTCCGAACGAGTTGCTGGCCTTACAGATGTAGGCCCCGGCGTCCCCAGTCTGGACGTTCAGGAGTATCAGGTCCCCGTTCTTATCCTCGTAAGCGTTGTTTACGTTAGGCTTTAAAGGAAAAGAAAATGACATGGTTAAATGTCAACAAAACAGAAATTATCTTGTTCGTAACTACTGATCAAAAGTGAACAAATTTGCAGAAAATTCGTCGTTTCTATTTCTCTACAGTACTTGCAAACTGTCTTAACATGCAAATAGTAAAAAAAAAAGTATACAATTCAACAAAATGGAAGAAAACACTTACATGTACAAGTAGTTCCTATTTCTTTTCAATTACTAGTGTCACGAATTGATTTTTACATTTACAAATTATTTTAAAAGGTTTAAACAACTATACATGTAGAAGTCTCAAATTCGCTAATTGATCTAAATAAATAATATTTATACTAGACAGGTGCGCGTTGTTCTAAATATTCTTACCGGCGCTATCCAGGAGGTGGTAGGCTTGGGATCGCCCTCGACGTCACAATGGAGCTTGATGTTATGACCGACCAGGGCAGTGACAGGTCCTTGCTGTAACACCGAGGGCGGGCCTGAGAAAGATGACGTAACAAGCGTGTCGATTAAACTTTGATTGCATTTGGTATTACAGCATGCAGTTTTGATAGAAGTATATGCACATAAAAGGTATACAATTTGTTTTTCTGCTAGATTTGGAACAGACGTTACCGATAAATAACATGTATAGGGAAAATGAAAAAAAAAATATTATATGATAACCAATTTGTTATAATCTTGAATTTTCAAATACAATGGTAATTCACACTGTTTTCAAAGTCATTATAAAGACTGAGGCTTTTTTTAAAGGAAATGCGTTCATTTGTGACAGAGAGTAAGAATATACTCGAAATCACGTGTAATTGGACTGCTACACTTCTAGGAATAAACAAGCACGGAAACGTATGGGAATAAGAGGGACAATGACACAGATAGAGAAACAGAAAGAAAGACAAAAGGTTAGAGATAGAAAGAAGACAGACAGAAATTGAGTGACTGACCCTCGGTCACCAGGAAGGCGTGTTGTGACATTGTCTCTATCCCGTTGTTTGCCTCGCACACATATTCCCCTTTGTCCGACACCCCGACAGACGGCAGTTGTAGCTGGGATCCCTCGGGAATACTGATAATTCCGTTCGTGATTTGAGTTTTCGCGCCATTTTTATCAACGTGATACCACGTGACCGCAGGCTTTGGGTCACCATCGAATTTGCACTCAAACATGACGTTTTGACCGACGAGCAGAGAATGGTTGGCTATGTGGTCGACTATTTTAATGTGCTCTGTAAAAAAAAACATAGTGAGTTATCTCTCTTATTAGAGGGTCCATGTACCTTAAAGTGATACTTTATCATTACGTAACTTACGGTAGACATTAAGCTGGACTGTTTTAGATTCTTCTCCCAGAGCACTGGACGCCGTGCACGTGTAGGTACCGTAGTCTTTGTAGGGGTCAAGGTTCATGATATTTAGGGTATCCTGATTGCTCAAGGTCATTACCGTCCTTGACCCATTTCTAGAGGTCATCGTCCATTCCACAGTTGGCTTTGGGTGACCATGGGCGTCACAATGCAGTGATACTGATGTACCCTCCAGTGCATTGATGACTTGAGATGTTTGATTGAAATAAGGCCTTTCTGAAGAAAACATTGTAGATGCTTGAATCTGTTAAAAACAAAGTCCTTTTTCATGTAATTTTTTCACTCACTATCATCTTTCCCCATCTTTCTCTCTGCCATCTTTTCCTTTACACGGGCCATCTCTCTCTCTCTCTCTCTCTCTCTCTCTCTCTCTCTCTCTCTCTCTCTCTCTCTCTCTCTCTCTCTCTCTAACCTAAACTGTCACAACAGGTAGATGTTTGAAGAGCTGGTTGTACAGCCACCGCCTCGCCTTTGGGTCCCGGCTCACCCTTCTCCCCCTGAATTCCCGGAGGGCCTGGAAGACCGGAACCTCCTGCCTCTCCCTTGTCTCCCTGAAAAGATTTTAAGTAATGCTTAAAGATCTTAAAACTCTGTTTGAATAGGAAGATGTGTGTCTGAATCTGCCCCTCACATAACGCAGAAAACGCTTCAAACAAACTGTCTAGCATTCTGATTTCATTTTTTTTTCGAAAACTTTGGAAAGAGTCTGTTACGTCTGAAAAATCTGACAATTTTTCTTCGACAACATTAGGGTGAAACAAAAAAAATAGATAGACAGATAGATAGATAGACAGATAGATAGATAAATACATAGCTTTATAGATACCTTCAAACCGGGGAAGCCCGCCTGACCTTTGGCCCCGGGGATTCCTGGTGGCCCGAAGTCTCCTCTATCGCCCTTCTGTCCCAACATCCCAGGGTCACCAACGCGACCTTTGTCACCTTTAACCCCTTGAGGTCCAGGGGCGCCGTCTTTTCCGGGTTGACCCTGTAACCCCATGTCACCTTTATCACCCTTCTCACCCTTGACCCCTGCTGGTCCACTAGATCCGGGCACACCAAGGTCACCCTTTTCACCTTTGACCCCTGGAAATCCAAGCATGCCGGGCTCGCCCTTTTGACCTTGAAGACCAGGTGCACCGCCATCACCTTTCGACCCCTGAAAATAAACGCACAACACCGTTCACGAGAAACATTTTCATTAATATTCCTTCTTAAAAGACTATAAAAAGTTGACAATTTGTTCAAAAAATGTAATTTAAGAAGGTTTTTTTCGATCATCAGTCTAAATTTCATTTACTAACGATGCATGAATTCATAAAAATTCATCAGTTTTTTCAAACAAAATTTTTGTTGAGCATTCGGGTTTTTCAAACAAATTAAATTTAAGCTATACTTCATTGCACAATGGATTCAATTCGGAGTTTATGTCACAATTTGGTTGAGATTCGGTCCTTATCGCCGGCTGACGGGGCTATCAATACACACGTGACCGTACCTTCTCACCTGGAATTCCAGGGGCGCCCTGAGTTCCTGGATTTCCGGTTATCCCAGCATTTCCTTTCTCTCCCTTAGGACCTGTAAAATATCACGCTTTCCCTTAAAACGTACAAAATGCAATACACACTATATGTAAAAATGTATTTTTACAAGAAGATACTTCTGCAAGAAAGTTGTTGATTTTACGGTTACGTGCAGAAAACACAATTTATGTAAGGTAAACATTTATTTGACTCACAGGATTTGAAGAAGCAATTGCAAATTTCATGATATATGTTTAAACAAGTATTGGTGAATAAATAAAAGTGTCCATAGGCTTTCCGAACGAATACGCAATAGTAAATCCTTTTGAAATTTGTACACATAAAAAGTGAAACAGTTCCATTACAATATCTTTTAATTTATTAATAATATAAAATACATAGATTGTCGACTAAAAAGCAATTAATATGTATACATGTAACTGATAGCATATTATCAACAAAAAATCTTAAAAGTTTACAGTGAAAGAAAAATAATAAAAATATTTCAATTTTAACACAGAATTACTGTAGTGTCAATTGTATATTAATTTTTAGGATATACAACTTTAAAAAATGACCCACACAGCAAATATAATCCATACCTGGCAGACATATTGTACTATTTTGTCCACAGTACTTGTTGAAAATGGCCAGCTGAAAAGTAAATAGGTCAATTATTTTGTGGATAATTTGCTTTTAAAAGAATATTATATGACATTAGACTTAAGGTCATGATTTGTTTTTTTATTTGCATTGACAACTGGCTTACCTCGGAGTTCGCAAGCTGTTCAAATATTTGCGCCATTTCGTTACCAGATGTTCCCGATTGGCGGAGTTTTCGCGCCCTTTCGGTGTCGTCTGCTTTTAAGAAATCGGCGACCTGGCTCAAGATACTACGAATGAGTTCCCTCTCACTTTCTTTTGTCTTGAGAAAAAGAGAAACGCTTAGACAAAATTTATGTTTGTAGCTTTTAAAATGATCTGATGGTAAGACAAAATTTTAGTGTTTATTTCATTAAAAAAAACACAACTTTTCCCTTATCAAATTCCTATTCTAAAACATGACTAAGTATGTGAACACATAAATAGAACTTAACATGATTCTGTCAACTCTGAATTATAAATGCTTTATTTCATAACGAATCTCCGACGAAAAATGCCAAGAACTATTCAATTCATTCCCCGGTTTGCAGCAACTGACCTGAATCGCGAAAATAAATAAATATCCACGAGTAAAAGATTGTTCGCGAAAGTCGTGGAAATTTATGGAACGCGAAAAATACACGATTTACAGTAGCTGAGAAATGTTCTGTTTGAAATTGTTCTCTTAATGAATAAATGTAAACTGACCTCCACTGCTCTTTTGATTCGGTTTCCATCGATGCCGCTAGTGACGTATTCAAAGTGAACATTTTGCTGTCCATTTTGCTGCTGAATAGATAGAAACAATTCATTAACAATTAAACATACATGTACGGATATCACAGATAAAGAAAAAACAATCACGAACAAAAAAATACAGAATGCATCATCGGATTCACGATATTTTAAAATACCAACCACCATGTTTAATTGAACTTTGCAAAATAATGCTTCAATAAAAAAAAATGCAGCTACTGTGAAATAATCAGAAAGCGAAGTGGACCGAAAACCCTTGGCTAGCGAAGTTGGATATTTGTGGATTTCATGAAAACCACTCACCAAAATTTACTTATTCTACACGAAATCTTTTAATCTTTATTTGACATTAAAATGAAGTTACGAAATAATTTCCTTTGAAACTGTAAAATAAACTGCGTTGTGATCCACGAAATATTAACACCATCGAATATAAATAAATCAGCAGTATATCAACATTTATGACTCTGACATTAATATTTACTATTTATAAACGTAGGAGGTCTTAAAGTAACTAAAGTGGGACAGTATATAGATTGCAAATACACATCAGAGTCCGCAAGAAACCAGAAGACCAATGGATTAAGTCGGTGCAGGTATTCAAACACATTAGAGTATTTGAGCTTAATTCAATTAAGGCAATATATAGTGTCACGATTAATTTCTGGGCCGATTGTAAATTGAATAGATTAACCTAATGGGCTCAACTTTTAAAAATGATATAATGCAATGAAACTATATTCTATATCCTATGTACATGAACGTGTACCTACCCACAGACCTTTGTGGAAATGGGGTGGAGAGATACAAGGAAAAAAATACACAACTTGTTTCGATTTATTTATTTTAGTCGAAGGGTTAAGCATTAGATTTTCATAGAATAAAGTTTAAATATATGCATGTATATGAAAACACCACTGATCATTTAAAAATGTATGTGAAAGAATGAAGATGACAACAGTATTGTACATTTAAGCACGAAAACTTTTTAAAGGTATTGAACGTTAACCTTACAGATTAAAAAACTGAAATTCAAAAAAAATAAAGAAAAAAAATAAAGATGAATCTCATGCTATAACTTTATATGGTTGTACTTTAAAGAACATTTAGTCATAATATATACATGTACAAGTACTGAAGATGATATCTTGCCAAACGTTGTAAGATCAAATACATAAGAATTTCTCTCAAAGAAACATTCGCAGTGCATCTATCGAGACTGATTCGGCCATTATAAATCCCGTCTCTTTGTACATTGAGATATTGTATACACACATGTACAACAGTCGAAGTCGGACATTGATAATAAAAATTCCAACCCTTTTGAACCAAAACATCGTTTTATATACATATAGTGCAAGGTGGCTAACAAATCCGAGCATTTTTAACTTTGCATCCCCCCCCCAAAAAAAAAATACTTGTTTTTAACGCAAGATGAATATGAAATAATTAGTTTCAAAACACACTTTTATAATACATGCATGTACAAAACGATTTGTTAGGATATATATATTCGCTACATATCCATTCCTTTTGAAACAAGACATCCTTGTACACACATGCAAGCCGAATTGGTACAACATTGGTTAAATAGTCCATCCTTTTGAACCAAAAAATCGCTGGTTATACATAATTATTTAAGACTTTTTGTTAAAGAACATTAGCATATTTTTATACTAGTACTGTATTACCGCATACTGTGGTTTCATAAATATTCAAGGGCGTCAATTTTCGTGGATAAAGTGAAAATAACAGTTTTTAGGATACGTAAATTCGTGGCCAATGATCCTATCAATACAAAATGTTAGTGGAGATTGCACTTCAATGAACATTAACTTTCATGGATCAACTTCACAACGAAATCCACGAAAATTGGTATTCAACGAATATTGGTGAAACCAAAGTATATCAATCGGTGAAATACTGTAAACGTATTACATTTGGCTGTGTTTTCTATTTGGCGCTTTTGGTGGAATGCAGCGTCCGCTAAGTCTTGAGAACATCGCTAAATGCCATGCATATATGTTTAAGAATAGTAACAACCAGGAATACGTTAATTCAAATCCTCGCCAACTTGTATAAAAACTACTTTTCGCCAAATATCGTACACGCCAAATGTAATACGTTTACAGTATCGTTAACATGTACACATATATAAGTTACATCATTGATAAGAATGTACACATGAACCTCTCCAACAGACAGTACACCCTCACCTCTAAGTGACGGATCCGTAACTCGTGATACACAGACACACTGACAAAGGCACACAGATGGAGGATCCCCCCACACACCACTAGTCCCAGGGACACGGTCCGTGCCGTCCCGCCGCCGCCATTGGTCCGCATGGTTCCTGGCAGGCGATAAATATATACCACTGACTCACAGCTCTCTCAGAAGTCTCGATCCCTCGCCCCCTCGTGTCAAGGTGCCTTATCTATTATGGCGACCTTTTTCTCTGTGGAGAAAGTCATTTAGTGTCTCTACATACAGCGGGTTCCAATTGTTTGTGTGATATACTTATAATGTCGAACATACAGCGTTGACGGCGGCTCAAACGTACTAATATACCAGTACATTTATTATGCATTTTTGCAGAAAAAAGTAACAAACGTACATTTATATCTGCAACAATGACCCATTAAAACAAACAGCCTGTAATATTTTTCATTCAGTGTATATATTCCTCTTCTGTCTGCATTGAAAAATCGGTGACGTTCATATTTCACTGACGTCAAACCTGATCACTGTTGTGAACATTAGGAGACACCTACTGCACCTAGAATGCATCTTTGATGATAACATTTTTTTAAAAAATGTCTTTAGTTGTCAATTTCTATGTTATTTAAAACAATTATTCGCATAATTATCATAATCGTTGCATGCCACGTATACGCGCTATTTAGTCCACGTACGTTCAAGTCTTTGGAACAAGATCTAATATGTATTTGGTTTCAACCAATCACAATTCCAGATGTTACCTTATCTGTTTTCAGCCAATCACATTGTTCGGCTTTATCTTATTCGTCCCTTTTAACCATTCATATTGCAAGAGGCTTTTTATTTTCGCCCATTTCGTTCCTTTCGTCCTCGTTGTCATACAGCGGGCAAATTTAAGACTGGGCAAATTCTATTCCCATATCATCTCTCTTTAAACACAACTGTGTATGGGCGAATTCAAGACGAGGCAACACTGTTTGCAAGTGTAGAGGGCGAAAATTACATGGGGCGAAAATAACTCCGTTTACAGTACTTATCAAACCAAGATCACAGTTACTATTCATTTATGAAGGCCACCTTTGTAGCAACGCGAAATGTAATAGCACAAAATGTAATGACGCAAAATGTAATGTTTTTTTCAGCTTGCGTTGTTATATTTAATTCGCGTTGCTGCGCGCCGTCTTTTTTAAGACGGTAAGGAACTTCTTTCCGAAAGAAACAATTAAATTTAAATTGTGTTGTTTATAACACTATTTATGCCCGACAGCGTATAGTCCATTAGGTGAGAGCGCCATGCCGCATCGGATCTACCGATCTAATCAAAATTACGGTAACTTGAATGTATAAAAACTCTACGAAGCGGTTTTACAAGACTAACAATTAGATTGCTTTTTTGCAAGCCGTTAGTTGAAACCCGACTGGGACTTCTACAAAAACTAACAAGGAATTTCCAAAATGCATTTAAAAAATGGTCAAATATTGTATTTTAAAACAATGATTATATTTTTATCAAAGTGTACTTTCATCAACATGAAAATTGATGTTTCATACCACTTAATTATAAATTGCCTTGAGTAACACAGTTCAGTCCTCGTGAAAAAGAAAAAAAAAGACAACACAACTCGGTTCTAAGGTTAAAACATTTATTTTGTATAAAGAAATGCATTTTTGGAATAAATTCCAACTATTATCAAATTCAAAATACATGAAGCAACATATTTGTTAATCTTTTTAAAGAACTTTTAAGTTTACATTTTCGGCACGGTTTCAGACTAAAAATAAAAAGTTGGCAGCATTAAAATAGCAGTTACGTCGCCAAAGTGTTTGACACCGGCTTGCTCACAAGTTTTCACTCAAACATTTAAACATGCCTCCATTTATTCTCAAAAGAAAGTAAAAGAAATATGAAGTATTTCGACATTTTGGTCAACTGTATGCCATCATTTTAAAAAACACTACCATTTCAATATTAATCTTCAAAATTTTATACGATTTCAAAGGGTTAAGCATTACAAAAAAAAAAGAGAATTTCATTGGTTGGTATTTTATAACATTGCGTATTTTTTTTTTTTTAGATATATCAAAGAAGGTTAAATTCTGGAAAAACACCACAACCTTGAACATATCATGACCTTTATGGGCTTTCTCAACCATCCGATACCAAACAAATTGCTCGAATAGTTCTATTGCTAAATAATTATTCGACATGTTTCCTTTGCAAAGAGAAAAAATTGTCATTTTCACCAAAAAAGGCTCCGTTTTGAACACTTTAAAATCAATGAATAAATGAATGAAGTAAACTATCAATTATTCAAATATTAAAATATACAAAAACAAGATGAAAACAAATCTTAATGCCTGTAGTTGACAATCAAATAAATGTGTTGTAAGAAAACAAATAAAGGATGAAAATAGCAGTGTTAACTAAAGAAACGACTCTACTATCTAAGCTATGGACATCAACAAATGCTATACAAAAAACATGAACAGAAAAATGCAATCAAATAAAAATACATAAATATGAGCATTTCAAGGGGGTAAGTTCTTATGGTAGAACAGCTTGCTACAAAAATAAATTACAGGCCAATTGTAAATGAGACAGCAGTTATTCCAATGGCAAAACTCTGGGTTCAAAGCTCACGTCTTATTGTTGGCTTTGGTTTTCAGATTTTCGTGAACGAATATTAAAAAAAAGAGCTAGAACATTTGATTGAAGAGGTAAAACCTCCGTGTTAGGAAAATGCACCTTGTCAAATTTGAATTTATAAAAAACATACATTAATCCATAAGTGATAAAATTGCAAATAGTTTCTGATGCAGAATTTCAGATAATTAAAAGTGAAAAAAAAAATTCTTTTCAGCCTAATACATGATATAGACAAATGTGTCATTTCTTTTAATGAAAATATGGGATAAAGTTCAACTTTTGACATATACTTCCATAAACATTCTTATCATTATCTTCCGCATACAACACAAATCTTTTAAGGCTCACTGAGATCATTAAAAACAGTTCTATCTACAATATGAATATTTTTAAATAGAAATTGGCTTTCAAACAAAAATGTTTGAAATTCTAAAAAGAAAATACTAAATACACAAAATATGTATAAAAACACTGTTTACTGAGCGTTTGCTGGAATGCTAAATATAAACACAAAATAATGGTACTCATTGGATGAAGGAAAATGATATAACAAAACTTCTCATTGGATGATGATGTAACAGATTTTCTGATTGGACGAATATTTTGTACTACCCTCTGATTAAAAAATCAGTGACTTTGTAGAAATTAAACTCTGAGATCACTTTGTATTTTACAATGACAATTATTCAACATAAAATTATATAATAATAATATGTACAAAGGGAAATAAAGGGAAATAATCACACACGATTCGTAGCCCATCATAGGTAAGTGCATTAGTTCTATGTGGGAGTTAAAAAACATATGCTGGTTAGGGACAATGCTTGATACATAGAAAATCAGACATTCACATTCATAGCATAATGAATGCAAAACAGGAATTTTTTTCCCAAATACACAATCTTTCATAGCAAGTGTTGAATTCTTCATAATGACATTTACACGTACAAGCAATTGCAAAGACATTCACAAACATGCAACTTTTTTACAAAAAAAAGAACAAAAAAAAAAATCAAGCAAAGTTGAAGAACAAATCAATTCTAAAATGGTCAATATAGAATTGGTAAATGATCAACTGATCACAATAAATACAATATGGGCACAATGAAATTAATTGCAGACATCTTGGCAGGACTCCAATTGACCTGAGACAGCATATAAACACTGGACTCCATCTACAATAGCTAAGTTTGGGTACTGGAATGATAAGTATTTCCATCTACTTATTGGCATATCCCTCCCTCCCCATTCCTCTTAATATTAGAAATTTCAAAGAGCGAAGTTGTCCCATCTAATTGGCTTGTGTATCACTCCAACATTTATTAAAAAAATAAATAAAAAAACAAAAATTAAGAAATGTATACATTAATCTAAGATGATACAAAGCATAGTTCAGGGAAATTTCATAGGAATTTCTTCAGTTGCATTGAATATTCTCAATATCTGGAAGCTACATGCTGAATAGTTGGGACTGTTGTGTATTATCTATGGCACAGTTTACAGTCTGACTAGCTGGAATTTCATTGAACAAATTCACAAATCCCTCGTTTTGTGTCCAGTGTTTCAACTTAAATTAAAACATGTTTAATTAACTATACACATCTTGCATTTCAAAAATGAAACTTATGACTCTGTTATTCAAAAATCAGGTCACTTAACTGAAAGTGAAAGTAGTCGCAAAAACTAACTAATCTAAACACATGACTAAAGTACTCTCGCATTCTACTCATTTGTAATCTTGCTGCATTATTATAAAAGAGGATTTCCGCCATCATATGGCAATATAAACACATATTGGAATGTAAAGGCGAAAATATTCTCCACAATTATGGCACACAAAAATATCTAAAAAGAAAAAATATATATATTATTGCTATAGTTTTTGCTAAGACAAATATCCTTGCACACGAAATTGTTGTAAAAGAAAAAAAATCCTGAGTTCCAGAACAATTCTCACTCTGGGTAAATGACTCGTTGAAATGGGGATGAATTTTTTTGAATTGAATGGAAATATGATTCACAACTCAAGTTACATTTCACAAATCATGGAAGCTTTATAGACGGTTTTTGAACACAAGTCATTGTGAACATTAATATGCATAATCGTACGTTGAGCAATTGAACGGTTTGATTTAAGCAAGACAGTGCTAAATTCAATCATTTGAACACAAAAAATGAACATTTTTTTCAATTCTTTTAAACAGAAATTGGATGTTTTGGCTCTCAAAAAAAATCCTCATTGCAGATTTTAAAGGACTATTAAATGTAAAATACAAAAAAATCGTGAAAACCTCATACATAAACTCGTCAACATCAAAGGCACATGAAACAAATTTCCAATGGACATTTGGGAACTGGGACAAATGCAGTGGCAAAAATCAATAAATCACAATCATTAGCAACCACATGCTTCATTCCCTTGAATGAAAAATATAAAATGGCTGAATGTATGAAAATCATGTTTTGAGCATTACATTGGCAGTAAATTATTTTTCGACACTCAAGTCAATTGGTGCAGGCGTTTCACCACTAGGGGTCTGGAATCTGCCTGGAGGGACAAGGGGGGAAAAAGCCTGGGGCTGGGACGTCTTCATGAACATGTTCATCGGATTTCCAAATCCAAAAGGTGCGGGTGGTGGGGTCCCAGGCATGGTTGTGACTGGGATATTGGCCTTGGTCCCTTGAGCGTTTGGGTAAGCCTGACCTGCCATGGCATTGGCAAACATAGCCATGTGAAGACCTTGGAGCTGCTGCATTTGCATAAGGTACATTTGCTGCACATCGGATGTAATGTTCGGCATCACCATCGGTGGATTAGGGACTTGGGTATTGGGACTTGCGGAATGAACAGTGTCCGGATTTGGAATGCTTTGGCTGTCCATCTCGGCTTTCTTTCTGCGTCGCCTTCTCTTCTTTGGTTTCTCCTCTCCAACATCTAGCTTCTCTTTCTTGATTGTTTCCGGACTCAGGATGTTTTCCGGCGGACTGGCTTGATCCGATATCCCAACTGCCGAGTCTGAAGACACGCTGGAGCAAGGAGATGAAGCAGATTTTAAACTTGTATCTTTCCCACCTGGCCTGGAGTCTTGAGATGAAAGATCTGTGTCAGTAATTCGACCAACATCTGGAGATATTCCGTAATTCTCCGTTTTCATACAAGTATCCTGGATTTGAGCTGGATTGAAATGAGTGATGATCTTGTCGTCTGGAATAGTGACTTCCTTCTCGTTTTGCATGGGATTTCTAATTGGATTTTCCTGAGTATCTGGGTGAGACATTGTGTCCATGGTGGATGATGTTTCAATGGATGGAACACTTTGGCTGCTGGATTTTGTGAGAACTTCGATAGTTGGAGTAATAGATCTAACTTCGTTGTCACATTGACTAGATGCTGAGGATATGGGTGAATATTGAGGGGTTGATGAATATTCAACAGGGGGCGGGGTGTCCACTGATATCTGACTCACGTTGGACCTTGGCAGTGATATAGCAGAGTCAGCTTGACTGACATTGGAGTCGCTTCTCGGTCGAACCAAATTATCCACATTTCCGCTGTCGACACTTGCAGAAGATGAGTTGGACGGACTTTGAATTTTACAGAACAATTCTTCGATCTCAGCAGCAGATGGAATGCCCTTCTTTCCGTTTTTAGCATTGAGATCAACGGCTTTCCCGATCTCCTCTTCGTGCTGCTTTTCAATGTGTTTGTAAAGATGACTAGTCTGGGTGAACTCTCGGTGGCAGAACTTACAGGTATACGGCTTGGAGGTGTTGTGCATGCGCATGTGGATGGTCAAATGATGGCGGTGAATGAATGCCTTTTCGCAGATGTTGCACTTGTATGGACGGACTCCCAGGTGCATTTTCTTGTGTTGCCGAAGAACGCAAGCTTTACTAAAGGATTTCCCGCACACGTCGCAAGTGTGAAGCTCGTCAGCGCTGTGTGTCTTAACGTGGCGCTGAAGTTCCGCATTATCCCGAAAAGTCAAGTTACATACGCCACACTTATATGTTCTTTCCCCCGTGTGCGACCCGATGTGCATCTCCAAATAAAAGACCTCATTGAAGCTCCTCCCACAGATATGGCACTTGTACGACTTTCCGCTGTGGACGCGGAGATGTCTTCGCAGGTTGTTGTACTGACTGAACTCCCTGTCGCACTCATTACATTTATAGGGCATGCTCCCAGTGTGCGTGGTACGCATGTGCCTCTGCAGCTCATAACTATCACTAAACTCCACCTTACAAATTCCACAACTGCACGACTTCTCGTTATGAAGTTTCATGTGGTTATGGAAGTTCCCGACCTGTGAGAACTTCCTACTGCAAACCTTACACTCATAAATCTCCACAACCTCGCTCTTTTCATCTGAGTGGCTTTTCTCATCAGACAGACTTCCCTTCCTTTCCACGTTCCTGTTGCGACGGTTCGGGTTTTGTGTGCGGGGCGCTTTCGTCTTCTCCGTTTTCGGAGAAGCCTGCCTCTGTGGTGACATCTTTGGACTGGATACTTGGGCAACCCTCGAGGGCAACGGTGAAGAGGGCATAGCATTCACTTGTGGAATAAAGCTGCCATTTTGCTGACTCGAGGTCATGGGTGGCATGAACATTCCTGAATTCATGTACATCATTGGATGAGGCGGAAAGTTCATCGGCATTGCAAAGTTTCCATACATGTTCATGTTGATAGCTGGATACATTGGATGCTGTGTCCCCGGATTCATGGGCATTGGTGGATAAGGTAATCCGTTTTCCTTCTGTGGCATGCTTGGAGGGGCTTCACTGTATAGAGGACCGGGCTGGGCATTAACAAATTCTTTGGGTTTTGCGGTTTCAGGGGGCACCTGCCCTTGAAACTTGGAGGTTGTGTAAAGAAGCTCCGTCTTTTTAAGCTTCTCTCGGATTTCATGGTTCTCCTGATCGATTTCCCGCTTTGCTTTGTCGATGATTTTCTCGTACTCTTTCTCAATATCATCTTCCTGTTTCAGTTCACCTTTCGTTTCCAGGTAATTTTTCCTCTTTAACTTCTTGTGTGTGTAAGACATGAACTCGTCTTCAGGGGCAGGACTATTGCTAGCTGTATCCAGCAGTGCAGGAGAAGTACTTATCACTAGCCGGTCCTCCTCATCATCATCATCATCATCATCTTCATCATCATCACAACTATGAAGATCCTTCACCTTATCCCCAATATTTCCACGAAAGCCATTCCTGGAACTCTCTTCTCGACTCTCTCTTCCCTTGGAGCTCTGGTCTTTCTGAGAAGCTTGAACTGCTTCAAGAATCTTTCGCTTTTTGGGATGAATAGCACCGCTGTCTTGCTTTGGACGGATACTTTTTTTCTGTGTATACTGGTTTAATTCAGTCCGTAATTCCTCTGTGTGGTCACACACTATGTGCTGCTGGAGGCCAAGAAGGGTCGAAAATTTTTCTTGGCAATGCCGGCATCCGTAAGATTCTACAAAAAGAAATTTCATCACTTAGTAAATTGCTTTTAAACATCCGCCCCATATTTTTATACAAATCAGGATGAAAATCAAAACATTAATAATTTTATGGGGCCAAATTTGTTTTTAAACATGATTCTCAACAAATGAAATAAACTCTTTCACTTCCTGGTGGTATGTATTCTATGCTAGGTTGGCCTTTAGGCGTTTTGACCTTTATCATATTTAAGATAAACAAAATTGTGGAAAATGGTTGCAACTTCATGACTTTATAGAGACAAAACATTTATTCAATTTTGTATGAATTACACTTTCAGTGAAAAAACAAAACAAAACAGGGGGGTCAAAAGGGCTTTGATCATATTTGTTAAGAGAAATAATAAGTACATTTAAGCTTTGACAAATTACTTAATTCCCATTCATCATCAAGAGTCAACACCCTCCCCTGCTCCTCTCAAGAATGTTGACCCGAAACATAATAGCTCAATGTGATGCATAATGAAACTTTTATACCGTATATCTAGCTTTCATTTGTGAAAAACAAAACCTAGTTACATTGACATATATAAGAATTTTATCAGAGAAAAAAAAAGATCAACAGTGAGTTATATGGACAAAGCCCCTAGGAAGACTTGAGAATTATCCTACATTCTGATTATGGAACACATAGTTAATTGTAATATTTTACAGGTTTTATAAATGTGTCCATTGATCAAAGTCTGACAAGAAACATCAATGGTTTTCAAATAAATCATAGACTATTCTCTCCCATTTTTTTTTAAATCAATATTTTTTGTCCGTCATTGAATTTTTAACATCTTCTTAGAATACTGAATTTTAGGTAGCAATGACACTGTTGAATATCATAAGAAAACAATTTACTGCACTTGGCTGATACATTGAACTTTTCTCATTTTCATGAATATCATTTATTTTATTCTCAATTCCCCATCCAGGAACAAAACTGTTTTTTAATTTTTAAAGAGGTATAAAATAATAGGATCATGGTATGAAAACATGCATTTGTTTATAGATGAATGCATAAGAATTTTTTAAAGGATTGCAGAGATTTCCTTCACAATAGTATAAAGAAGTCAATCAAAAGAGGCATGAATATTCATGATAATGAGAAAATATCCAGGGAGTTGGCCCCTAGTCAGTATGTAAAGCATACGCAAGACAGGCGGTGGGGTTCTGGCAATATGTTGTAAGTCAAGGCTTGATAATGTACCATTTTTAACATTTCCGTCACTGCTGATATTCCGAGGGAGGTTGCTTTCTGGAAGAGTCCTTCCTTTATACTTGTCAATCATGTCTGTCACCATGGTTACATCATGCTTGAGCACGCCCATAGTTCCGCCTAACACTGTGTCCATCATCCCTGAAACGGAAAAAAAAATGTAAATAAATGTAAGTAAATGACTGTCTGTGATTCCCTACAGACACATTATCTTTACATAATTAATTTTTTTTCAGATACAGTATAATATATTCTGCAATGAATTGACATATTTAATAAACATGATACATATAAGGATTAGGAATCATATTTTGAGTATTATGAGGTGATAATTTCGGTTGGGGCGTGATCAAATCCAATAAAGCCCGAAGGGCTTTATGATAGATTTGATCACCCCCCGACCGAAATTATCACCTCATAATATTCAAAGAATGATTCCTTATTCCTTACAATTATAAGTTTTAAGCCATCGTACGGTTAAATATTCAAAAATAAATAAGCAAACCCTGCTGGCGCCTCAATTTGGCGTCATTTGTATTATGGTGTTATATAGTACAAAATCAATACGTAGAGTTATCACAGGCAAAGACACTGGAAAATGTAAATATAACCCTATAACTAGTATATAGTTGAACTGTCATTATACATGATTTAACAGTATCGGTATATAAAAATGTAGCCTATTAAATAAATTCATGATTCAAATGAAATCAAATGTAAAATTATAAATGTACGGTACACCATAAATTATGTTTTGTTTGAAATATTCATCAACACTCTCCCATAACATATAATAGCTAATGGAGGAAAAGTCAACAACTGAAATGTTAGCCATTCCAAAATATTTTGAAAATTAATGTGATTTTAATAATATAACATTATGGATTGCATCCAACCCATAGATTTGTTAACTGTGACATAAGTAAACCTTGGGGTCATCAAACAATATGTGTCATTTTTGGTAACATTGATTACAATCCCTCTTGGGATATTTTGCTTCACTTTGGCATGCAATATTTTGTCCCTCTGAGCTCCATGATAAACGCTTCTCTTAATCCAAGTCAACATCTGTTTATCGACCATTATAATTCAGTTCAAATATATTTTTCTGATAATTTTAATATGAAATTCAAATAAAAATAGATTAAAACTTTTTATTTGTGAAAAAAAACCCCAACATTCAGACCTTAAATTATATCATGTTTAAAAATTACCATTATGTCAAAAAATCTTCTTTTTTTTCAAAGTTAAAGATGCAGTTAACATCTATACCTTTACCTCTAGTTTTCACACTAGGTGTAAATTTCTTCACACATCAAAAATCTTTCCTTATTTGAACTTTTTCTCTCCTACTCTGATTTTTTTTTTTCATATAAAGGTGAGAAATAAATTTTTGTTTACATTCATTATTTGATTTTATAACAGCAAGTTAATTATAACCAATATTAAAGGTAAATTGATTACAGCTGACTTTTGCTTGAACATGACCCACAAACAAAGGGGTCGACGTTTTCCCCCTGCCCCAGTGTATAGAAGTAACAGAGTGTATTAGATGACATAAGACAAGCAGTCCCAATGTTGACATAGCTAACAGCCCTCCTCACAGACGACCATCACAATACCCCTTGGTTGAATCATCTTACATAACCGAATTAATCCCAAACACTAAAAACCCTGGTGATGAATTTCTCAACATAGACAAAAGGCCCCCATTGTGAAAGAGAGAGAGAGAGAAAGAAAAGAAAGTCCATATGCTTCCAGGCATGTGTGTGCATATACATCTGTGTGTGTGTGTGGCCAGAATGTGTGTATACATGTGTGAATAAACAAACAAAAAAGCAGGTGCCCCCTCCCCCTTTTCCACTGCTATGACAAAAGGAGAGAGGAAATAAAGAGGCACACAACACAAAGGACCCAAGATAAATACATTAATTGGTGCAGCTCAATACATTGTTGGCCTTTTGTGGATGTATTGAGCACAAACAATAGCACTGATTAAGAAAAGCCAACACCTCCCCTCAGGCTTGGCTTACACAAAAGACGACCCAACCCCATTGTTTGTGAGGGGAAGGATAATTGTCTCCCTTGTTTTTTTAACCAGTGCCTGGTCATTAGTCATACACTGGGATTAAGACCTGGACTTTTTGTTGTGTTCTCATTTGTGTATACCTGTTAGCTTTATTCTTACATAATGGGTGGATTTTCATGATAAGAAAATTGCTTAAAGTCTTAAAAATAAAATAATGATCATATTCGTTTTCTTGCTTCTTGTGATAAAACTGTTACTGTGTTTCTTAAACTTTAAATCACTTCAAGAGTTCAATATGTTTAAACTTTATTGCTTTTTAAAACCACAAATAAAAAGTTTCCAGACTAAGGAACTATTGTTAAGGTTAGAGTTTTTTTGGTTTTCATTTTAGTAAAATACCAATGAAGGTAAAACTTTTTTCTATTGATTTATAACATAAATTTTTATATTATCTCATTTTCTTGTGTAAGAACACACAAAAGCAAGGTTAAAAAAGATGATGTAACAGAAATAAGTACAACATTCCTTGTGTTGATTACACAATCTTCCTGCTAGTTACGGAAAGGATATTAATAATTATAATTAATGTCTGTGTACCCCTCTCTCTTTGTGTGAGAAAAATGTCAGTTATTGAAATATTGGTCCTGGGGTATTCGTGAATCAAAGCAATGATTAATGTATTTTTGTCCATTTAACATCATGAGAATTTAAGCCTAAGGTGCTAAAAACTACAGTCAACGGAAAATGTGTACTTGATGTCAAGACGGAAATCTAAACCATAAAATGATACACAATGAAAATTCAGCATGGTCATTTTGAAATAGAAACCTTGTATTGTAATGAAATCTAAATATCAAACAGGTACAACATTATCATGATTTTTTTATTTATAGCATTATAGAAAATCTATTTTAATCAAGGAATCCACGCCATAAAATAATTCTTAAACCACATTTTTAAATAATGAAATTTATTTAAAAAAATGAAAATGAGCATATAATTTTTAAAATCAAATCCATGTTTGGCAGGAAATATTAAACTGAACTGAATTTGTACTTCCCCTACTACTATATTTTCACGAGTGCTTCCCACACTTTACAGAAACCTCAAACAAAGGATAATGGTTCTTGCCGTTATATTTCTTTTTTTTAATCCGAAAAAAGGAAGACTACACACTTCATTTTCAATCATCATCTACTTTCAAAAAAGTACCAAAAAATATAAATGAGTTATTGACTATCATGAGAAAAAAAAACCAAAGTTGTTGACCAATTTGCATAAAAAAAGTTTTTTGTTCAGAATTACTCAAAGTATTCTTTTTCTCTTTAAATTAAAACAGCATTAAATTCATTTTTTTTTTTTTTTATATTGAACTCGATGACTAGACTGAACACGCCGCTGTATGTATGGCAGCCTTTGCACCCTGACTGGAGGGGGAGTTCTTTGTTTATTCCCGATCATCGACCTTTGTGATCACTCGCTATAAGTCGATACACAAAACCGCAGATAATGAGTCCGAGCCACGTCATGTGAAACTATATCTCAAACTAACCCCCATTACAAATCGCTGGGCATATTCATCGCAGAATAAGTCGATATCCAATTATGATGCATCCACTTTAGTTAGTCATTTCTGTGTTTAACCAATACACAGGAATTCTACGACTCACATGTGATTTACCTGGGCATCGTTGTTTACATTCGACGCCACATGCATTACAATGAAAATAACTGCATTTGCACTTCGACAAGGCATATGATTGCATCTATGCATTACGTGTAGTCTGAAAGAACATATTCTCGATTTCCGAAGACCAATAAATAAAATTAAACTTATTTACCTGACCGAAATCCTTCCGTTGTTTTCTCTCGAAATCCATTCTTCTTTCTTACTCCACTCAGTCAGCGTCCACCGTATGCTTGAAATTTAGTCACTTCTTTGTATGTAAGAAGAGTTTTGGAGACTAGGATTTTCTTTGTGCGAGACGCGTGTCTTCTGACCAATCATTTTGTTCGTTGTATTTTCGCGCCTCCTTTAACAGAGGGCGTGGATCTCTTTGTTTATAGTTCTCAACTATACAGTTTCTAGTAGTACTAATATAGACTTTAGCTAGACGCATAGGCGTCGGAACCGGGGGGGCTAGGGGGGGCTTAGCCCCCCCACTTTTTTTGCAAAGTTATACCTAACCATTAGAAACATAGCATGATAGAGGGTTCAGCCCCCCACTTTTTCTCGCAGGGCAGATTATTGTTCCTAAATTTACCTTGAAAGACTGAGAAGTTAGATTCAGAGGCATACTAGCCCCCCCCCCCCCCCCCCCCCCCCCCCCACGGATTAGGAATTTCCTGATTTTGGAAAAAAAAATTTGGGTAAGTAATTTTTTGGGGGGAAGTATAGGTATACCTATATTATTACTTATTAGGTTTGTTACTGACTGTTTAAAGAAATTTGTGGGGTCGGTAAAGTCCATAGAAGGCGAGGCGGAGCCGAGCCTTCTATGGACTTTACCGACCCCACAAATTTCTTTAAACAGTCAGTAACAAACCTAATAAGTGTTTTGTTTTGTCGAGGACCTAAAGTTTGATATGTAAACAAACGTTTGTGTCGAAAATCAGTTCAAATAACGTTACGTCCGCCATGTTGCGCTATAAATTTTGACGCTTGCCTTTTAAAGAAATTTGTAAGGCAGCCACGTGACGCGTTTCATCCAATGACGTCGCGACATTCTAGTCCGAGGCAAAACAAATATATATATAGGTATACTATACCCCCCCCCCCCCCCCCCAACGGATTAGGATTTCCATGATTTTGGGAATAACTTTTTTTCTGAGGATTAGTCTAGCCCCCCCCCCCACTTTCAATTTGCTTCCGAAGCCTATGAGACGCATTATTTTCAAAAGAGATATCCCACAGGATATCATAAGGAAAAAAGATGGACATGCAGGCCTACATGTATAAAAAAGACAAAGAAAACTGAAGGGACCCCCACATCCTCCCCCCCCCCCCCCATGGCAATTTTCTTATTCCGTATCCAGGAGTGGGCCCGGGAATAAAACGTGTGGGAATAAGAGTATTTGAGTCTTACATGCCTTTGTTTAAGTTAATTAAGGGACACGTGTATACCCGTCCATATATATTAATGTGGAAAAAAGTACACAATAATCAAAATAATCTAACCGTTTTAGATCACAATATTTTGGCCACAAAATATTCTTTTAAAAATATTGAAAAAGTAAAAATTATAATAGTTCTAGCGGGATTCGAACTCATGACTTACGACAAAGCACCAACTTAATTACCCATTGCTCTACGCTAAGGGGAGGGGGGGGGGGTAGAAAAGATTTATAAAATGACACTTGATTTTATTGTTTATTTCGATCGAAAATACATCACAACCTGGACGTGTCCCATACCACCTTAAATCAAAATTCTAATATAATTGTATGGATGGGAAGAAAGGTACACGTATGCATGTACTTTCGATATACATAATTATGTCAAATGAAAATAAAATGAACCGCGCGCGCAATATAAATACACACATACATAAAAAATGTCCACAAGAACTTTCTCTGCAGATCAATAAATTCTTGATTAATCACCACAGAAACATTTAATTACTATTATATTAAATAAGTATACGAACGTGAATATCACCCAAATATATTAATTCCTTGTACAAATGACCTTGATTGTTTAATCTGACAAACATTTTAATTCCTTTAACCCTGTCTTTGATATCGTAATCCTCCTATATAAAGCTGCCAATCAATTAATTGATGGACAATAGAAGAGTGAAATTATCTGAACAGCTGTGAGTATTTTTGGCATAATCAACTTTTTCTTTAGACCCAACCCCCCCCCCCCTTTTTTTTTTAAAGAAATAACTTTTGCTTGACACTGTGTTGTGTTGAACATATTTTATTGACTAATGCCAAAAGGATTGGACACAAGTTCCAAAAACTTAGAATGTCCTCTCCTTGTACATAATATATTACAGTGCCATACAATGCCAGTTAACATTGATAACAGTTATAGAACATGTAATGAAATACAAATAAATCATTAGTTTTAAATCTAGAATTAGAATTAAGATGGATAAGAAAGTTATGCAAATAATTTAAAAACTTAGATAAATCTACCACACTTTTGTATAAATGTATGAACTTTTTTAAATATATTTATGTTTTCATCATTCATTCATTCATTCATAAAGTGTTGTCTCCCCAAAGTAACAAATGTACATCAATTATATTCAAAAAGTTCAGTGATAAAAGATTATACATAAATGATTGTCTTAATGATGAATATTTTTTACAAACGAAGAACAAGTGATGTGCATCTTCTAAACTTCCACATGAACACATTGGGTTGGCTATTATGTTACACCGATAAAGATCACAATTGAGAACACAATTATGCCTTAATTTCGTATGAATGATATTCAAGAATCTTTTACCAAAAGAAAAATACTAAGGAGGTTTTGTATAATTGCTCTGTAGTGATTTCTTAAAAATATTTAACGAAGTAGCTTCCTTGGTATTATTATTCAGACTATTCCACTTACGAATAGTGTCAGGAAAAAATGACTTATTAAAAGCTTCTAATCTACATCTAGGCAAAGAATAGTTTGAGGAGTTTCTAGTATTATAGTTGGAAGTGACATTTCTAATTTCAAGAGTTATGTCTTTTAGATAAGAAGGAACACGATTGTTATGAATTTTGAACATAGTAGATAATTTAAGGCGGTCTCGTCTCGTTATTAATGGTTCCCATCCTGTTTCCAAATATAGAGAATTTCTTGAGGCTAGTGACTGAAAGACCTGAAACTATTCTTGCTGCATAAAGTTGAACCTTTTCAAGCTTATCCATATCAAATTATCCATATCAAATTGGGTACATCCAGACCAAACTTCAACAGCATACTCTAGTTGTGGTCTTATAAATGATACATACATTTGTGCTAAAATATCTCTAGATACAGTAAATTTAAGTTTTTTAAGTAGACCAAGTTTTTTGTAAGCATTTTTAACAATGATGTCTATGTGATTAGACCAACTTAAATTTGAAGATAACAATACTCCTAGATGCTTGTGTTGTGAAACATATTACAAGGTACAATCATCAAACATCAAATTAGGAAATTTTTCAACATTTTTAAAACTAAAGAATACAACTTTTGTTTTTTGTGGATTAAATTCTAGAAGCCATTGCTTTGACCATTCCTTCAGTACATGAAGATCATAATTAAGATTATCTTCTATGACAGAAATATTGTTTGAACACTGTTGTAATGAACTATCATCAGCATAAAGTCTACATATTGATCTCATGTTTTCAGCCACATCATTTACATAGAGTAAAAACAATAATGGGCCAAGAACAGAGCCCTGGGGAACACCTGCATTTATGAATTGGCTGGAAGAGAGTTTGTTTTTATACATAACCTTCTGTGTTCTATTACTTAAATAGCTAATAAACCATTCAAGAATTGGCCCAGAGACTCCATACGATTTAAGTTTATGAATTAGACCCTTATGCCAGACCCTATCGAAAGCTTTTGAAAGATCACAAAAGATCATACAGCAGTAATTACCATCATCAATACTTTTCACAATAGAATGATATGTTTCTAAAAGTTGGTAAACAGTTGAATGTCCAGGCAAAAAACCAGCCTGGTATTTATAAAATAAGTTGTTGCGTGTAAAAAGTTGTATAGATGTTTAAACAAGATTCTCTCAAAAATTTTACTAATACAACTCAGCAATGACACAGGTCTGTAGTTTGATGTGATAGATGGATCATCTTTCTTAAATAAAGGAATTACATGTGCCAATTTCCAGCAGTCAGGAAAAGTCTTAGATGTTAGTAATTTGTTGAATAGAAGACACAAAGGTTTTGAAATAGTTTCTTTGCAGGATATGAGCATTTTGTGACTTATACTGTCTGGGCCTACTGCTTTATGAACAGGTATTACTGACAAAATGTCAAAAACTTCGTGTTCTTGAATGACAAGGTTTGAAAAATTGTCTGTACACTTGTGTTGCAAAATAGGTAAGTCCTTATTGTTATTATCTAAATTAGAAATTGAACTAAAGTATGTATTTAAAAGTTCAATCTTATCGTTATCTGAGAATGCAAACTTATCAGTGCCATTATTGTCTGTGTAATGCATAGGTGGTATTTCAGTTGTAGATTTGGTGTGAAAAACATCTTTCATTAACTTCCAATAGAGCGTTTGATTGTTTTTACTTGCATCACTCAAATAGGAATCAATATTATCATAATAATTTGAAATGGCATATTTTTTCATGTTGTTGACCTTATTTCTAAATTTCCGAAACAAATACCAATCTGAATCTTTGCAGGATTTCTGAGCTTTTTTTCTCAACCTATTTCTGATACGTATAGTTTTGCGTAAAAGTGAATCCATCCAGGGTTTATCATTTGGCCTAATAGTAACAGTTTTTTCTGGTAAACATTTGTGTATGATAGACATATATTGATGTGTAAAATTGTTTGCAGCAGTATTTATGTTATCTGTATTATTAATGATATTGCTCCAGTCACATTCTTTAATAAGATTGTTAAGTATTATAAGGTATCATTATGTTTTGTATAATTAGACCCTTTACATTACTATGTAAAAACGCAAATGTATGTTCCTCATGTTCCATTGTATATAAATGGTTCAAGCGAATAATCTAATCGAATTGAATAAACGGTTATTTCTTCGTTAACTATATATGTCACTGGTGGATTTAGAGCCCCCCCCCCCCACCCCCCTTCCCTGTGCTCAAAATATTTTAAAAAGTATATACATGCATGACAAGACCGGTAGAAAAAGAATGTCAAATCAGTTTTTGTTGTTATTTATCGTTCTTACAATATGTCAAGTCTAACTAGAATAGCTCATAAAAGTGTCTTAAACATCTCAAAACCCGGGAGCTTTGCCCTGGACCCGACCCCCTTTCATCAATTCCTGGATCCGCCACTTTATGTTACATAAGGGGTGCGTTGATAGTTCTACCAGTGGTGCCACCTGTACCAAAAAACCTTGAACAGTGTTGGCAAACAAATGTGACTGATTTTACCAATGTTACCAATGGGTCTCCAATGGAAACGTTGGTAAAATTGACTACGGTTTTGAAAACATGTCAAACAACAACCATCTTTTACAGTCCAAATTATGCAACAACAATATTTTCCATATATTGCATCCCAACTATTAATAATTGGAGCGAAAATCGCTTTCCCAAAACTAATGCCTTGATTTTCGCAGCCATGTCTATAATGAGTTGTAACGTCATTTACCAATACTTCCCACACTCTAGACCGTCTGCAGATAAATATACCATTGGCAAAAAACATACCAAAAGGTACCAATATGCATGCCAATGGTAGTTAATTTTACCAACAGCGATTTTTGTCTACCAAACACACCCAAGGCGTAGTTGTTGGAATGTCGGTGCGGATCAAAGGTCTGATTTTAACTGAATCAGATTTATTATAGAACTCGTACGTCTGGTTGTTATTATATTTACACCTACCAAGCATAATTATCTCTATTTCTTACGGAAACATAGTTAATTCATAGCTTTATAGAAACAGCCAGACTGAAATCTACACGCCCTATTTATCGATTGGTCGAAATCTACAGCGGCTGAAAGTGACAGGACTGAAATTGATCGACACGCCCTGTTTATCGATTGGTCTGAACCTGCAAGTAATCTATTATTTTACACTCGCAAAAATAAAATCTGAAAACACAAAAACATTTATTGTGGAAAACATGTGAAAAGTTTTACTGAATTCTGTAGCTATATCAAAAAGTTATGAGCGGTTATTAAAACCATGGTGCTCGCGGTGGCCTCTGATTTATGAAAATACTGTATGTAATTTCACGGCGTGTTAATTTTGAATGATTTTCTTGGTTCTAATTTGTGCAAATATGCATGTCTATTCACAAGACAATGCAAACTTGTTTATATCATGACGACCCGAGAGTATATACATGTTCAAGTTTAGGGAACCCTGCCTTTTGGGGGAGGGGTTGAAAAACTGCCGTTATATCGTTCAATTTTAAAGAATTGGCGTGCATTTTCATATAAATTAGCACTGTCAGGTTCTAATAAAACTAATGCGGGTGCTGAATCATTTCACTTTAATATTGGCGTTTTAGGGGCATAATTTTATAGATTTTGTATACCATACAAGCGTCTAAATAACTCATTTTACACAAAATTCGAATTACATAGAAGCTTTTTTGGTTAACGACGATAAAACCAACTTTCTGGATAAGCTGCTGTATATTTTTGGGCAGTTCGGACGGTCCGATACACTAAAATCGGGTCGCTGTTTGATGTTCTACGAAATTTCAGAGGAAATATGGGCTAATTTTGTTTGCGCCATTGACAGCAAAATAAGAGAGGTGCCGGCCACAAAGGCTCATTGTTGGTGATTTCTAATCTACACACATCGATAGAACGCCGAAAAACTCCACTTTATCACAGGTCCTTGAGGACAGGGTCGACCCCCCCCCCCCCCCCAAGATTATGGACCCCCGGGACTTTATTATTATTTTTTATTAAATTACTAGTATCCTTTTATGACACATTTCTAATCTAATTTATTCATCCATTGCCCAAAATTACATAAAACAAACATTTTTGGAAAAAAATCAGACCCTCTGTACATATAATATGTACAGAGGGTCTGATTTTTTTTCAAAAATGTTTGTTTTATATAATTTTGGGCAATGTATGAATAAATTAGATTAGAAATATGTCATAAAAGGATAATTTAATAAAAAAGAAAAATTAAGTCCCGGGGGTCTATATATTTGGGCGGGGAGGGGGGGGGGGTCGATCCTGTCCTCAAGCACCTGTGCACTTTATGACTTAAAACACATTGTCCTTCAGGTTGCACACCACTATTAATTTTTACTATATATATGCTTACCAAAATTACGCAACTGAAGATACGGGTAGCAAGTTTAAAACAAACTTCTGGGAAAATTCCTCTTTACAACTTTTAAAACAATTGTTCTTAAGGAAAATAGTGTTGTGATACCTACAGCGACCTAAGTAAAATCCCGGACTGCACGAAATAATCATGACGATGCCAGACTTAAAGTCTCACAGGAGACGATTTGGCTGTTTCTTTTAGCTAACGTACTTTTGTACATTAACACTAATTTAGTGAATTTTACTAACTGTTCATAATCAGTTTATTAATTAGTTAAAGAAAGATGTTAATATAAACAATAAAATGCTTTCTCTGATGATTCATGCGGGTTATGAAGGTAGCGATCATTGCAGGAAAAATTTACATAACCCGCTAACGCGGTTTATATGTATTTTTCCTGCAATGTCGCTACCTTCACATCCCGAATGAATCACCAAAGAAAGCATTTTATTGTTTAAATAAATGTAGAATTTTGCTACTTTATATCATGTGCGGATCTAAAAAGGGGTGGCTCCACACCCTTCGGAAAATTCTAACTTTATATGAAAAATCATGTACAATGACTATACAAAAATTAGGCATCGGACCCCTTCCTTCGGCAATCAAAATTACCCTTCAAAACTTTCAGGATCCGCGCATGTATAATATCTATCTGACTCACGTATAGATGTGTGGCTTTTGAGAGATTAGCAGTTAACCAGTTACATGTAATATTTTTTTGTGAACGCATAAATCTTTGTTACTCTAAATATGGGAGTAAAAGAAGTTGCCTCCCTTAATCTTATTCGGCATGCCACAAAATACAACTTCATGATAAAACGAAATTACACTCAAATCAATACAGATTCAGTACTAGGAATACTAATAAGTACATGTAATAGAGCCAAACTTTGTACTCCTGGTTACCATGGTGACGCATTGATACTGGTTCTGCATGGCTACAGATACGTGTATATATATATGCGCGGATCCAGAATTTTCGGGGGGCGGGGGGGGGGGGGGTGTTCGACGGTTATTCAAATATTGGTTTTTATTTTTTCAATCATATGATAAACTATTTCAAATTTGTATGTGCATTTGTATCTTGACATATTTATGTATATGGTGTTTAACATAAATATATAGAAGACACTGTATTGAATGTATGGAAACATACATAATTATACATATATATATACATATATAATATTTAATTGTTCATATCTGTCTTAGCTCTTTCAATCATCCAGCTCTTTCCCTCTTGTATATGTTTATTGAATGTTTTATGTTCATTGGATGTTGTATGTCAACAGTCTTCATGTTGCCCCTTGAGGGCCCTTAATCGGTTAATAAAGAAATTGAAATTGAAAATTGATATTGTATAATCGATGCATGGGGAGGGGGGGTACTTATTAAAGTCAAATGCATGAAGTCAATAAAGATTTCTTGACTTTTATTAGACTCTAGAGCAATAATATGAACTTATTCAATAAAAACATCATTAATTTTGTCGGACTGTGTTTTGGTCAGTTTAGCTAGTACTGATTTGGAATGCCCGGAAGTGACCCGCAATTCACTAAAGTGGTAATATCATAAGAACCCCTGTAAAAATCGCTACCTCAAAGATAGAAATATTTTGGGACATGCATAGATCTGTTATCTGACATATGATCTCCTTTTTGTTGATACCAAACAATCAACTATAAACTTGTTTTTCACATATTTTTCAACTTAGTAATAAAAAGTGATTCGGAATACCTTCCAAATGACTGTAACTAAATAACAATATATATTTACACTCCTACAAAGAAAAACTTGAGGTTTTTCCTAGTGGTCTTTTAGTTACAGATAAAAACTAACAAACAAACAAACAAACAAACAAACTAACAAAACAAAACACAAATGCTTAAATTTAAGCTCATAGAAAAGCAAGTTCATTTAGAATCTTCAGATGCTTTCGATGCGCGGATCCAGAATTTTTTCCTGAAGGGGGAGGGGGGGGGGGTCCCGAGAGATATTTAAGTTTGCGGGGGATTCCGAGGCATATCTCGGTAATATATATAGATACACATATATCTACATAGGAGAAGGCATTATAAATATTGGCAACGAAATGTTTTAATAAAATCATAACTATATATCGGAGGGAGGGGATGTTGCTATGCAGTGGTTTCCCTGTAGGATATATATTCCTGGCTATTTTTAGATTCTATGAAATCTATAAAAAGATAAAGTGAAATACTCATGAAACCCAAAATATATAGAATTTTTTCCTTGGAAAAAACCCAACAAACCCCAATAGTTTATAACATTAAAAACATATGTAATAGCTAACGAATTATATCTAAAACGTTTAGGTAGAACTGATGATGGGTAACTTATTGACCCCACCTCCTTTAATTTAAGGTGGCTCTATACACCACTTTTTGATGACGCAGTACGCAAAAAAGTAAATCTGGAAACATGCATTTCCGGTACTGGCTGATTTAAACTGAGGTGAATTGTATGGGAACCGCTATTTTGAAAAATTTGTTAAATGGATAGATTTAATTTGATAATTGGAAAATTCATTACATACAAGTAATGTGGTATGTGACACCTTCACGTTGTGTGGTATTATTTATCGAAATAAACAATAAAATCAAGTATAAATTTTTAAAGACCGTAGCGCAGTGGGTTAGTGGGTTGACTACAAACCAGTAGGTCATGAGTTCGATTCCCGTTGAGAACAATAAATTTTTTAACTTTCCAAAAATTTCAAAAACGTATTTTTTGGTTGAATACCGTGAAAGAAAATTCTAAACAGGTGAAAATAATTCAATTATAATATACTTTAATGCACATTAATATCGACACCTAACGGAGATGAGAGGGTTGCTTTGAATTTCTCTCATGTTGGGATACATATAAATCCTATTAGTCTAGTCAATGTTCTCCTTTATTTATTTGACTTAGTTTTGCATTAAAGCGAATATATTCACTTATACAGGGCAAAGTCTATAATGAAATATGTATGTATTTATCATTCCAACATTATATTTAGGAAATTTTCTTCAACTCAGAAATGAAAAGTCCCCAAGGTGTTTAGGCCTTGGGACTTAGGAACGATAACCCTTACATGAGGAACTTTCATACCAAATAAAATTTAAGATATTTTTTGTGTTTATTTGCAATGGTTTTCATTCAATTTTTTTATGTCACATTTATTAAAATACATTTTCTTATAACATCAAGCAACTTTTTCAGATGATTTGTCAACAGAGTAAGAAAATATGAAAAAATATGTTTTGGGGAAATACTAAAAAAAATTGCAATAATAACATCTTTGAATGTTAAAAAGTGTTATATTTTTTTTTATGTGTCCGAAGAAAATATCCATCATATGACAAAATAATTTCTCTCAATTTGTTGATAGCTGTCTTTTTAAAAAATATTTTACAAAAACACGAAAAAACATTAAAAAATTCTTTAAAAATACCTATAGTATCCCTATCGTCATTTTAATATTTGATAAGCATATGTTTTGTGGTCTTCTATTGAAAATTGGAATAAACTGTGGGTGTATAGAGCCACCTTAATAAATGATCTGTAGTGTTTACAGATACCTAGCTGAAAGTCTACCTTTACCTGGCTTAACCCTCTAGCTGTCAGACTGTTAAACATTAATCAGATTGTGTGTAGGTGTTAAAGGGAAATTTTGTTATCTTCTTCATTTATGGCATTTCGAATCTTCACTCCGAAAATATATCCGTTTTGAAAATAAGATATTAGACAGATTGTCTGTATTCCGCATATAACAGCAACAATATCGTTGAAGAAGTAAAGAATTAGGATAAATGTGCTAATAAAATTAAGTTACAAATGAAATGCATCAGCGAGCGCGTGAACGTACTTAAAGCATTTAAAAATTACACAATACGCGTGTATATCAAAACCCATATTGTACACGTGTGGTTACCCCCCCCCCCCCCTAATTTCTGTACACGAATATTCTCTTACGTCGATCGTAAATAGAGTTTGGTGTTTAAATCGGGTATAATGTTTCGTTAGATAAAAAAACAATTACTAAATACTGTAGGCATACTATAGTTAGAAGCTAAGATTATTGGATAAAGGCTTTATCTTAAATCGCAAGAGGAATATGTATACTGAAAAGTCCAACCAAATAAAAAAAAAGATAAAAAATGTTGTATATATATTTTTTTTACATTTTCAACTATACCCATTATACTTTCCGCCTTATTAGATATTCTTTCACATGCAATGTTATCTCTATATGCAACAGTGAAGGTATACATATAGACTAGAGCAATGCATTTCCAACAACTGTTTCTAAATGTCTATTATATTACGGCAACCAAGCAGCATAACGCCGCCCATTACAGACATATACCCGGGGATGAACACAGAATGAGATATCTCGATAATCCCAGGCTACCTGTGCATGCATGCACCTTGACACACATTTTACAAAGACTCCTGGGGATTTCATTGGAAGCTATATTTAAACCATTATTCAGAAGCCCTAACCCGGAAGTTTCTTCAGGTACTTTGTAGTATTTGGAATTTGGATTTAAAACGAAACAACGATTTATTTAATACATCACCCTCCTAAAAAAAAAGCACAACGAGGGACACAAGGTAAGACCGAATAATCCTTGTCCTTGTCCCTTAGGTATGGAAAGAAGGTCATATTGTGGTGTGGGGGAGGGTGGGGGAGGGTGGGTTGCAACAACATTAAAATCTCTTGTATATATATAAGCCCGCCTTTTAAAACCTGCGGGTTTTCCCTCTTGGTTTTAGTTATTCAAGTGTTATATCTAATCATTGCTTAAAGGAATGTAAGAGGTAATGTAAAACAATAATAAGATTACTCTTTAAAAAGCTAATAACTTTTTAAAAAATATTATGTGTGTGTATGAGAGAGAGAGAGAGAGAGAGAGAGAGAGAGAGAGAGAGAGAGAGAGAGAGAGAGAGAGAGAGAGAGAGAGAGAGAGAGATAACAGAGAGATAACAGAGAGAGAGATAACAGAGAGATAACAGAGATAGAGATAGAGAGATAACACAGAGAGAGATAACACACACACACAGAGAGAGAGAGAGAGAGAGAGAGAGAGAGAGAGAGAGAGAGAGAGAGAGAGAGAGAGAGAGAGAGAGAGATTATACACAGAGAATAACAAAAGTTGAACAACCTTGTTTACTAATACTTTTAGATCTACGTGTAACTGATCGATGACGATGTTATGAAACCTCCGAAAATGGAAGATTATCAGGTATGAAATTGTTCTGTCCAAGACGTAATATGTAATTGTGATTTAAGGTTATATGGGGCACCTGTCGATACTAATGTGGATAAAAGGATGCTATAATCAAAATGCGTTCACTATTTTAAAATTTTGAAATTAAACAATATTTGACCAGAAAAATATATTCATATTTTTTCTGGAAAGGGAAATATTATGAAAGACCTGGCGGGAATCAAACTATTGATTTGCAAATTCGTTGCTAGCACTCAAACCCATTGTGCTATATACTCTGATAGGTAACCATTTTGGAGGTAAACAATTACATAAAATTTTACTTGATTTTATTTCGATAGAAAGTATATCACAATATGCATGGGGGTGTCCCATACAACCTTAATTGTGATTTAAGATTTACGATGGGATTCTAAAAGTAAGATCCCATTGACCGAGATGTACAGTCTTCCATGCACTTTATCTAAATGTGCTGATCTATCAATTTTAGAAATGAAAATCAATAGTATTGATCTGTCTGATTAACATTATATAAATTCAACACGTGTAAAACTGATAACAACCAACGGTAGAATCTCTCTGTCCAAAAGGCAAAGTTTCGCTGTAATCAGAAGGATTCATAAGTACATGCTTATAGAACAGAGTAATCAAAGAAAATAAGTCGCTATTGAATCGTGCTGTCCCCTCTGTTAGAATCGATATTGCGGTAAATTAAAAAAAAACCCAACAAACTTTCATAGCATTTTGAAACATGAAAGAAAATGCTAAATGTTTTTTCCAGAAATGGTGGAATGATATTATTCACTGTAGGAAAGCCGATGACCGTGATATATATTCGGTCATCATTCGCAAAAACTTTAATCTCGTACAACAGCTTTATTTCCTTAATTTTAAGTAAGTTGTGATAGGCAATAGCAAGTTTTCATAAGTGTACATTCATTTTATATTGGAAGTTACACAGACATGCTAACGAATGAAAAAAAAATCTTGAATGAAAATTTCAATTTAACCGATCAGCTTGTCCGACATGTTTTGATGACTGTGATATATATATATTACAGTCATAGGCTTTCTCCCCGTGAGTATTGTGTATAATCTGGTTTTTAGTTCATTGTGAGAGAGGAGGGTGTGTGGGTTAATTAATTTATATGACGTTACAGAACACATAACACTTGAGTAGTTTCTAAGATATGACCAGAATAACATTTCTTCAAATATGAAAGTGTACTCTAAATATGCAAACACTTCAGGATAAGTTGATAAGTGTGGGGGAGCTGTCAGATCAGTCACTACATTGTTTACACGGGCGCTTGTGTCTGGAGTAAAGATTCCTCCTATAATCATAAACACGACACGGTGATTTTTTGTAATATGGTGGGAAACATTTATGACAGGAGCAAGTGTCTGCGATAATCAACATTGTAAAATTAAATGTTTACTTAATTGTAAGATGCGAAAGCCTTTCTATAACACGTGGCCATATTTTGTATGTGTTATACTTATAGAGCAGCGGATTCATATGGTTATTTTTTCAGTTTCAATTAGTATACGTAACTGTTTTAATAACTCATAAATTAATGAATTTATCAACGACAAGCATTGGTTTTTAGTTTCATACATATTTATTTCCAAAAATAAAAAAGGTTCCTATGTTTGTTATTATTACCAGAATAATACATTAACATTACACACATTCAGACAAAAAAAAAAAAATCAAAATTTTTATCATCTGGTTCCATAGCAACGGAGTAGTGAAGAGGTCTGTCCCTTCCACGTTGAGAAACAACGATACCTCATGCACTGTAAAAACACAATTCAAATTTAAAATGAAAAAAAAACCTTCCTTGGGTGTCTTTTAAAGAAACAGATCGTACGGCATATCAATTTTCTTCATTTCTTTGAACGCATGGAATGACTCTGATTATTAAATATCCACGATGACACATTTTGTCTGTTTTTTTTCTCCAAGTTAAAAAATAAATGTCTTCCTTGGCTGGTATTCAGAACTACGAAACCTGCAGAATTGACAATGCACTAATAAAAAAAACCCTTTAGTTGGCTGCAAGGGTAGAGATGATGTCACGGGCCTTCTAATAATATGTACAACGCACGTAACAGTCATTTTACGGTTCCCGCGTCGGTCAAAATATCAATTTGTCCTTTGCTTATTTACGATCTAAAGTTAAAATATATTACAACATGACAAATAATTTCATAGAAAGTTCAAATACGGCAATTCATGTTAAAAAAAAAAAGATGTACGTAGCAATAACGATGTTTGATATTTCAAAAAAAGATATTTTTTATAATTCTTATCGGGTTGCAAAATCCTCGCATGTCAACATAGTTATGTTACATGTTTACATAACTATATATCATGTCAACATATTTATTTTGCATATCGACACGTTCAATAAAAAATAAATTGCACTGAACAGTTATTAAAACGTTGCTACTGTATACAAAAAAGTTGACGACAGAAGGTTATATTATGTACAAAAACTGAGTAGAATCTGATACAGATGTAATTAACACAATTCAATTAATTCAGTTTATTTACTGAAACCATTAGAATGGTACATGAGGCACAATGCAAGCCTTACATATACAATTATATATATAAGTCAGAGAACACATAAGTACAATCTAAGTAATATATAATTATATATACCTTAGTCAAGGTAATATAAGTGAGATATAAGTGAGATTCATTTCAATACTATATATGAAATATGTATTAACAAAATGGCGGAGAATAGACAGCGTCTTATATTTTCTGAATAAATAAACAAAGATTTTACAACAACTTTTCATTACACATGTAAACATTAACACAATTTTACAACAACAATTGCCTAAAACATATTTCCTATCTAAAGCAAACTGGACGTGTCTCCAAAGGCCTATTACAAACACATAAGCCACAGTTAAATGGTAACCTTACGTGTTTTACATTTAACCCCAACCACCACTCCATCATTTTACAGTAAATACTAAATTAATGCACCGATTCTAAACATTTTTTATGCCAATGTATAGGGGAGGGGGACATTGACCATAAGCTTTCCTACCCCACCACACATATAAAACCAATTATATATTTAGATTTAGGTTTTTCATGCTAAAGGATTTTCCAGTTTTTCTTTCGTTTCTTTTATTTCAAGAAGTAAAGTATACGTTGCCTGCCAAAAATATAGTGTATAATGTCTTAGGTTCTAAAATAGAAAAAAATTAACTGCACGTTGAATGTGACAGAACAAGCTTAGGGTTACAACTACCTGTATTTAATTGTTGCAGACTTAGGCATGGCCTCTTGCACTGAATACACATATAGCAGCATTGGTGACAGTCAATGTGTTGGCATAAACATCTCTGCATACAATTAGTCCTTTTAAATCCTTTGTTGGAAAATGCCATGTTACAGTAGATTATCATGGTGTAATTCATAAATGATATAGAATGGCGGGTTGTAAAAAAAAATCCACCCCCCCCCCCCCCCCCCCACAAAACCCCCAAAAACCGGAGCTTTAGGGAAAAAAAATCTACATTTAGAACAACGGTAGCAGATGGACATTAGTCTTTAACCATATACATGTATTTGGATTTTAAATATCTATAGATATTGAAAAAGTGAAGCAGAACTGTACCTTTGTTTATTTTTCATAGCAAACATAACTGCCAAAATTATTCCCAAGCTTTATTTTCTCTGGACATGGAAATAATAGTGAAATGTATATATATCTTATGAAACATTAGACTTCTAACAAAATTATAAATTTACACATTCGTAGGATGCAAGTTTTGTTAATATTATTAATCCAGTATTTTTACAGAGGGTACGTATAGGTATTTTACTGTCGATTTTCCAGCATGCAGCTAATAGTAGATAAATGATCATTTATTAAACAAATTCCACTTAATTTTTTTTTTATTCAGGAACCAATAGTCAAGTTTTAACGAACTCTTGCAAAAAGAATCACCCTTCTTTTCTTCTTACCAACCTTTGAAATGACGGATCGCTGTAAAAGAAAGGTACGCTAGGATGACGTGTACTGTGAAATCAAAAATATAAAAGTACGAATTTTACATAAAAACTTGACGTAGAAATTTTTTTTACAAATTTATAGTGATCAATCGATATTTTTGATATTCTATTTCATAGAACACAAAATACACTTTTTAAGGAGAAATTTACGGACGGAGAGCTGTTCGATTATTCGATAAAGTTCGATTGAAAAGAAAGTTCTAAGTTTAAAGGCATCTAGAATCAATTATCACACTAAAAAAACCCAATGGAGCATGACCCCCCCCCCCCTACCCACCACCCCTTCAAAAATCCCCCAAATCCAACTAAAACACTTATGAATTTAAATCCATCCATCATCAATTATTTAATTTATTTATCACCCTTCATGAAATGAAAAATTAGGAATAAACCATTAAGTGAAAGAGATGATACAATACAATACAAACGCATTCATCAAAATATATAATTTTTCAGGCTTTGAATACAAGAATTTGCTTGGAAAAAACTATATACTTCAAATATACAATGTACTTTTTGATTTCCATTACAAATGCGATCATAATTATAACTTTTTATTTCTATTTTCTTTTAAGGTAGTAAAACCAAGATTTTCAGAAACTTGTGGCGAAAATATTGAAGTCGAACTTGACTCTGCAAAGAATCCCGTCAAAGCAAAATGGAAATTTTCGAACTCGTGTGGATTGGCCTTTTCTGGTTTCTCTTTGTTTAACAACCGGAGGTATGAAGTCATCTTTAGCGGAAGTGGACACGCGCGGATAGGATTCACACAGACCGATCCTGATCACTTGTTGGACATTCAGCAAGCTGTGAAGAATAATCAGATTTTGTTTTTGTCGGATGTTCGCTATCACAAACGACAATGTGTTGTGGATATTATGAGGAGGGTTGGGATCAATGGTTCCACATTCGAGACCAAATATAAGAATGACAATCCACAAACTAAAGAACTTCTACCCTCTTACGATGTTTGGGCAGTCATTTGTCTCAAGTTTGGAGAAATAACAGCGGAAATAAGAGGTAACTTCCTATATTGACGATTATAAATATCATGTGATTTATATATATATATATATATATATATATATATATATATATATATATATATATATATATATATATATATATATATATATATATATATATATATATATATATATATATATATATCTCTGTGATATATTTGGCAACAATTTTCATCGCGGGAATCTTTCATTCTTTAGATCATTGAACAGTAATGACTATTCTCTTTTTATTAAGGGCAATTTTTTCACAACATTATAATTTCTCATCTAAATTGAAAAATAAAGTATTGCACACGATCATCCGATATTCTAATAATAAACTAGCACGTTATTTCATTACAGACAAGGAAAACCAAACAACCTTGAAATTCCATAGAAAAAGCGAAAGAAATGTGAAGCATACGGACTTGAAAATTTCCCTTACCTCACCTGTTCCATTAGCTTATGCATGCTTGGAAAACACTATAGGTACAGGCGAGAGCATCCTCGTTAAAGTAGAACACATTAATAAAGATGAAAAACCACCGAATTCATTTCATCTCCGCGTAGGACTGACAAACAAAAGGCCACTGTCAAATTCAGTATTAGACTTTTCCCCTTCTTTATGTATAAAAATTGAAAAGGATGAATGTTTGGGCGATTTATTCGTGTGTATTTCCAGAAGAGGACATTTTCATGTATGCAAAGACGAATCTTGTATAGATACAAAAGCACTTCCCCCGGGCATGGATCCTAAATTACCTATGTACGTGTGCTTTGAAATTTTTCGTGTCCGAATCGAGTTAATGGGAACCTTGTACTGTAAGCATTCAGATGCCATGCAGTATCCTAAAGATCCATCGCAAGAAAATGAGTCTTTTTATGCCATTGTTGAGATGATTCAAAAAGTCGACGAGGACATACGAACGGGAAAAATTACTCCGGAGGTCCAAAAAAAGTTTACTGAGGGCCTTACAGATTATGCTAACCATATTTCAGTCAGAGATCGGTCAAAATCGGTTTATCAAATGAAAGGAGCTGATGAATACCTAACACCCACCAGCACAGGTCCAATCAAGGGCAATAAGACGGATATGTTTACATTGAAAGATGTTTGGGAGAAGCTGGAAGACATCCAAAAAAGAATTAAGGATCAACATTTAGAGAGACATCAGGACTGCAAAAAAATATTGGAAGCCATCGAGTTTTACTGCGAAAAAATCACTGGAGAAAGAAAGGAGAAAGAAATGAATAGCGAAGTCTTCAAGAATCATCTCAGAAGCACGTGTGCAGGTTTCATTGCGAATGTAGACTGCTTTCCACTTTGTGACCACTTACTGCAAACTGGCATATTCCACCAACATCAATACGAAACTATTCTGGACGAACATAGACAAAATCGACAAGAAGCTCGTCGGTCTTTGTTTAGTATTTTGTTGAAGAAGGAATACACACCAGAACAACTTCGAAATCTATGGGCGGCTTTTAGGGATACAAAGCAGGAGACTTTACTTCCCAAACTCGGTTCATCGTAACTATTTAAAACCTCAGTTAAGAATTTCTTGTATATTGTATTGTTTGTTTGTTCCTAATTTTGCTTTGGATGAAAGTCTAATAAATTCAAAGGATAAGTCAATTTTTTCTGAATGCTTTTTTGTTTATATTCCCGATTTGTTGACAATCAACAAAGGTAATGTGTTCATTGTTAATAAAAATAATCCTCTAACAACAGGACATCACTTTCAATAATTGTATGACAAGTCAACATACAAGTCTAACAAGTCGACAAGATATTTCTAACGGGAAGAAATAATATCGGACAGGACAAGCTATTATATATTCTAAAGAGACAGCATACCATCTAATCATTTACATCAATTAACCGTAATAATGATTTTTATAAAGCAATACCTAGAAACATGCGGTTTCTGGTCACTTAATTTTGCGGTTTATATTTTGATACTACTTCTCTACGTATTCATTTCTAAACGGAGGAGAGGCATTAATCCAACCCAGAGCAAGATATAAGGATCTACTACAGTCCCTGAATTGCTCTATTTTCCCACTCGAACGGCGCGTGAATGGTGACCGCACGCTGAACGGAATTAGGTGAGGGCTTATGAACGGAGCGCAAAGTGAACGGTGAACGCACGGTCAACGATATGTAAACATTTTGTGAAAGCAATATGAACAATTTTTTTAGGAGGGCCTCGGGAGTTATCCTAACATTGTATTTCGTCGGAAATCAGAAACAAATAACAAATAAACTACATGTACATGTGCAGTGGTGCCATCATGAAATTTGAAAAAAAAACCCCAATCATATCCTATATCATGTATACTGCAAATAAAATCTATCCTATCCTATCCTATCTTATCATATACCATACCATTTATGTTTAGAAATAAGAGTAAAATGAAAAAAAGTTAAGAAAATAATGATTAATTATCAACGAATCATCGATTAATGTAATAATTAAAATGTCTAATTATTACATACACCCGGAAAATTTTAGAACGAGGTAAGTTAATTAATTACCTGTGCACCTGAAATATTATATCGTACGCAGAGTGTACACAATTACCTAAACACACAGGTTCATTAAATATATGTATTATAACGATTAAAGCAGATACAGAATTATTTTTTGTTTAACCAAACATTTACAATTAACATTTTCTCCTTATCATATAATAATTAAGTCAGGTAATCAGCTGATTCGATCAGCTAGAAATGTAAGAACGATTCGGGAAATTAAAATTATTTAATAATAAATCATTAAAAACATCGAATTTATTGATAAATCATTTGGATATTTTGTCAATCTATAAATTCACAAGATTCAATAGTTAGCTTACATTTCTAAATTAGATCTGCTCCGTTGATTGCCGGGCATGCATACATATGATATCGGATATCGGATATCGGAGAAATTATATGAATCGTGAAGGTACATACAAACAGCGCCCGTTTCTAATTTACAATTTGTTTATTTATTTATGTGTCGAATCGTTCGTTGATTGAATTATTCTGTTTTAAACGGCTGAAATCTTTAAATGAAGCAATAAATATAAATCAATTATTTGTGTACTTATTTATCGCTGTATTGTGTAACCTAAAATTTTCACAGTAACTGCATACTTACGCCGTTTTTGGATTGTTAAAAACGTGGCGTGCATCAATATTCTTCACCACCGTTTTGTTAATATATACCATTGAATAAATAGTGCCTGTTTGGGTGAGTGACAGTTGATATTGACACCCCCGAGAAAATCATTGTCAAGGAATGTTTTAATTTTAAAGAACACTTTACTGCTTTTATTTTCACTATTCAATTGCATTATTTCAAACGCATACATGACTTCTTTAGGAATGAAGGGAAAAACAAACGACATATTTTAGTACAGACTGTAGTCATTAAAAGACCCCCTCCCCCCCCCCCAATTTTTTGCAATATATTATTAGGGACGTGCGGTGCTCTAGAGTATATTTTAAATTCTACGGATTAAATTTTGATTTAAATGATGTTTCTGGTGTGTAAAATAAGTTTATTTCCACCTTTACGCACGGGTTCTTTTCTCGTTTTGTTGTCGCTCACATTTTGGAGTTCCGAATGAAAATGAATGAAAACGGACTGCACAATAAGTGAACGATGAACGAATGGTGAGCGCAAAGTGAACGCTTTGTGAACGCACAGTGAGCGCGCGGTGAGCACTTTTTGAACGGTGAGTGCGAACGGAGCGGAGCAGAGAGCGCAAGTGAACCTACGTTGAACTGGGTAAAAATCAATTAGGCACTTGGTGAACTTGGCACTTCGTAAACTCGGCAGTTGGTAAATTCGGCATCTGAAACTGGTTAATTCGGTACTTTATAATTGTACATTGCTTTAAACTAATGAAAGCAATTTTTTGGTTTGCCATTTGCTATAAAAATTTCTTTAAAATAAACTCACTGTAAGCTCATTGTGCGCGCACGATGAACACATTGAAAAATGAAAAAGTAAAACGTTTCCAGAACTGTTGTAGTCTGCTAGTATATCTGTCTTTTTACACCTTTGTTCTATTCTGACATTTCCTTTCATTATTTTTTGCAACACAAATGATTAACGTTAAACAAAAATAAAAATACAGCTCAAAATGGTAAATTTTTCATAAAAATTAAACCAATGCAATAAGAAATACAATACAAAGAAACTGTCAGCGATCACTGTCACATTCCATGTTTTATAATATTTTGTATTGTTTTTGATAAACACAAAATATCACACATTTCTCTCCATAGGTTTGCAATAATGAACTGTTATCAACGGAAACATCTCGTTCATTCAGACATTAAGTTACTATCAACCTAATGGAATAGTCGTTTAATTGAGATTTGTAAGTTGCGTTAGAAATAATTGGCCATTTTGTTTTCACGCCTGCTCCATAAAAAATTAATGAAACACATCTCTGTTTTTATTCGTAGAAATAAGCCTAATCATTAAAAAGTTATTTCTGAAAAATAAAACGAATACGCAAGCTAGAAATGATCATAAGAACATAACAATTATAAGGTTTAAAAATGTTAAAAGTGGAGTATTACAATTTTATTACAAACCCCAAAGATCTTAAACAATATATAAACAAAATAAAACTTGTCCCGTTTAAGATATTGTGTATTAGGTAAATAGACCCAAACATATGCAAACCCCCGCCTTACACAGTAAAAACGAGATATTTTTATTCGAGTTTTTAAGCTTTACATTTTTCTGTTTGTGTCGTTTTCCTTTTTTAAATATCGGTTTTATGTCGAACGTAATGTAAGAACGAATGTAAGATAACAACTCCAAATAATTGGTTTCTCTTTATAATTTTAAAAAGGAATATTGTACATGACATATAAGGCTATAGTTTTATGGGTTTGTCTCTTTTTAATTTCTAAAAATAACGTCGAACGTGACAGCACAAGGTCAGAGCTGTATAAACACTCTGCCCCGCGAACATCTTTACCTGTTCCGGGTATATCTGGTATGATGTCTCTCCGAGTCAAAACGCCTGCTGGTTTCAATGTTTTAAACTTTGTTGTTATTTGCTGCCGTGATAAAAAAGTATTATGTGGAAATAACAACTAAAGTAAAGATTTACCAATGGAATCTAAGGGAATACTACTGTTATTGAAATGTAAGTTAAATAACGATAAATGTACTTTCGGTTTGACAGAATTTTTTGATAATAACATACTCTGATACAATTAAGTCGTTGTAATTTAATAAATAGATACATGTGCTTTGATATCATAGGCAATGACTTTTATTTACATCATTTTATCATCTGTGCACTGTATGTCTATAATAATCAGAGAGTCTAATGATAGTTTTTTTTGTTTAGAAAATTTGGAAGCTATAAAACGCTTGAATAATCCCACAAAAGAGATTCACTCAGGCTGTTACTATATAGAAGGGAGGATAGAACATAAACTCAATCGAAAATAAAAATTGTCGTAGGATTCATGAACAACGTTAACAGCAAAAAGTATTTTCCATATTACTTGAAAGATGAGAACAAATACAAAGTTAATATTTTAATTTAACAATGGCATCTTTATGTTCATCAAATGAAAAACATAACTTTAATTGCGTTATAATTGCATGTGTGGATTTCATAAAGCTACCTCTTAAAGACATTTTAGCTAGTCGCATTAAACCTGTGAACCTTTATAAAGAAATAGATTCATGCCCATCACTTAAGTTGAATGGACAATGTTGTCTACGTTCTGATCAGCGGAAAGTTTGTTTCATTCAGCCACCTGATTTACCTAATTACGCTGATTTTGATGCTAGTTTGCTTTACAAGCTCATAAGGAATTTATGCCCCTCTCTGAAGCCAACACAAGGATGGGGAAAGGAACCAAATCCAGCCGATACGGATATTGGGGATGACATAGAGCGCCTGAGGTTGTTTAGAAACATCTACTTTGCCCATGCTTCTTCTGCAGCAATTTCTGATACCGCGTTTAAAGATTTGTGGAAGAATTTAAAGTCCGTCACTGGCAGATTTCAGTTAAGAATTGGACACTGTGGAAATTATGAAGAAGAGTTGATAAAGATTGAACGCACTAAATTTACGCATGATCATTTGCAACATTACAAACTGCTTTTGGAAGCATTTGTGAGATTATCACCAGAAGATGAAGGTTTGTGAAATATATAACAAAAGATATATATATATATATATATATATATATATATATATATATATATATATATATATATATATATATATATATATATATATATATATGAACTTAAAAATTGCTTTAATAAATTATAGCAGTCTCAACTGTTGCTTATTGTGTGTTATTTTATCAGATGAACCAGACATTTTGATAAAAGGCGAAGAGGAAGTAACCTGTGGAGATTCTGCAAGTTTTGAAGCAGAAATAAAACCAGAAAATATAGGAGACTGGTTAATTACTTGGCGGAAACGTATTGGAAATGACATAAAATGTATTGACACCAGTATGGAGAAATACAGGGGTAGTAGCACCAGAAAACTGGTCATACAATCAGTGTGTAAAGAGGATCAAGGGGAATACCGGGCCATTCTTTCACGTTCATCAAATGGAATCAAGTACAAACAATCAAAAAACACCATTTGTTTACGGGTTTTGGGAGGTATTATGCACGGTGAAACGCTTTAAAGGGGCATAGTCACAACTTTGGTCAATTTTTTTTTCCCGATTTTAATGTTAACAAGGCTTCAAGTAAAGCATTTTTAACGGGCAACTAAAGTTTGAGTGTCAGTCGCTGAGTAATAAGCATGTTACAGAGCTTACAATTCTTTGCCATGTAAACAATGCTTTTGTTTACATTTTGAATGTTGAAGTAAAAATTCCAGTATTAGATCTAATATAAATATGCTAAACGTTAGGAACTAAAAACAATCAGATTTAAAATGAATTTTTATTGCTTTATTAAATCTAGGTAAACAAAAACAAGACAAAACATTTTTTACATGACAAAGAATTGTGAGCTCTGTATCTTGCTTTTAACTCTACGACTGATTCTCAATTATTAATGTAAATAATAAAAACAGGAAAACAGAATTCCCCCAAAATTGTGGTGATGCCCCTTTCTAGTTTTATCAGGCTTGTTAATTGCTTACAGTCTGACACGCCTGCTTAATATATGAAACTGCATCTCGATTATAAGAGATAGTTAAAGTAATTTAATTATTACAAAAACTGAGTGAACAATATATTTATTCTTGAGCTCGAGAAAAATAATCAAAAGTAAATGTAATTTGAGTTTTTTTTTTACTAAAGTAAAATACCGACCATTTCGTAAAATGAGAAAGCATAAACAAAAACTAAAGTGTAAATGAATACCTGGTGACTAGTTGAAAAATAATGCATTTTTAATTGTTATCTTCATTATAGATCTACCACTTATAAAGGATCTACAAGTTACAACAGGAAAACACTGCATTAATTTACTTTGCAGTTATGAAGTTTTAGGACGTTCACCTAAAGTATCTCGTATAGCATGGAGTAAGAATGGAGAAATTTTAGATGAAAGGGTCATTTCCTTTGCTGAGAGCATTATTTCTGAAAGTTGTTATAAAATAACGTCACCTTCTAACGAAGAGAAAGGGAAATACTCCTGCACGATAACTAATGCTGTGGGATCGGTATCAGAAGAAATTACGTTAGGTAATGTTAATTTATTACGTTATTTTATTTTTGTTCCAGTCAACATTCTGAGCATGGTATACCTTTTTAAAAAGCCAAATTAGAACATTAAACATATATGCATTTTCACAGAAATAAAGCTTATGCTGAAATATCAACTAATAACAGTGAAGATTTGCTTGGTGCAATGTACTTCATTTATTATTTCAACAAAATGCAATGCCAATGTATATTTTTAAATGTCGATAACATTTTCTAAATTGTAAAATTCTAACAATTGCGTCTGATAAAAACCCCTAAAAATATCGGTACTTTATATTTTATTACCGAAACACGGAAGTTTAATATTAGTATCTTTGAAAAAGAAGGTAAATCAGGGATCTAAAACGACGTTAGATAGATATATCATATATACAAATAAACATTGATATCAATCTGAATGAAAACAGCGTTCAAATTGCCTGCTCATCTTGAAACGATGACGTTAAAAATAACCACTTAAAGCTTAAAAACTTACATGTTATAAGTTAACTACATTGAACAAAACATGCAGTTAAGTAAAATAAAGTTGAATCAACGAGAAAACAATATATAAACCATTTATTTATTCCCTACATCATTCCTGTATAGATAGATAATGACAAACTATTGTTACTACCTACCGACTTCCAAATAAATACATATGGATAGGTATCTTTTCTTTAATATACTTATTGCTGCAAAGTTCATGAATAGAGTTTACATAGAGTTTATATGGTCAGATATTTATCCATGAACTAATGTTGATGAAGTCAAGAAAGGGTTAGGTTTAAACTAATGTGGTATTTATCATGCTATGTATACTTACTTCCTAATCCCTACCAGAAGCAGTAGAAGTACCACCTGAAGTAGTTGTAAAAGCAAAGGCCATAAAATGTAATAATGTATGGTGTAAAGTAGAAGAGTTTTATTATAGTGTTCCATAGTTTATGTATATTTTGATAAACGCGATAAAAAGACTCATGAAGACTGATTTTTTTGTACAATCTCACGTGGTTTGTTAACGGTGTTGACTGACATAATATTAAAACAAACAATGTCATTAATAAAGTTTGAATTTCTCATGTCACACAATATCATTTTTCATTTCAATGCTTTTTAAATATATATAGTGTTTTCTGCATTGATATTAACTGCCCTTGTACAATACCGGTATGTCACTGTAAACCAATAGGTTAAAAAACTGCTGTTGAAACTGTGAAAAAAATATATGGCAGCCAGTTATGATCATTTGACATATTGAATCAAATTTTCGAATTTCGTTTAATCTAAACATTAAATCGTACTTTTTTACATTAACACTTTTTCAGATGTTCCAAGTGTTGAAATTGAAACAGATCCCAAGGTTTGTTTTGGTTCTAAAACAACTTTTAGATCTAAAGTTTCATCAATTCCATCCCCAAAGAAAGTAGAGTGGCAGACAAGCAAAGATGAAACGGATTACCATTGCATTGATATAGAAGACCCTAAATATTATGGGAGTAATGCCACTCCTGAATGTCCTTTACTTGTCATTCCGAAGACAACGTTTGACGACAAGCTATATTATCGACTTGTAGTTTTGAATAAAATTGGAGGTGGTATCAGCAACACAGTGAAAATCAATGTCACAGGAAGTATGATTTTATTTTCATGGTATAAATCGTTAACTGAACGAATATTAACTATCTATCTGAACATGTGTATGATGATGTACAAATGATGTTCTTGTATGCATCTAACAGTACAATTTATCAATACAGATCTTCCAAACATCTCGACAATTCAAGAAACAAACATAAAGAATAAATTTGTAAAACTGATTGGGAATATTTTTCTGGATGACGATTCACCGGGTCTTCTTGAGGTGTTTTGGACAAAGAATGGAAAGAAGATAGATATTAAAGGAAGTGGTGGGAGATTATCAGAGGTTACCATTGACGACCCATCGCTGATCATCAAAGAAGTATGTCATCACGATGCTGGTCCTTACCAACTTACGGCTACTAACGCCGTCGGACCAACTAAGAGTGACGAAATTGTTCTTGGTAATATCAAAACTTTTTTCACGACATCTTCAAAAGCTGATGAATTAAGATTTTCCTTATATAAAAATCAGAGAATTACAAATAAATCAAATTGTGTAACAGTTTGTTTAATAAATGTAACAGTTAAAGCAAACTCCACTATGGTGTATATTCCTTTTACCACTTGGATAAATAAGTTAACAAAAATCAGATTTAAAGTGGCATGGCCACAATTTTGGTTAAAATTTATTACCAATTTTTATGTTTACAAGACATTTTTAACAGACAATTAAAGTTTTAGTGTCATTCGTTGAGTTAAAAGCGAGCAACAGAGCTTACAATACTTTGCTATGTAAACAAAGCATTTGTTTACATTTTGAATGTTGAAGTGAAAATTCAAGTTTTAGACCTAAAATGAATGTGTCAGACGTTAGAAACTGTTAATCATGCTGAAACTGAATAAGAATATACGAATCAGCTTAAAAAAATACTTTTTACTGGTAAATGTATAATGAACCTGTGTTAACAAAAACAAAACACGATCCTTGTTAACATGACAAAGAATTGTGAAGCCTTGCTTTTTATTTAACGACTTACCCTCAAATTTCATTTGATCATTAGAAATGCAATTCTAAAGTATTGTAAATAATAACAGAAAACTAGAATTCGTGACTATGCCCCTTAAATGTCAATAAACAACTTTAAAAAAACATATTCGAAATCAGTATTTTGGTTGAATCAAATATTATATTTACTAGATGATACCCCGCGGAAGCGCGGGAATGATCACATCACATATTATTATAATATTATGCTTCATATTGATAAAATGTTGATCATGTTGATAATTTTTTTTTCATTTTTGTATACATTTTGTCAATTTTTTTTCATATTCCAATTTTTTTAAAATCAAAATATACAACAAACTGCATTGTTGGATATTTAGAGGAGCGGACAGGGATGAAAAGTCTAAACTGAAATGGGTAATATATACATTAAATGTACGCGGCCTTAATCCGGTTTGTTGCAGCTGACTTTAAGAAATAAACTTTTTTTATTCTACATGTATTTATTTCAAACCATTGAATTGTTATTTAATGTCCCTCTCTCTGAATTTGGTTCTTTAGGTCAATTTTCAATATAATATCTGTTACTATTGCAAAAAAGAATTTCAGATAAAAAAAAACAATTTGGAGGGGGCGGGGGCATCTCCATTCCCCATTAAACTTTCCCGTTTATGCATACATTATTTACCCATACAGTATAGCAATCCCGAGAAGTTTGACAGTATATAGCAGGCACATAGCATCATTTTTGAAAGTGGGGGGCCAAACACGTAAAAAATACTTTTAACTTTAATTCAACTGTTTATTTCATTATTTTCAATTCAATTTTTTTACATGGTCCCATAAAAGTGGGGGACCAACTCCATGTTAATTCAATTTTTTGTATGTAAAATTAAGAAACATTAAGAAAAATATTTTCTGCGCAAAAAGTTTGTGGGGGGGGGGGGGCCCTTCTGATGCTACGTGCCTGTATAGACGTACATGTAGAATACAATTATCTGTTCATTACTGTTAAAGGTGTACAACCAATTTGTCTATGTATAAAAATGTATGAAATTACAACACACTAGGTATTGCATTATTATCCATGTGCATACATATTTTATTCCAAAGTTGTCAGATTTAAAGTAGCTGGTCAAAGCCGATGGTTAAATCGCTATACACTTTCCGCCATTAAGTCAGCCCGTTTCTAGGCACCCTGTTCTGGAAAGTTCATTCCATTAGTACTAAAATCGCATGAATTGTTCCATTTTATTTATGAACTTTTTGTATTAATCAAAGTCCGATCCAAGGTATCTGCCCGCGATGCATGATGAATTCGCCCCACACTTTTCGTTAATTAGTCAATCCGCGTTCTTGGTTACCCCGTTCTGCATATGGAGAAATGATGTACATTTTACTAATTTGCATAGCGGCCATATTGTTATCACAATGGCGATTTTCAGTACAATAGAATATATTGAAAGGAATGAGAAAAATCAAAAATCTTAAAAGATAAGTATTTCGGAAATATTTTCTCCTCATTTGGTTTTGTCATTTACTACATCCGGGATCGGAATGTGCCTGCTTTGTTTACATTAGATATTGAGATGGCGGTTCCTTTTGAATCGGAATAATCGAAGCGAGGCGTTGTAGGAATAAAGTGTGTTTTAGTGATGAAAGACGTCATGAAGGGATTCTAGAATTTTTTTTAAAATACGTGCCACTCATAGGTAAAGATGTTCCTTATATATTTACAAAGTTTACATTGCACACTAATTGTGTCAGAAATCTTGACTCAATTAAAAAAAAATCTTGTCGGTTCCTTTTTACTCCCAATATAGCATTTTTCAAGATTTTTTTAGTAAGCTTTCGGACTTGCAGCTAGGCATTTAGGATTTATATTATAAATCATTAGGCATATATTGCATATTTTTATTTAAGGATTATCATATAAATTGAATGAGATTTTTCAGGTTATATTTTAATTTTGTTTCAATCTGATTTGTTTAACTGTTTTTTTTATTTACTCATGTTAGCTGGTATAGTCCTATTTTTAGATAATCTAATGATTGAATAGGGATTCAAAAATAATTTGAAGTGTGAATCACTGATTATAGTGACAAAAACATACACATATAATCTATGCGTTGCCCTAACACGTGTTCTCATTCAAAAAATGAAAGCTTTGACCTAATTACATAAATTTCATACAAGGTATGTAATATTCATTCGCAGGGGATACAATTTGAAGACATGAATATTAATGAGAACAGTGTCACGTAGAATTTAGCTCATGAATAAAATGTATGTGAATTCTCCATATGAGTAAGTTCTATCCCATTCTCTCACCAGAGGTCGTGCTTTGCAAGTAAATGAGTATCAAAACTAAAAGCGCCCACTAAAGAAACGATTCGACTTATTTTAATTATTCACCATTTGTCAAATCTTAACTTTGATAATTCTCTAAATAGGCTCACAGTAAATATATTCACTCTGTACGTAATCATTCAATATAATTTCATTGCAAGTATAATTTTGATGGAGACTATCCCCGACTTGGATCCGCCAAAGCGTTTCCACCACTTTACTCTTATTATTGCTATTTGGGGCTTGTTTATCAAAAATAAAAGTAGACTTTTGATTAGATTTACAAAATAACTTATCAGTTAAAATTCAATTATACCTTACGGATATCATCACGTGTTAAAATACCAAAGATGTAAGCAAATACTCTGGTGCAGACATTTTGTAGTTAATTTGCAAAATGCCTTAATTTATAAGCATAGATATCCTTAGACTAATTTTGGGACTTTATTAACTTTTAAGATTATTGGTACTCGGTGCAACGGTGTACTAGGTGTATGGCGTTAGATATTTCTATTGGCAAAATTATAGTTATTTGCCCCAGTGTCATGCACTATACAACCATATGCTTAAGATTGTTTTTTCCTTTTGATAACGGTAAAGGTTTCCTAATCAGTAATCTTTGCTGTGGATTTGCTAAATAATCGTTGCATAAAAACAATGTTATGTAAAGTGCAGTGAAAAACACAACATACTTCATCGAGTTATTTGATTTCATTTTTTAAAACAAAGTATAACATCCGACCATAAATGCATGTAAATTGAAATTAAGGAAATTATTTAGCTGTCTCTTTTTAAGAACAACCAATCATTTTACATTACAAGATGCTCCAGATGTCTCTTTTGACAAGATTAATAAGGAAGATGGCAGTCAATGGTTTGTTGCGACGATTCAATCGATTCCAGCACCTTGTTTTGTACAGTGGAGCTTGAAAAGCATGAATGATGATATGTTCACACCAATAGATGTCAACTCTGAAGACTACAAGGGGACATTGAACACTCTTCCCCACCCTGTGTTGGTTGTGAAGAATTCAAATCAATTCGAAATTAACAGCTATCAAATAGAAGTTGCAAACTTTGTTGGAAGTACGATCAAAAACATAGGTAGGAAAATTTAAACGCGTATGTTTAAATGTTAATTGAATACTGCTTAAAGAGACATTACGGCGCTTCTAATCAAAATACCGACTTGAAAAAATATGCCTTTTCTACTTCTCCCAGGTAATAATTGTTCAAAGTTTTTTTTTTTTTTTTTTTTACAAATAACCACAGTTATTATTTTGTAAGCATGTATTTTTTCGTGTTTATCATGGGAGTTGCTACAACCTAAATTCATTTTAATTCGTAAATGAGGCCCTTTGAGGGGTTATTTGACATATTTATGTCTGTTCATTTCAAAATAAACCGAAATTGATAAATCATTTATAAATTATCAAGTAAGTGAGGATGTGTTCCGTTTAGAAAGTCCATTTAACGTTGTATACCATGATGACCGTACTCAGACGAAGATCTTGTAGTTTTTAACACGCGTCAATGACTGTCAATCAAAGTCCACGTGGTACTTCCGGTTTGTACGACCCTTAAATTTCCGGAAACTCATAATAACATTAATTATGTGAAAGGGATTTTTTTGTATTTGAATTTATATTCTATTTTATTTATATTTGATTATTACAATCAACGTCATTTCTTATCTCCTAACGATACAATAGGTAAATCTAAAGTTATTTACACATATGTTTTCAGCTGTACTGTCTCTTTAACTTTTGTTAAAGTGTATGGGAATGGGTAGCCGATATTGATATATTTATTTTCTTCCGCCACCAAGGTTGATATGATAACTCCAAGGCCGAAATCTTTGTTTGCATGAATTGTAGTTCAACACGTAAATGGATTAATACAATTTTTTAATGGTGATCTATAATTAAACGTAAATGCATTTACATTTAAATACAAATATATAGTATATTAATTGCATAAAATGTAGTAAAATAACTCACTGTGTATATCAGCAATATTGAATATCACCATCAGTCAAGCTGACAGGTTACGAAGTTCTATATAACAGTCATCTTTCTTCGGGGGTGAGATGAAATAAATTTTCGAAGTTCGTGCTAAAAATATATTGCTCATTCTCAAAAACCAGAAAATTCCGTTTGGCACACTCTTTTATTTATCGATCCATCCGCCAAAGGCTATCCGTAGATCACTCTTACTACAATCATACTACATGTATGAATGAATGCATAACTGAATAAATAAATGTGGGAATGAAAACAAACGAACAATGAGGAATGAAAATATAAAATGTAAGATAACTCAATGTTTATTTATAAATATATGTTTTTGCTTTTCACAGATGATCAAACTCCACAGATACAAAATGATAAAGGTACACAAACAGGCATAGAAACAGGTTAGAAAACAAAATATGTCATTTGTGAATTTCAAAATATATTTGTTGTCATTTACAAAAAAAAAATTAAGAGTAAACAAAACAACTTACTAATGAAGCAAAGTTTTCTCTTCCAAACAAAAGAAAAAAAATCAACATTGGCAAATAAGTATGATAAAACAATTGTAAACTGTAAGAGGAAGCACATCAACATTTTGTTCTTTATCTAAAATGCTTACCATCTAATGAAAAACTGCAATTTAATCTCACAAATTGCTTGATTTATAACACTTAAGAACGTTGTTTACTCAGGGTTTGAGTTCTCGAATCCGGATTGCTAAAAAGTTCAATTTTATGAGTAAAATTTGTTTTAAATACAAAAAAAATTTATGAAATGAATTATTATTGACATAACAATCGATTTTTTTTTTTTTTTTTTTTTTTTTTTTTTTACAAAATTATGGAATTAGGCTAAAACGTTTTTAGCAAAACAGAGGAAATAAGGACTAAATTTTTCAGATTTTGTTTTCCACTGTAATATTTTTGGTAGTACTATAATATTTAAAGTTAAGATTTTATTTGCTAGTCAACATAATTTTGCATATTTTTTGTTGGTTTTATCTTGCCTTTTCGTATATAAAATACTATGGCACACACAACAAATATATTGAAAAATGCTTAAAAATGATAAAAGACACCATATCTCAAAATTTTGATCATTGACCTCATATAAATTTTCTGCAAGCAGAGAATGGTCAATATACTTAGTTTAATACTATAAATGTTAAAGCATTATCATCATTCAGTTTTTTGTTAAACTGAATCAAAAATGGGTAGTAATTTGAAAACTGATAGAGGAAATTCGGTCTAGAATATCTATAAAGATTGTGAATGAAAACTTAATGCTTTGTATCTATTTAATGTCTCTACCATTCATAAACTGTATTTCATTTGTTAAAGAGTAAAGCAATTTGTATTAACTTCACAATTAAGAAATTCTCAATCATAGTGTAAAATTTTTATGGATTTCTCTTACATTTTCAAAAAATATTCAATGGCCATTAACTCAAAATATAGGTCATTTATCAACTTTTATGAAAATGAAGAATAACACTACCATATAAAGTCTATAACACACAATAGTTGGTTTTTTATTATCATCAGTGGAATTTTTTTTCATTCTGAGTAAACGTTATCCTTAATTATAATCAGGAAGACTTTGCAGTTAATTGATATTTTTTTTCGAAATTTAGTGAGTTTCCCAATCTCATTATTAAATTGAATTTCAGAAATCGTCCAGAAACAAACAGAGGTCTGATAAATTGTCAATGGAGTTTTGCTAATCCTATGGCAATGAATATCTTTTTGCTGTTCTTAGATGATAAAAATCTTCATATCAACAATAATATAGGTACACAAAGAGATATGGTAACATGTGGTGAATAAGAAATGTGTTTTTTGTGTATTTTGTGGTTCATTTACTCATCTTAATTAAATGTTAATTAAATGATTTGGCTAATAAATGAGAATTTTTCCTGTTCAGAAAAAAAATGTTGAGATATGCAGATATACATATGGTAGAGCAAAAGTTAAGAACAGATATACTAAGGTCTTTGTTCTTTATCAGTTATATAAATAGCTAACTCTCGAATGATGAGTAGCAATTCAAGTTCATCCTTCCATTGATTCTAACACGTATTGAGTAGGAGTACGAACTCTTTCTTAATGGAATGTTTTAATATTTTGTGAGTTTTACAATCTAAATTAATTTCATTTGAAAGTGTCCTATGTTTTTGGTCAATTCAGCTTGATTGAAAAATATAAGAAATTGCTAAAAGCAAAACATTTGGTTTCACTCCAAATTCTACAAAACAAACGAACGCGTTTTGGACATCAAATAGCCTAAAGGATAAAAGATTTTCAGTGAAAACAAGTCGATGCATTGGATAAGAGATGAACTAACGACATCTGACTTTCAAAGGTTTTATTTCGGAATAAGGAGATGGAGCAAAAAAGAATACATTGAAGGGAACAAATTGAATGTTTTGAGCTAATTTGACATCAAGTGGTTAGAACTATTAAAAAAATGCAGAAGAAAGGCACAGGAAATATAGATTGTGTATTTTATATTTTGTCCATCTCTTGTCGTGACGTCTTGTTTTAGACGTTACCGTGTTACCCACTGACAAAACACACTACTTTCAAAATCAAGTAACAATTTTACCTTTCGGAACAAAACTTTACATATGAGCCAATATTATATGATGTTGCATAATTTGATGTGTTAGTTATGACTTGCATGAAAGACAGCGACATCGTTTATGTTTGTTTTGACTGGCTCTCGTACATTTATATGCATTGTTAATTTAATTTTTGTCGTATGATCATAAGAGATGATCGTTATCACTTGGGTTATCATCTGATGAATCTAGACAACTATAAAACTGTTTTATGGGCCCAATAAACATTTAAAAATATCTACGCTATCTTTGGTAAAAGAGATGGAATTCTAAAATCTATGTGTATACAAGTATTGTAAAATACATTTTTATTTTGATACATGTATTTGACTTTTAAAAAGGTGTGATGGAAAACCCATTATACAGGGAGCCAGGTCCAGGAATTAAGTTTTCTAAACTTAGCGATTATCTAGCAGAAAATTTTCCTCGTGAAAAACTCAAAAGGCTGAAAAATTTGCTACAGGGTAGGTCTTTTCCCACAATATCGATTTTAATTATACTAGTTAATTACAAGAAAACGACACTCATTGTAATATGTTCTTCTTTGTTGTAGCGTCAGGCAAGGTACAGAACATGACAAATTTGCAGTTAGCAAACTCTGCCTTGGAATGCTTTACAATTCTTCAAGATGAAATGCTTTTTAGCCCAAACGATGTTATTTTTATGCAGTTCCTTTGCAAAGAGATGGGCTGTAAAAAATTATATACACGATGCATAAAATATGCATCAAATAATAAAGCTCTGTGCTTTTTTGAAAGACCAGTAGGTAGGGATTGAGAATATAGAATTTAGAATATTTAATTCAAATCTTTAATGTCCCACAATAAATAATAAGGTTATTTTTCACCTTAAATGTTTTACCATCACTTATTTATATTCAATTCAGACAAGATGTAAGAACGTACAGTTCCATATAATTAATAGAACTAAATGTTTTTTATTAAATATGTATAACCATGTATTGAAATTTTTTTTAGAAAATGGGTGTACGAATGTACAATTTCATATACAAGGGGATTTAACTGCCTACACTAAAGAGCAAATAAAACACATTGTTGAAGTTGTTGCTGATATACTGGATTGTGATATAGAGGAAATTCTAGTTAATGGCGTGCGACCTTCAGCAAGTTTTTTCCTGGTTCTCTCAGTAAAAGAAGCTTACATTTGGAAGTTAAAACACATGAATGAGCACAATCATATCAGACTGATGAAACTGAACATTGACTTTATAATTGTTGACAAAACGACAATAAAACTCAAAAGGCAAAAAGGTAAGCTAAATTATCTAAAATAATTTTTATATCTAACTTTATGATTAGCTGCTAGATAAATATATATATTTTTATCACATGTTTGTTTGAATATTCAGTAAATGTCATCCTTTGTAACAATCTATATTGATTTTAATCCCTTACTCTTGGAAATGAAATAACGTTTGGACCTTTTAAATCTTCTGTGGTCGTATTTCATCAATGCATAAACCAAAGGGTGGGACCCCCTATTCTTACACCAACAACACTGAAGATAATATGTGTTGTGAATTAGTCATTCTTTATAACAATATGAAACAAAAAGTTAAGCGATTAATTGCCCAAGGTAACCGGTACAATTAAAAAGGAAACGACTCTCATTTGCTGCTTATTGAAAACATAGAAGGCGTTGTCGATTTCTCAATTTTATGATTGACTTTAATACATATTTGAAGCAACAGTCTGATCATTTTTTATGAGCAGCATTACCCTTTTTTTTAAATAAATCATGATCAAATGTCTTAAGGACTCAATACGATAATATGATGATGAGGTTATCGCCATGAAAACGTCTAGTTTTGTGATGGTATATGAATTTAACCAGCCCGTAATGTATTAAGTATCCAAACGTAATACAATATGTAGGCGATAGGGACCTTCACTTGTGTTATAGTGTATTTTTTTTTTGTACAAATTTTGTCTTTTGTACATATACGATTATATTTATAATTTAAGATTATATTACAAATTTAACACCTCATAACCGAAAAATTATTTTCTCTTCATATAAACGTTTGAACACAAACTTACAACATGCTTATGATGACCATGGGAGCCTTTACCATTGTAAAATATATGGCCACAGCGTCAGTGGGATAAGGCGAAGCTCTAGTGGTCATATACTGTAAACTTTAAATTTATTTTTTCAACCAAATGCAAACTAAATAAAACTATGCAAACAATTCGGCTCTCGCGATTTTACATTCTCACGATTTGATGCAAACCGGTTGAATCGCGGAATTAATTGGGTACTCACGTAAAATAAAGAATCTACAGTAGTAATATTCATTGTTTCTTTGAAAATGTTTTTCTCTAGAACAAAACATCAAACAATCAATCTAAGAAAATTGTCGGGACTCTATCAAGATTATGATTTTATGGACCAAGGTTCCAGGGTTTTGGTATAAGGACGGGACTTAAATGATCATGTAGTGATTACGCATATATATGTATTTATTCTGTGATAATCATCTTACCAACAAGCAGTCAAATTAAGTAATTATCAAAATGATGAAGGTAGCCCCTATCAAAATAATTGTGATATTTATGGCCATGGGATTCGAAACTCTGGTGTTGGGTAAAATTGGTCATATATTGAATCTATACTACTATACAAGTTTAGCTTTTTAAAAAAGCTTACCGTCTTAAGAGCAAACTCTTAACAGCAATAAGATAATAAAGACAATTTAATTATTTTTTTTTATATAAATGTTGCCTTCTTCTCCATGCAATAGCGTGCCGAACTTTTTAAAAAATATGTGCCTTTTAAGCGTGCGTGCTTAAAATTGAAAATTATTTACAGCGTGTTATTTATTTGAAATAGACTGTAGTAGGTAAAAAGAGATCTTAGGAAGGGTTGTATCACTGTAGTTAAATCAAAATTAATACAACTGCATTCAGTATCATTCACTTTTTACTGATATTAGTTTCACCGTATCTAATATACAAACTTGTTTACTGATATTAGCCATATCGTATCAAATCATTGGTATTTGTATAATCAAAACAAAAAGAAAAGAACAGATTATTTCAAGAGATGTTACAGAATACTGCTTTCAACAAGTTAACAGAAAAATGAAAGCCTGAATTTCACTAAGAGCCATTTTTATTGTTCTTTCGTTTTCTCACTTTTTAAGATTTGAAATCTACGAAAATTGTTACGTCGTACGTAAAATCGACCATCAGAAAATTATCTCCCTTGTGCCGAACAGTATATCACTTTCTTTTGAGTTTTTTGCAAAGTTAATAGAAAATTCACGAAAATTTGCTTTATATCGTATTCTGTTTATCAAAGAAAATAAAGACGATAACTCTAGCTCAGTGCATTTATAATAAGAAAAATTCCGATAGTTCCGAATGTCAACATGATGTGTAAATATTGAAGCGAGTAAGAAACGTTGGTGAAAATGTGTTAAATTCTTCATTAATATGAATCAAATTTTTAGATGAAAGCTATTTACAGCATTAAAATGGTTTGTTATGAATAATTTGACTGTCATTTTTAATGCAGCTTTATAAAATATCTCCAAAATCGTTTTGCTACATTACGGGTACATGGGAAGCCTTTAACTGTAGTGAAGGCCTCAAGGAAGTGATTGGCTTTAATATAGTGAATGGGTAGTGTCCTCATAACGGTTAACTGTTTAACGTGTAACATCTAACAGCTAACAGACAATCAAAACCACATTGTGAAGATAGGAATGGGGACTAATTACAAAATCTCAAGACTTGTGGGCCATGTGTGTTCCCCCGAGGGAGGTATCAATGGTCACACGGTTAATATTCTTTTGCCATAAACATTTAAATTGTCTAATAACGGTCATTGAGCAACCAAACTTAGTGAATCACAAGGATGTGTAAGTTTCTAACAATCATAGATCAAATACTAGGAATTTGTAAATAACATTCAATGAATTTAATTTAAATAATTGATAAAAATATGTCATATTAGCCCCATGATATATTCCTCTATTTATCTTACCACTGCCAGTCTGTATAATGAACAAGGCTGCATCATTCTTAGGTGACCGTTAATGCCCTTAGGGGATCTTGCTCGTGAAGTAATATGATGTTTTTTTCAATAAATTTAAAATATAAATGTTTTCAGAAGCCGATAAAGATTGGGAGTTTCCGGGAAAAGTATGCGATTACCAGGTATGTGAATTAAACCAACGAATGTTACTTTATTACACGTTATAGACATACATTTTTAAAGATGTGTTATCTTGTTGGAATGAAGGGGTGTTCAAAGTAAATTCTATGTTTAACGTCATATGCTCGTCTAAGTTTAGAGGAAATCATAGTTAAAAACCCCTTTATTTCCAATTATATCTTTATTATATTCTATTGTATACATGTAGTTAATAGCGTACTACGTTTGTATTAATGTAAATGAATAAAGATCACTTGTTTTAAAAATGTAACGTTAAACGTAGAATTACATATAGGCAGCTTAAGTATGAATACTGGGAAATAAGGCTGTCAGAAATATTGATCATTAAAGTATAAGAGATATGTCTATATCAAAATATTTTTTTAATGGAAACAGTCTTTGAATAAAGATCCACACTCTTCTATTCAACAGTACCTTGTAAAAGTAGATATGATGATTTTGCTTGGAAATCTATGTCTGAACATATTTCAGTTAATTGAATTTAAATCATAAGCAAAATCAAAACAGCTTAATGTTAGTTGATTTGAAAAAAACTTTATGGTTATTTCAAATTTGTTTTGTTTTTTTAAATAATAAAATAAACTAGACACGATCTCGTTGCGAGCAACGAGGAGGTCATCCGTCCGATTTTTAGAAGAGGAAATGACCTTGCCTTTTATCTTCATCAACGAAACATATCAAGAAATGCAGATGTGATCTTAAAGAGCGATGGATGAAGGATTATAGACCCCGTTGGATTCCTAATTTGAAGGACCAGCCCCATTTTATATCATATTAAATAAGAGATCTTTTGACCTAATAACAGGTCTAATGACCTGTAATAAAAAGAAACCAAAGAAAAAAAAGAGGGTCTTCCTTTGTAAACGGAAGACCCTAATAACAATAAGAATAGAAGGGTGTTCCGCTGAAGACGGAAGACCCTAATAATAAAAAACTGTTTTTGTCTAAATCTTAATTGAAGAGTGTTTTTCGACTTGTACTACAGTCTTACAACCCTTTTATGTTGAATATTTTAGTTAGAAAAAGAAACAAAAAGGAGAGAAAGTAATAGAGAGAAAGAGCAAATCTTGGCTCCGGCGAGATTCGAATACACAACCTTTGCAGGTATCTCAAAACATGGCTGACGCGAAATAATTCCCGAATTTGTCTTTGAATTTGGGGCGTTTTCGCCCGGAAGAGGAGCTGAGTTTTTGTATGAAATGAAAAACAACGTGTAAGATGTCTGACTATTCAGGTTTGGTAACAGTGCGATGTCATTTGAAATATTGATGCGTGTTTGTGTCTGGAGGGGGTTGAAAAGACCCAAGCTTGATTTTCGTCTTAAATAAATCGAAAATAGAATTTTGAGGTGTGGATCTCGGATGCGGTTAACAACAATTAGGGGAAGTCCTAAAACAATGACTGATGCATTTTACCCATGTATTTCAGAGTTGAGATTTTTTTTCGTGTCGTTTTCTATTATGTTTGACTGCTTGATTTGATTGATAAAATCTTTATAAATGTAGAAATAACGAAATCAGTAACACGTAAATTTATTCGGTAAAAATTTGATGACAGTAATTTCCACAGTTCTAACATTCATAAGTAGTTCACACGCTATCGTAGATACAGACAAAATAGAAAACAAGAAATATACATGCAACAGAAATATAACGCGGCTGCTTACATCCCTTGTACTGTGTAAATTTTACGTCTCCGTACAGGCTATACTCGCCGTTTGATCTCAGGAATTTCTTCTTAATTGTTCAATCCGCTGCATATTTGGCAGACAATAAGAATGGGGTCCAAGGTTTTTTTCTACAGTCATGTCAAGCACGCCAATCGAAACTCAAATGCCCAAAAATTTATAACTCTCTTAAAAATGAACGAATATGTCTGGTCATTAGTACAGTAATCTAGAATTGAATTAGGTTGAAAATAAAGGCTCAAGATGAAAGATCCAGTAAAATAAGGCCAGAAAAACTAAATGATTTGTGAATAGGAAGGGGGGGGGGGGGGGTCGGTGCGTGTACAGTGTGTATATTTAATTTCCACGTATAGGCAACAAGCGCCGTTTAATCTCAGGAATTTCGTCTTAATTGTTCAATCCGCTGCATATTTGACAGACAATAAGAATGGGGTCAGAGGTTCATTTTCACGAATTTTCATTAGGATTGAGTGAAGGGCTTGGGTGTCAGAATTTTTTTTTTACAGTACATGTCAAACACAACAACTAAAACTCAAATGCCAAAAGCTTCATAACTCTGTTAATAATGAACGAATTGGTCTGGTAATTAGTACAGTAATCTAGAATGGTAATTAGTTGAAATTAAAGGTCGAAGATCAAAGATCAAGTAAAATCGGGCCCTAAAAACTAAATGATTTTATGAATTTGGAGGGGGGAGGGGGGAGGTCGGTGACTTCTATATTAAACGTAGAAAATTAAATTCTAAATATCACATATTGCAATATGTGGTATTAAATAAAATACACATGTTTAAAACAATGTATAAGCGTTGTTTGAAAGATGTAACTATTGATTTTTTTTTTTACATCTGTTTATTTTTAGGCTCAAACACTCATAAACGGGTGGTCAGTTTTCAAATCTTGTCGCAGTCACCCGTTCGTTTGTATAGTTACGAGTATAAACTTCGGAGGTTTTTCTTAATCCCAGACAGGCAACAGATTTGTATCAGTATATAGACATGCACAAAAAAAGGAAAAAGTACACCATCATTAATAAAAATGACTTTTTAGCGTTGATTTCCAATCAGTAGGAAGACAATCATTAAACAATGAATTTCAAATTATTTGAATCCATAGACATTATCCCGTAACTTGAAATAAATACATGTATAATTTTTTGACGCCAATGTACATTTAGCCTCTATCCAATTTACTGCATGTTACCTGTACTTAGTTCTTATGTACTTTAGAAAGAGAGAGAGAGAGAGAGAGAGAGAGAGAGAGAGAGAGAGAGAGAGAGAGAGAGAGAGAGAGAGAGAGATTTTTTCTAGTTTTTTATAGTGTTTAGGGAATCAGTATATCAGCAACGTATGTCAATAAACGCATGCATACATGCAAGCGTGTATCTATATATGTAAACATATACTAATCAGTCCTCCTTTTAAAGCCATGTAGAATAACGTTGGTGCATTGCTAAATGTTGTGTGCATACAGTCATTGAGATGGCGGCATTTCTTTGATGCCGGCAAAGCGACCCAGTGAACTCTAATGCGGTCGTACTGCAGGGGCGCTTCGGCGGCATATCTTTGATGGCGGCGATGCGAACTGCTGACAAAAACGAGCTCTATATTTGTACTAAAAAAGCTGTTATTATTTTTATTTATGATAAAAATAAAACGGAAAACAATAAAAACCATCATTTTAAAGGTAAAATCGTTAAACAAAACAAAATTAGGGAAGAAAAGATGATCGGCACTCGGGGATGGAACCCGGGTCGCCTGGGCACAAGTCCAACACTCTAACGACTGAGCTACGCGGACTCTCACTTCAAAACTTTTGAACTCAAAATCTCAGGAATGCCTGGATCGATTTTAACACGAATTTCATATTCTGAAGTGTTTTAAGCGTCTCTATCGAATAAAAACATAAAAAAAATTCAAATCTAAAAATTTGAAAATTAAGGTTTTTCATTTCCTTCCGGTGACAACCGGAAGTGACGGCGGACGTTCGGATATGCGAAGGGCACTGCGGCCGTTCACTCTCTACCTTCACTGAAAATTTGAAGTTTCTATCGTAAATACTTTTTGAGAAAAATCGTGAACAAGCAAAAACGTAAAATCTTTTATATCTCGGTACCGGAAGTGACGATCAAAAAAAGCCCGTGTACTTTTCTTACAAATTTTGTCATGAATAAGATCTGAAAATTTCATGAAAATTGGCTGAAGCATTTTTGAGAAAACGTGACAGAAAAAAAAAAACAACTAGACACGATCTCGTTGCGAGCAACGAGGAGGTCTTCCGTCCGCTGAAGACGGAAGACCCTAATAATAAAACACTGTTTTTGTCTAAATCTTAATTAAAGAGTGTTTTTCAACTTGTTTTACAGTCAAACACCCTTTTATGTTGAATATTTTAGTTAGAAAATTAGACAAAAAGGAGAGAAAGAAATAGAGAGAAAGAACAAATCTTGGCTCTGGCGAGATTAGAACACACAGCCTTTGCAGGTGTCTCAAAACATTGCTGACGCGAAATAATTCCCATTTTAGTAAGAAAATTAGACAAAAAGGAGAGAAAGAAATAGAGAGAAAGAACAAATCTTGGCTCTGGCGAGATTAGAACACACAGCCTTTGCAGGTGTCTCAAAACATTGCTGACGCGAAATAATTCCCGAATTTGTCTTTGAATTTTGGGAGTTTCCGCCCGGGAGAGGAGTTGAGTTTTTGTATGAGATGAAAAACAACGTGTAAGATGTCTGACTATTCAGGTTTGGTAACAGTGCGAGGTCATTTGAAATATTGATGCGTGTTTGTGTCTGGAGGGGGGGGGGGGTGAAAAGACCCGAGCTTGATTTTTCGTCTTAAATAAATCGAAAATAGAATTTTTAGGTGTGGATCTCGGATTCGGTTAACAACAATTAGGGGAAGTCCTAAAACAATGACTGATGCATTTTACCCATGTATTTCAGTGTTGAGAACGTTTTTTCGTGTCGTTTACTATTATGCTTGACTGTTTTATTTCAGCAGGATTGATAACATCTTTATAAATGTAGAAATAACGAAATCAGTAACACGTAAATTTATTCGGTAAAAATTTGATGACAGTAATTTCCACAGTTCTAACATTCATAAGTAGTTCACACGCTATCGTAGATACAGATTAAACGGAAAACAAGAAATATACACGCAACAGAAATATTACGCGGCAGCTTACATGTACTGTGTAAATTTTAAGTCCCCGTACAGGCTATACTCGCCGTTTGATCTCAGGAATTTCTTCTTAATTGTTCAATCTGCTGCATATTTGGCAGACAATAAGAATGGGGTCCGAGGTACATTTACACAAAATTTCATTCGGATTGAGTAAGGGGCTCGGGAGTTAGAATTTTTTCTACAGTACATGTCAAGCACGCCAATCGAAACTCGAATTATTTGAATCCATAGACATTATCCCGTAACTTGATATAAAATATGTATAGTTTTTGGACGCCAATGTACATTTAGCTTCTTTCCAATTTACTCCACGTTACCTGTACTAGTTCTTATTCAAATGCTAAAACATTTGTACTTGAGAGAGAGAGAGAGAGAGAGAGAGAGAGAGAGAGAGAGAGAGAGAGAGATTACATAGCGTTTTATAATGTTCAGGAAATCAATATATAAGCAACCTTTGTCAATAAACGCATGTATACATGCATGTGTGTATCTATATATGGGATTAAATACGAAGCAGTCCTCCTTTTTAAGCCGAGTAGAATAACTTGGTTGCATTGCTAAATGTTGTGTGCATACAGTCATTGAGTTGGCGGCATTTCTTTGATGCCGGCAAAGCGACCAAGCGAACTCTAATGCGGGCGAACTGCACTTCGGCGGCATGTCTTTGATGTCGGCGATGCGACGAGCGTCGTAATATAGAGAGCTGCTGACAGAAAAGAGCTCTATATTTGTACTAAAAAAAGCCGCTATCTTTTTTTATTTATGACAAAAATAAAACTGAAAATATTCAAATCCATCATTTTAAAGATAAACCCATTCATCAAAACACAAATGAGAGAGAATAAAGATTCGGCACTCAGGGACTGAACCCGGGTCGCCTGGGCACAAGTCCACCACTCTAACGACTGAGCTACGCGGACCCTCGCTTCAGAACTTTGGAGTCCAAAATCTCAAGAATGCGTGGATTGATTTTAATACGAATTTCATATTCTGAAGTTTTGAGAGCGTCTCTATCGAATGAAAAACTAAAAAAAATTCAAATCCAAAAAATTAAAAAATTTAGGTTTTTCATTTCCTTCCGGTGACGACCGGAAGTGACGGCGGACGTTCGGATATGCGAAGGGCACTGCGGCCGTTCACTCTCTACCTTCTCTGAAAATTTGAAAGTCCTCTCTTGAATACTTTTTGAGAAAAATTGTGAACAAGCAAAAACATAAAATCTTTAATATCTCGGTACCGGAAGTGACGACCAAAAAAATCTCGTGTAATTTTCTTACAAATTTTGTCATGAGTAAGATCTGAAAGTTTCACGAAAATCGGCTGAAGCGTTTTTGAGAAAACGTGACAGAAAAAAAAAATAATAATAATAATAATAATAGAGGAAAAGAAACAAAGCAAAAACAATAAGGTCTTCCGTTGGAAACGGAAGACCTTAATAAAAATAATAGTGAAAAAGAAACAAAGCAATAACAATAAGGTCTTCCGTTGGAAACGGAAGACCTTAAATATATCCAAAATGAGAACTTAAAATCAAGAAAGGATCATATGTACAAATCAAATAATTGTGTATTAACTGAAATCAGCCTCTGAACGCATTTTGACAGAACAATGTCTCTCACAAATTAAATGATTATTATTATTTTCAATACAACAAAACATTTTTAGCAAATGCCTTTTGATAAAACGAAATAAAGAATTTCATTGTACAACAGCAAACCAGACTTTAAAAAAAACAAGAGGCCCAGGGGCCACATCGCTCACCTGAGCAACAATTGACTTAATTCTGATCAAATTAGTATTACAGTATCAAAATATCTTGACAACTAAGTAAAGAAGATCTTGCTAAAAAAAAAAAAATTGAAAATCTGCCAATTTTTATCCACCTCTTTTTTTTGGTAAATACCAAGCCCCTTTTGTTGTCGTACCTGTAAGAAGATTTTTCTCTATTCCTATATACCCCCCCCCCCCCTCATTTCGTTGCCCCACTTTTCTCTAGGGAATCATGGTTTCATCAAACTTATATCTGCATAATCCGTGCTTTTACACAAAGTACTGAGTTTTGGACCGAAAACTTTCCCATAAAATATTTAAAGATTTTTCTCTATATATTCCTATGTAAAAATTCATCCCCAATTATGGCCTCACCCTACAACTGGACTATTATTTAAACAAACTTGAATCTATACGATCTGTGGATGCTTCCACTCAAATTTGGGCTTTCCTGGCCTAATAGTTTTGAGAAGAAGATTTTTAAAGATTTTTTTTTTATATATAATAAATTATCCCCCATTGCAGCCCCGCCCTACCCCGAGGGACGATGATTTGAATGAAATTGAATAACAATTATCTGAGGATGCTTCCACTCAAATTTGAGCTTTCCTGGCCTAATAATTTTTGAGAAGAAGATTTTTAAAGATTTTCTCTATATATTCCTATGTAAAACTTGATCCCTCAATTGTGGTCCCATCCTACCCCCGGGGACAATGATTTGAACAAACTTGAATTTACACTACCTGAAGATGCTTCCATTTTAATTTGAGCTTTTCTGGCCTAATAGTTTTTGAGAAGAAGATTTTTATAGATTTTCTCTATATATACCTAATTATCATGAAAATATTCCTTACAATAATGACTTGTATCATATATGGATGATATATAACAGATAGCTGACATCATTCTTTATCACTTATTAAATTGGCCACATATTACAATCCTTTGAGAGAAGGGGAGACGTGTTCTATTGTAAGAAAAAAAAAAAAACCAATACCCATTAGTTATAAATTACGGTCAGCGGCTTTCCTCCAGTGATTATTGTGGCCATTTATACTCGGCTTTTTAGTTCTTAAGGAGAGGGGAGGGTATGTGGGTTACAATGTAATTGAATTACACGAAGTTACAGAACATATACAACTTGAACAGAATAACATTTCTTTAAATATGAAATGTGTACATTAAATATTCAAACACTTCAGGATAAGTTTGTATGTGTAGGGGAGCCATCAGATCAGTCATTACATTATTTACACGGGCGCTTGCTTGTGCCTGTAGTTAAGTTTCCTTCTATAATCATAAACACGGCATGGTTATTTTTGTAATTTGGTGGTTAACATTTATGACAGGAGCAAGTGTCTGCGATAATCAACATTGTACAATTAAATGTTTACTTAATTGTAAGATGCAAAAGATTTTCTATAACATGTCGCCATATCTTGTATGTGTTATCCTTATAGAACAGCGGATTCATATGGTTATTTTTTCAGTTTCAATTGATATACGTTAATGTTTTAATAACTCATAAATGCATGAATTTATCAACGACAAGTGTTGGTTTTTAGTTTTACATATTTTGATTTCCAATAAAAGAAGATTCTTCTGTTTGGTATAATCATAAACGTTACACACAAGAGGTTCTGTCCCATTCACATTGCATAATAAGGATACCTCATTGTAAAAAAAACCCAATTCAAATTTCAACTAGAGAAAACCTTGTTTGAGTTTCTTTTTATTCAAATATCGTTAGGCATATCAAAATTCTTCATTTCTTTAAATGCATGACATGAATCGGATTATTAAATATCCGCAATGACACATTTAATCTAGGGTTTTCTTCCAAGTTAAAAAATTGTCTTCGTTGACTGGTATTCAGATCTACGAAACGTGCATAATTGAAAATACACTAATTAAAAGAACCCTTTAGTTGGCTGCGAGGGTAGAGATGATGTCACAGGCCTTCTAATTGTATATACAACGCACGTAATAGTCATTTTACGGCCCTGCGTCCGTCAGAATATTAATTTGTCCTTTGCTTGTACGTAGCTATAACGATGTTTGATATTTTTAAGAAATACATTTTTAAATAATTCTTATCGGGTTGCAAAATCCTTGCCTGTCAACAGAGTTATGTAACATGTTTACATAACTATATTAATTTATTTTGCATATCGACACATTCAGTAAAAAATAAATTGCACTGAAAAGGTATTGAATCTTTGCTACTGTATACAAAATGTTGACGACAGAATGTTATACTATGTACAAAAACTGAGTAGAATCTGATACAGATGTAATCAACACAATTCAATTAATTCAGTTTATTTACTGAAACCATTAACATGGTACATGAGGCACAATGCAAGCCTCACATATACAATTATATACATAAGTCAGAGACAACATAAATACAATCTAAGTAATATATAATTATATTCATTATTCAAGGTAATATAAGTAAGATCCATTTCAATACTATATATGATATATATTAACAAAATGGTGGAGAATGGACAGGGTCATATATTTTTTGAATGATTTCATAACGTCTTTTCATTACATACGCGGGTAAGTTAAGGCAACTCCGAGTTTAATGACCGTCAAATTTATGATCAATTTAAAAACTGTTTATTTTTACGAAAACAGTGCGGAATATTTATACCAAGTGAATGTGTTCACCAAGATGTTATTTTTCTACTTCGGAACAGACTCGATCTTTGAAGCTGCCATGCCATGGTATCTCGTGACAGTTAAAAATAGATCACGTTTTTACCTTATCAAAAATTCAAAAAGTGTAACACTACCCCGAAGTTCATTTGAATGTTTGCTACATTAATTCGATTGGCAAGTAGTTCATATTTATTAGTATTACTGCTAGAATCCTACTGTTAATCGCATAAAATAAATATTGTCAATATTTATCTGAAACCCTCTCAACTTCTATAATTTCATTGAAAATAGAATTAAAACAACGAAGCACAGGATTCTAGCAGCACTTTTCAAGTAGTTTAGGTCATATACCGTTGATATTTACCAAAGTCATCTTTCATAATATCCGGGGTAGTGTTACACTTTTGCCTTTTTTTGTACACACTGACAGAAGAAAGGCTGGTCAAGCAATATAAATGTCGATCTGCTTACCTTATAACACTCGCTGATTAAACAAAATATCCATGCCTTTATTATCCTGATTATATCCTAACTGACACTCATCTAAATCTTAGGTATCTGTATTTAATAAGTCTTATTTCGGCATTGTTTACACTGCATTCCGATGATTTGTCTCCCGACATGATCCTCTCTATTAAACATGCTTGTGACGTCATCAATGATATTTATACGTAATACAGAGAAATCGAAGATATATTCAGTTAGAAAAGTTTGTAGTGATATTTTATGCCTGTAGTTTTTATAATCTAAACCAGAGATAAAGTTAAAATCGACATGTTTCTGGGTTAAATATGACATCATGCTGCTTATTGTGACGTCATATCAATTTGATGAATTTGATCGCTGAGAGTTGCCTTATCATACCCGCGTATGTTAACATTTACACAATTTTACAACAACAATTCGTCAAAAACTAACATATTGCCTCTAAAGCAAATTGAACTTGTCTCCATCACATAAGCCACAGTTAAATGGTTACCATACGTGTTTTACATTTACCCCCCCCCCCTCCCCCATTATTCTACAGCAAATACTAAAGAATTTTTTTATGCCAATGTAAAGGGGGAGGGGGACATTGATCATAAGCTTTCCTACCCCACGCACCATATAAAACCAATTATACATTTAGATTTGGGTTTTTCAGGTTAAAGGATTTTCCAGTTTTTCTTTCGTTTCTTTTATTTCAAAAAGTAAAATACGTTGACCAAAAATATAGTGTTGAATGTCTTAGGTTCTAAAATGGAAACAAATTAACTGCACGCTGAATGTGACAGAACAAGCTTAGGGTTACAACTACCTGTACATGTGTTTAATTGTTGCAGACTTAGGTATGACCTCTTGCACTGAATACACATATAGCTACATTGGTGACAGTCAATGTATTGGCACAACTGTGCATACAAATAGTCCATTTAAATCCTTTGTAGCAAGATTTCATGTTACGGCGGATTATCATGTTGTAATTTATTAATAATACAGAATAGCTCGTTGTAAAATAACGGAACACAATCTTATGGCAGCTTTAGAAAAAAACATTTAGCGAGCTAACAAAGACAAGTCCTTTTTTAAAATGAAAAAAATTGTGTCTGTATTGAAAAAGTCTGAAAATAAAATTAAAAGTAGGGAATTTCACACAGTTTTGGAAAAGGTGTACATCAAACAATTTTAGTTTTTTCTTCCGATGATAATTCAATTTTGACACTTGCTTTTAAACTGTAAATCCTCTTTTCCGACATGTGTTAGCATTCTGATTTAAAATGTCCCACGCAGCATTGTTAAGGCGTCCCGATGCTAAAATACGGCTGGAAAACGATATTATTTGATTCATGGCAAAAATAATTTTACCAGGAGTATTTCTTTAAATCTATGTTATATTCATTGACATCGATGTTAAACATTATATTTGATGCATTTTTGTGACGTCATATGTACTTCGTAATCACGTGACAGGCGAATCCTAATATTGCAAATGATCTAGTTAAAACGCATCGGCGCAGGTGATTAATGACATTAAATCATACATATTTTTAAGAAAAATCCTTTGTTTAGTCATAAACTTTGAAGTTCTTGCTTGGGAAAGAAATAGATATTTCGTTTATAGAAGATATTGTTGAAACATTCCACAAAATCATCAAAATAATGCACATTTTTACTAATCAAAAGCGATTTACAAAAAATTTGGGTAAATCCGCAGGTTTCCGCAGCACGATTCAAGTCGGTATTTATATTCTCTACCAATTTTACGTAAAATATTTTAAAATTGTGTTGATCTTTCACCTGCGCCAAGCTGGTTTTACATGCATTAAAATTTCTTCATTCAGTTGTTTACACGTAGCAGGGAGAGTCTCCAAACCACTAGTTTATAAATAGTCTTTTACTTAAAACGAAGCTTTAAAACTGCCGATTATTTGATACTGGTTTTTAATATGAATGAATTCTGTACGTCTAGAATTAACTGCAGCATCTATATAAAGGAAACATGCGGTATTATACTGGTTTGATATAATTCACTTTTAACGTTAAGATACATTCCCTGAGAACTATCGACAGGAATGCAGATCGTGACGTCAAAGTTAATTATGACGTCATATCGTATGAAGTACAGACAAGTGACTTTCTACACATCGCATCGGGAAGCCTTAACATGCCCTCGCAGTAGATGTAAATATACACTTTCCAAGTATAGGAACTTTTTTGGTTGATGGCACTACTCTGTTGTCCTACCGATTCTAAAAATAATTAGAGGGAGATACCAAATGTATGAAATCTGCATAAAAATACAGCTATTTATTATCAATTTTTGACATTTTAAAAATGGATGGGTACCCTTTCGAATAAGTGACAAAATTGTTGTGTTAAATGCTGAATACATCTTTACGAGCTAATTTAGCTCGTTAAGACGTATACCCCCTCAAAGTTTAAAATGGAATTATCATTTAGAGCTGTATAATAATTGTTTTTGCATATATGTATAATTCAGAGATCAATATAACAGTGTAAAGCATAAAACACCCCTCCTTACACCCCCCCCCCCCCCCGCAAAAAAAAAGAACACGAAACAGAAGAAGATAACTCCTCTCCTCCCCCAACACAAGCAAGTAATTCAATCCCGGCATCGAGAATTTTTTCAGTTATCACTCTTCAGAGAATAAGAATTGATCCGAATAAATTAAGATTGGGAATAGAATTTATTCACATTTTCATTCATTCATCACAATTTTCCGAGTTTTTTAGGCTTTAGATACCAGTTAACACATCTGTTTTGCGTAAATATAGATGATAAACATTATACATATGGAATTTACAATGTACTTTTTGATTACCCTTACAAACGCGAATAGAAACATTAACTTTATATTCTTAATTTTTTTTCAAAGAGAGTAAAACCAGGATTTTCGGAAATCTTTGGCGAAAATATTGAAGTCGATCTTGACCCTGCAGGAAATCCCGTCAAAGCAAAATGGAACTTTTCAAACTCGTGCGGTTTGGCCTTTTCTGGTTCCCCGTTGGGTGACAAGCGGAAGTACGAAATCATCTTTAGCGGAAGTGGGCACGCAAGAATCGGACTGACGCAGAACGACCCCGACCACATTCGAGACATCCAAGAGGCCGTGAGGAAAAATCAGATTTTGTTTGTTTCAGATGTTCGCTATCACAAACGACAATGTGTTGTGGATATTATGAAAAAGGTCGGGGTCGGTGGATCCAAGTTTGTGACCAAATACAAGGACGACAACCCACAAATAAAGGCTCTTTTATCTTCAAACGACGTCTGGGCAGTTATTTATCTCAAGTTTGGAAATATTACTGCGGAAATTAAAGGTAATTTTATTCAAATCTTACAATTACTTTTTTTTAAAGTTACCCCCCCCCCCCCCCAAAAAAAAATACAAAACAAAAGGTATTTACACATTTACAGTATCAATGTATCATTGAAAAAATCATATTATTTTTAAAAATCAAGTATCCCAAAACAAACATTAATTTTACATTTGAATACCGGGTATGTTTTCTTTAAATACAAACAAAATGATTTCTCTCACATTCTGAAATCTGATTATATTCTTATCTTTTATTGGCTAAAGACAAGGACAGTGGAGCAAGTTTAAAGTTTCATAAAAAGCGTGACAGGAACATCAAACCTACGGACTTCATGATTTCTTTAAGGTCACCTATCCCTTTCGCTTACGCATGTGCAGAAAAGGGCATCAGTAGGGGTCAAGACATTCGCTTCCGAGTGGAACACATTAAAAACTTGGAAAAGAAACCAATCTCATTTCATCTGGGCATTGGAATTTCGGAAAAAAAGTTAAAGTCTGGTTCATCATTAGACATTGCTCCTTTTTTATTTAAAAAGTTAGAGAAGGATGAATGTTTGGGCGAGTTCTTCGTGTGTATTTCCAAAAGAGGAAAGTTCCATTTATTCAGAGGGGATTTGTGTATATATAGCAAAGCGCTACCCCCAGAATTGAACCTTGAATTACCACTGTACGTATGCTTTGAGATTTTTCGTGTGCAGATTGAGTTGATGGACACCTCTTACTGTGAGCATTCGGAGGCAGTAGAGAATCCCGGAGAGGAGCCAAAACCAACAGAAAATGTTTCTCCCGAAACGACGGATTCTTCCTACGTAATTTTGAAAATGTTCAACACAACACGGATTGTCGACGAAGACATAAAATCAAGGAAAATGACACCAGAAGTCCGAAAGTTTTCTGACGACTTAACAGAATATGTCAAGCATATTTCTCTAGATCGGTCAAATGCGGAATACCTCACACCAATTAGCACAAGACTAGCCGAAGGAGAGGGAAAACCTACCTTAACTATTAACGATTTATTGAAGAAGTTGGAAGGGATCGAAAAAACAATTGTGGAACAACACTTGGAGAGACAGCAAGACTATAAGAAAATATTAGAGGCCATTAAGGTTAATCGTGAGAAAATTGCGGAAAAAAGAGTTGATAGCGGAGTCTTCACAAACCATCTCCAAAATACTTGTGCCGATTTCATAGCCAATGTAGATGCCTTTCCACTGTGTGACCATTTATTGGAAATAGGAATTTTCCACCAAATTCAATTTGAAACCATTTTGAATGAGTATAAGCTAAGTCGACAAGACGCCAACCGGTCTTTGTTTAGGATTTTAGTAAAGAAAGAGTACACGCCCGAACAGCTCCGAAGTATATGGAAGGCATTTAGTGTAACAAAACAGGACTCTTTACTTCCAAAACTCGATCCATCGTAACATATTGAACAATCTTATTACAGAAATTTCTTTGTTGTTTGCTTTTTTGTGTATGAAATGCGAATAAATACAATCAACTAGTAGATATCTTATTATCTGGTGATGAAAGACAATATGATTAATTTTCTGTCTTTTTTTTTAGTTCACATTATGTTGAAAAAAAAAATAAACTCATCACGACGTGTCAAAACACGTTACCTAACGGACACTGTTTTTAACGGTCAAAATAATACGTACTCTCACACCATAATACCGCTGTATCGCCAGCTGCAATAGTTGAATTACGAATCTGACAAGATATTGCTAACAGGTATATATATATATATATACGTGTATAAAATAAATGGTGACTGTCTAGAAATATAAGCTATATTTGGGCGAGGGTAAGAAAACGTGACCTCTTCACGTTTTCGACCCAAGCTCAAATATCCATTATATTTCAAGACAATCGTGTATTTTGTTTATCCTGCAACAAAATATCACATTTTGCGCCTCAAATGAGCTTTGCCGTTACAATGCATTTGAACGTCGGTCAAATGCACGAGGCTATATTTGGGCATTGACCGAATATAGCTTTGGTTTATTGGGTTACCTTTATTCTGTCAATGCAAGGGGTAGTTGTAGGATAAAACATCGGGCAAGTTAAAATTTATTCACACGAGGTACAATACCATTTGATCATTTACATCTTTTAATTGTATTAATGACTACAAACACTGTCTGGTATATATAATTTAGACTTCAACACACGTCTTTTGATAACCAAAAATGTTGCAGATTATATTTTGAAAATCATTAGCTATTTGTATCTACAGTAAAGAGCAATCACACATTTGTCCAATGGAAAGGTATCATTCCAGCCCAAATCAAGATGAAAAAGATTCTTCTTTCACTAAAAATGAAAATTATATAAGTTGAACGTGACATCGCAAATGCACCATGTTATTACTTTAAAAAAAAGGAAAAGTAAAAAAGATAATATTGATTTCAATGACTGTTCAATGTGACCGCTTTATGATATTAACTTCAACTTCCTGTTCACTGCCTCCATTGTTTGGCTTCCTTTACCTTTTAAAGTAGAAATATACGTTGAAAGCGGCAATTAACAGCAACAACGTCTTGTATACAGGTTTTTTTTGCCCCGTGTAATTTTCGCCTCTCTAAATTTGCCAAAAAATTCGCCCCATCTTGAATTCGCCCAGACACAGTTGTGTTCAAAGAGAGATATTATGAGACATTGAAGTTCACCCAGTCTTAAATTCGCCCGCTGACAACGAGGGCGAAAGGGGCGAAAATAGAACGAGGGCAACTATTTCACTGTTTACAGATTTTAATAGTTTAATTTGAAGCCGTCTTGCCTGTTATAGTTGCAGCAACGACAGTCAAGATGTTTGCATATTTGCGCATAAACATAGTCCAATTAAATGCTTTGCATGTTACAACTGGAGTTGATGAAGGGGAAACCAGGCCGCTGTAAAGAAACAATGGTAATCTTGCTTTCATCTCGTTTTGTTTTTCCAAAAACAATGTTTCTTCAAAATTTCTTTGGGCTTCAAAACGTGTATTTTGTATTTCTTTTTATTAATTTAGCATTTACTTAGCATTTAATGACAAACTTGGACATTGACTTCAGACAAATAATATCATACAATCATAAGGGCCGAAACATACCATTTTAAAATACAGTTAATGTACATCAGAGAACGATAAACTGAGAATAAATATCAAATCCTCGACGTTCGTATCTTGTCAATCTTCGATACAGAGGCAATGATAGTAATCAAAAGGCGCGTGTTCTCCAATAGAATAGATTGCAAATCTGTCTGTTAGAGTATAAATTCGATGTCTTTTCTACAGTATAAAAAAACTTTGGATATTTGTCTGTTCTCTTTCATTTGATCGCCTTGAAGTGAAATTTACATTCAAACAACATTTTTTTCTTACTCATGCGACAATGAAATCTCGAGAAACATTATTTAACCAATACAAAAATATTTTTTCTCTCTCACTTAAACAATTAAGACAATGAAAACTCGAGAAATATTATTCAACCAATATGAAACAAATTTTTTTTCGCACTAAAACAATCATGACGACAATGAAAACTCGAGGAATATAATTTAACCAAACAACGTATTTATCAGCATTGACACAAACTGATTCAGCCACATAAGTGTTTTAAAATCTGATCTGTACGGAAGAATATATTTATCGTTCATGATAAACACGTGATAGCACATATTTCTTTCCGTAGTTTTGAGATATAGAACTGTTATCTGCGAGACGAGCAGGAAGAGTGTTTTGTGACCGTCCAAGATTCGGGTCTAAATAAATAGAAATCATCCGTTTGCTGTCAATAGGTATGTTGTTTAGTCATTTAGTATTGTATGCCCGATTTCAAAGACAGGTACATGTAATATGTTTGTTCTCCTGAAGAGCTTAATGGGGTTCAGTAAGTAAGTTTGTAGGGTATTTGCTACAACACAAATCTTATCTTACATAGTCTTGACGTGTTCCCGCTAAAATATAATATAATTTATTTAGTGGTAATATTGTTATTTTTTCATGTGTATATATATATGTTTAAAAGAAAATAACAATAAAGTAATGAGTTGGAAATGACATAAAAAACTAAAAATTCTTAATATGTTACCTATACCTACAACGAAATCTAAACTCAAATGTGTACTTTTGAAACAAAATAAATTTCTTAAAACAAATATAACGAACGGACGACAAAAGTAATACTTGTGATATGAAATACATTTATTAACAGTGATGTAATATTTCAGTTATATATGGTTAAACTAGTCAATGAATGAATCTTAGCATTCCCAAAAATTATGGTATAATTTAAGTCCATCTGAAAATAAATTGGAAAGTGAATACTCACTAAATCAATTGCATTGTAATACATCTTCGTTTCTCGGTTCAACCCCCTCTCCCCCACCATAACCATATGGTGTTTTTTTTGTCCTTTAATTTAAGCGTTTAAGGTAAATAAAGTAAGTAAGTAATCACACTCATTCTGAACAAAACCATTCACGTCAGACTAAAATTTGACGTATCCGATAATGCTATATTTCTGATTGCAATATCTGCAGGCAAACTTTTATTTTGTTTGATACCTTCACTCATATTCTTTTCATTCTATGAGAACTAACAGAAAACACGTCCTAAAAATGGAAATTAAGTTTCAACTTATTTCCGTTTTCATCCTTTTCCACTTGCAACTTTCAACTGCGGATGAATGTGCATGTGCAACCGGAAACGTTCATGTCAGATCCGGTGCCGGAACAACACATTCAATTCTCGGGACTCTACCCACTGACTCCTGCCTCGCGTTCAAGGGGCACCTGTCGACAGTTAGTGGCACTCACTGGGCAAATGTGGACTACCACGGACGGAATAAAGTACTGTATTGATTTGATTGGTATAAAAATTCGGAAGGCGTCATAGCCTGCTAAGTTGCTTACTGCGTTTTGCATTATACAGTTTAAGTCGTAAACGTGTATGTAAATAAATCAAAAATTGTTTTTCTGAGAAGTCAATAAATAATCATAAGAACACATGTCTTAATTATGCAATATTAAAGGACAAACATATATTACTAGTTAGGAAACTGAAGTTTAACATCACTTATATTTTTTATATAGGACGGCTGGATATCATCAACTTACCTAACTTTCAGAACATGTTCACGTGAGTTAAAGAAATTAAAAATCTAAATATTGGAATTAATCAGCAGAAATTATTCAGTCAAGTTTTTCAATGTAAGTTCATATGAATGATTTCAAGTATCAAACTCTCACAACACTGGCACGGGATCCCACTCTACAACCGGATGTCCTCCAATCGTCATCCGCAGTGAATGGCATGCGCGAGCACCTGCGCATCACATCGGACCACTTCCGGCTGTTCCTGGTAACGTGTACATTCACCATGGAGCTACTCACGGATGTCACACAAAGGCGGACTGTATCAAACTCGTCCAGTCGTATCAGAACTACCACATGGATACACACGGTAATGACAAAAGTACTGAGTCACTGTACAGTTCCTACTTAATAAGATATATTTATCAACGGTGTCTCTTAAACTCGTCATATAAGATCTACTATATGAATGCACGCGGTAAAGATGAAAATATCTGAAATATGTGTAATGTGAAATTGCTGCTCTATAAGGAAGATTATCCTTATAAATGAATTAGACATATTTCACATGTGCGATAAACAAAACACAGATGAATGTCATTTTAAAGGAACAATACTATTACATACTTAAAAAAATCCCATTCAAAACATAATATATTCGAGTTCTTTCATTGCTGTTATAATACCTTTTATTTCGTAATGCCTTTATTGTTAGAAAATGAATGATAAAAAAATACCCAGCTATGTTTTCTTTCAGGATGAATTGTCCACTTCTTGCTTTAACTATGTATACAATTTATATTCCCTTTACATGTTGGCCAGACATTAGATACAGTTATCCTGTTGTATTAACTTAGTAGATACATGTAATATATACAGTATTGGATGACGAAACGTTGAATACGGTTATCTTGTTAAATTAACTAAGTACTAGTATACTATGATACTACAATATATGTTAGCCAGTCATTAGATATCTATCTTTTTGTGTTAATTAGACAACAATTTCTGCAATATAGTTTGGCCGTGCAATAGATACACTTTTGTTTTGTATTAAGTTAACCATATCTGCGAATACACAGATTGGCCAGACAGGAGATGCAGTTATTTTTGTTGTATTTCAAGTAGACCATATACATGTATATATCCCTACATAATGCAGATAATTTGTTGTAATAAATATACCAAACATATCTCCTCTACATGTTGGTCACACATTGGAAACGCTTTTTTGTAGTTTTAAGTAGACCATACATGTTTTCCATACAGCATACAGTTAATTTGTTGTATCAATAAATGTACTATATATATATATTCCCTCTTTATGTTGGCCAGACATTTGATACAGTATTTTGGTGTATTAAGTAGACCATATAAGTTCCCTTACATTATAGAGTTTTTTTGTTGCATTAAATATACCATATACATTCCCTTTACTGGTTGGCCAGACATTGGATACATTATTTTGGTGTATAAAGTAGACCATATATATGTTCCCCTACTTTATATAGTTAATTTGTTGTATTATAAATACCATATATATTACCCCTAAAGGTTGGCCAGACATTGGATACAGCTTCATTATCGGGGAGGACGGTAACATCTATGAGGGGCGGGGCTGGAACACCATAGGGGCCCACACATACAACCACAACTATGACGGACTCGGTATGCAGCTATATTCATTTTATGTTTCAAATTTACTTTAACACAAATGATGTCATTCCTAACAACTACACAATTTTATCAAGTACTTTGATTAAACATAGGGTAATTTGATACGATGGAATAAAAAATAAAGCGTCGTTTATCAGATTTTATGTTTCTTTTCAGGTTCCTTCATTTTTTTTTATCTTTCCTACATTCTTTATGTTGATAAAATGCTGTCATGATTAGCCAGACTATAATATTTTCTTTACTCTGCTTAAATTTGAATCAATGACATGATAAGGTATTTCTTTCCTATTCTCTACCATAATCAACATTGAAACGGTTCTCGACCTTTGAAGGTTTCTGCGTCATGGGAGATTTCACTTCTCACGTACCTAACGACCTGGCGATAAACGCACTCAAGAGTCTGATCAACTGCGGAGTGAGAACCGGTAGTATAACCCAGAATTACGTGTTGAAGGGTCACCGTGATGTCGGCCAGACTTCCTGTCCGGGGGACAAGCTGTACACCTTGATCAAGACATGGCCCCACTACCATCACTAGAAAATCGGCCTTAATGTTTGAAAAATTCAAACTGTATTTGTAACATCACCAAATAATGTCCAAGGAATCTACCATTAATTTTGATTTTCTCTACTAGTATTTGATAATATCTGAATTCCTGATAATATCCATAACATCATTGATTATTGTTGTTTGATGAAAAAAAAAAACCTTTCTTACTCTGCTTTTCATTTGAAAGGCTTCACACGTCAGATCCAAAGAGTATATGTACAAGCTCATGTACATAACAAATCATTTCATTGAAATGATCAAACGTTTGTTTCAACATGTGTATTGTTTTATCACAACCTGACAATTGTTTGTAATGTTGATAATTATCTAAATTATTTAATAATAGATACTTCATAAGAGTGTGAACTGGATTAAACTGTCAGCGGAGGCATGTAGAATTGCAATAAGAACAAAAAGCTTGATCTGCCTTAGGAAATTAAAGAAAAAAAACATATGGTCCCTAAAGTTTCGTCTGCATCCCCCAAAAATAAACGGTGCTACATGTGCATGCCTGCAGCATTACGTTTGGCCATGAATTCTATTTTTAGCGGATTACAGCTTCCGGCAAATCAATGAATTCTATTTTTAGCGGAATACAGCTTCCGGCAAATCAAACAAGCGTAATGTCAAACATAAATGTAATTTAATAAATTCATAAATGCGCTAAATTAATTACACATCAACCAGTAAAAAAAATCCGCCAAGTTTTGTAATTGTTATTATAATTGATGTGTTAATACCACACACGCATTATATCTGGCGTATACAAAAAAGCATATTAACAAAAACACGCATACACACCAGAGGTTACACTTTGATTAGGAAGGACAGAGCAGTATCGATCAGGTTATTGCCTTTTAATATCTTTTGTCATATCCGGAGATATATATTTAGAAAAATACCCCAGCAATGGTGGCGGCTACCTACAGTGTCATTATTTATCACCACCATACAAATGATACGAAGCAGATTGGTTGAATAAGAAAATGGACGGCGTTTCTGTAAGCAGTAATTTGTTATTACCTAAAAAAATAATAGTCATATAACATATAAAACTTAAGAAATCAAATCTACTTTCGTTTTAACGAAATCAAGCACAATGACTTGAAATGTAAAAGGAATCATCTAATGACGAACAGAACTGTATTTTTATGAATGTGTATTCAGTATAAATTTGTATACTGTGTACAGGATTATTTACGCCCTTCTTCACTTGCAAACAGTTTCACTCGTCTTGAATTCGCCTAGACACAGTTGTGTTTAAAGAAAAATAATTGAAGATATCAGATTTCGCCAAATCTTAATTTCGCCCGCTAACAACGGCAAAAGGTGCGAAAATAAAACGGGAGCGAATATTTCCCTGTATACAGTAATAAGAAATTTTAAATACACACCAAAACTTATTCTATATTGAGAAACATACAAATGATATGTTATGCAACATACAAACTCCTATTGTCATAAATCATTCGCAGATAGTCTCTTATAATATATTTGAAGAAATGTATATGTGTATCATTTTTTGCTACATTTTCCCGTCTGCTACTCACGTAGTACATTTTTCAGTACGGTTGTAAGTAATGATCTTCAAGGATTTTTTACAAAAATTTTTGTCATTATTATCAAATGTTTTAGTGTTTACAAAAGGTATAATGTTTACAAATGTGCTACAGATACAGTAGTGACACATACAGTTAGACACTTAGAAAAAAACTTAAAGATCTTTTTTTCTACATTATAATAAATCACAAATTTGTCGTTAAAAAGTGAAACGAGTGTTAGGTAAATATAAATTTTAAATTACATCTAAGTAATATGAAGGAGTTGTTTGTAAAAATGAAATGTCTGGTAAATAAGGACTATCTTCATAAAACGAATGGCATATACATATACATGTGAAAAAATACGGCACCAGATATAATTGTACATAATAGTGGACACGTTACACAACATATTTTATTTTTATATGATATTCATATTTATTTATTATTTTTAAAATATGATTTGCTTTTAATTTTCTGGAAAAAGTTAACCGACCAGCGGATGTTAACTTTTACTGAGAAAAAGATATTAATTCTTAAACCAAAAATAGATTTAAGTAAGCAATAATTAAATATATTTCCTATATTACATATATGTCAAATATATTTAATTTGTTGTTTATGCTTCATAAATTCAAAATTTTATGGTCTTACAAAGCGGCAAAAATGAAAAGGTATACGTTGTTTGATAAGCAAAATTTTGTTAATCTATATTAAAGACAAAAGAGATAATCTTAGTGGTACTTACTCAAATATCCGTATCATATATTGCATTCCTTAAAACCTAGCATGATTGCAAACGTTTTAAAATATCCTATTTAAGGGATTCATTCTAAAACCTTAGTCCACTATTTCAAATTTGATTTAGATTAGATTTCTATAAAAATTGTATTATTTAAAAAGAGCAAATGAACATATTTTCCTACATCACTAATCCCGACTAAACTTTGATTAACAAACCTTTTTCTCAGCCAAGTTGTTCAATGAAATAAGAAAAAAAACATACGGTCTTTTGATTTCATATTAATTTCATATCATGTATATGAAAGATACTTGTTATATTTTCATTTGTCACATACATTACAAAACTTATTCCTTAAGGTGTGGATCACCTTATCACATATATAATCAATGCACTGAAGAATTGACGGGAGTTGATTTTATCGATTATTATTTATTTTAAAATCAACTATATATTATTTGACATGGCAAGTAGTTTCCTATATGTACATTGTATTTGAATTATGCACATTTTTTAAAATATAAATTATTCTCCGACAAGAATTTCGCGAAAACCCCATATGAATCATGTGTAATATTCAAAGAATTAATTCCATCAAACTACGTATCAGTAATCGATATTTCAGAGAAATAGTATTGATCCAAGCAATATTGAACTCTAGTCTCGTTCAACCAGACGCTCGGCTGTCTCCGTTAATCTACGATAAGCAAGAGAGATTCTCTGCTTGTCTGAGATTTACGGATATATTGAACTCTGGCGTAGGAATACATACAAGGCACGACTACAAATAAACAATCTAAACTGTCCGTACCATTTAAAATTTGACTATTTACAAGGCATCTATAAATAAGTTTCCTTGAAAAACAATGTTTTAGAATACATTACATCGAATTTATCGATTATTTTCAAGGACTAAATGTTATCAGCGGTGTTAGTTTGTGCTTAGGTCCAAACACTGTTTCACTTTGGGTTTGCCTGAGTAGCTGCATAGGGGAGTTGATTTAAAATAAACTCCCAAAAACTCACCCATGCCTTTCGTCTTATTCGCTAGGATGTGTAATGACATTGCATTTTTTTTGTCTTTTGTTACGCGTATAAAATTCTAATACTGAAAGTTTTATGGGTCCTACATGTAATAATCATAATAATTCAATGAAATTATTATAGGACAATTTCGATTTCAAAAAGCTATTTTGAATTCTAAAACTTTTTCCAGCTACCTTGTAGGAAATAGCTAAAGAATTTCTTTTAAAAAAGGTCCATGCCAAAAATACAATAAAATCACAGAAGAACCTCTATGACACATAAACACGCCATACATTTACAACAAATAAGGTGATCTCACGATATACACTCCACAGATGATAGTTAGAAAAAACCCTGAAAAGAAGTCTGAAACGTTATATGGATTAAATATTTTATATACAATTAAAATTTTTATCATATTTCTGCAGTAAAAAAATCATCTAGACTACATCACAAGATGAAACTTAGAACTGTGTTTTTTTATGGATTGATTAAAAAAAACCACGATAGGAACAACAAAGATGAATAGAAAAAATAATTATTTTGAAAAATAGCCATGCTATTAATCCCCTGGAATGAGAACGCAAGTTAGATTTGTTTTTCAAATACCATTTGAACATGACATCGACTTGTACAGCAGCTACGAAGCATAACTTCTATTGTGTTGTAAAAGCCTGTTTGGAATTAATAAACCTGCCTCTTATAGACATTTTGGCCAACCATGTAAAGGATGTGGACCTTTACAAGAAAATCAAGTCATGCCCGAATCTATTATCTGGGAGAAATAAGCTTCGTTCAGACCAACAAAACATTTGCTACCTCAAGCCGCCTGCTGTCCCTGATTACAAAACGTTTGATGTAACTCTACTGTACACACTCATAAGGAACTTATGTCATTCACTAAGACCAACTCAAGGATGGGGAAATGAGCCCAAGACCACAGATATACAAGTTGGTGATGACATCGAACGTCTAAGGCTATTTAGAAACAACTACTATGCCCATGCTGTTTCTGAAGCAATTCCTGACACTGAGTTTGAAATTTTGTGGAGGAACTTAAAATCCGTTATCAACAGGATTCAGTCAAAAACGACATGTAGTGTGAATTATGAAAAGGAGTTAATAAAGATAGAACACTCAAAATTTAACCATAAATATTTGGAAAAATGTGAACTTCTCTTAAAAGCCTTACTGAGATTGCAAACAGAGGACAAAGGTAAGACTATATTAGGTACGTAATAGGTTAATCACACAAAGTGCATGAAATAATTTTTGCCACTTAGAACTCAAGCAATGTCATATAATATACATCTTGCATACATGTTACCAGTTTAATGTTAATCAGATGAACCAGATGTCGTTATAAATGGCAACGATGAAGTAATATGTGGAGACCCAGCACGATTTGTAGCAGTTTTGAAACCAGACTCATCTTGTTGGTCAATCACATGGCAAAAACGTAGAGGAAAAGTCATAGAAATTATCGATACAAGCACGAAGAAGTACAGTGGTAGTACAAACAGAAAACTTGTCATACAATCTGTTTGTAAGGAGGATGAAGGAGAATACCAGGTCTTACTGTCACATGAATCAAATCAAAACGGATACCTAAAATGTGGAAACACGATTTGTTTACATGTTTTCGGAGGTATACCATTTGTTGAAATTTAAGATTTTATGCAGTCAGAAGGGAAATACACTTCAAAATGATATATATATATATATATATATATATATATATATATATATATATATATATATATATATATATATATATATATATATATATATATATATATATATATATCAATTACAGAGGTGCCATATTTGAATGACCTTGAAGTTACAACAGGAGATAAAGGAATCATTATACATTATGAAATTTCCGGACAGTCGCCGGAAGTGCAACGCATAGATTGGAAAAAAGATGATCAAGTACTGAATACAAATGTGTGCAAATATATTGGGGGAAGTATTAATGACAGTAGTTTGACAATCAGGTCACCTACTGAAGAAGACAAAGGAAAATACTCCTGCATAATTACCAATGCAATGGGATCCGTGTCAAAGGATGTGATTCTGGGTAATTTTAATGTTTTCTATTGACTTTTCTCTTGTCACTTTTTGCATGCTAAATTATACGTTTTATACGTTTGCAAGGGTAACTAGAACAATACAACGACTAGATAGTTTGACTAAGAAGAGGTAATAGTAACAGTAAACTATTTACATAGTGCTGTATTCTATTGTCATGTGTACATGTACTTAACAAAATGAAATTAGATACATGTGTAATTAGCGAGGTCTAACTAATTCAAAATGAAGGACAAATTTAGCTAAAATAGCTATACAGACTATTATTATATCCAAACTAGCTCACATTATATACAGACCAAAAGGCAGTTAACTGTTTGCTATAATGTATGGTATATACTTTCCATTTAATGATGCTTTATTATAGTACATAGTATACTTGTCAAACAAATAGGAACAGAGGATACATTTTTGGTTAACAATTAACAAAATGTGTTAAACTAACATTTTATTTTACCATAAAATAAATAATAAAATGAAAATTAATAAAGAGTTACGAATTTCGGATACATTTATTTTTTTTTAAGGGACTAAAAACACAAAATGTGTTTAAAACTAAAAATAGTATTAATAATAAATAAAAAGAAAGCTTTTATCCTTATATACATGAACATGTATTCAGATTTCTCGTTTTGATCGCTTAGCGTTTCGTTATTTTTAGAAAACATCCTTTATGTGTTTTTCTCAGGTCTACCATTTTCTCAATTATGAAACTGTTACTATTACAAACTCTTTGAAAAAATGAAATATAGTATAGCCAAATTGAGATGACCAGTAATATTTATATGAAACTATGCTACTCCTTAGATATTTTAATCTACATCATCATACATATATTGCACTTACTTTGGACTTTCATTTTCATCAATTTCAAATTTGCGTAAAATTTACCTTAATTATTTTTTAGACGTTCCTAGTGTTGATATTGAAGTTAATCCAACGGTTTATTTTGGATCTAAAGCAACCATTACAGCAGTAGTTTCATCAACTCCACCACCAGAGCAAGTTATATGGCAGAAAAGCAAGGATGAAAATAATTTTTACTGCATAGACATCACAAAACCGAACTATTATGGAAGTAATGACATTCCTTTTAAACCGTTACTTGTAATTCTAAAGGCAACTTTCGATGACAAGCTGAATTATCGTCTTCTGGTTAGAAATAAAATAGGAGAGAGTATCAGTGAAACTGTGCACCTCAACGTTACAGGAAGTAAGATTCTTTTTTTGCATAGTTGCATAGTTAAATTGGCAGTGCAAATATGTAATTTGTTACATACATGGTACATAAATTGGTGTATCGGTCAAGTATACACCGTATTGCAAATGCGTATATAGAAACAATTTAATTCTGGTTGTAACACGCTTTCTGATTGGCTAAAAAATTATTTTATATCGTATAAAGGATGTTGCCTACGTCATAGTAAGACTAACGTCAAAAACGTATCAATACGCCTGACGTAACGTTTGAATTTTGTACAATTTTACGTCATTTTAAAGGTCAAATGACCGTTTTTATCTACAATGAAGAGTAAAAAAATTAAATTATAAGCAATGAATTCAATATTTATTAGTTTTATACGGTATAAAATGGTTTAAAACAGTTTACGCTCTCTTATAAACCGCTTCGCGGTTTATAAAGCGTAAACTGCCCCAAACCATTTTATATCGTATAAAACAAAAAAATGAATTCATTCCTTAAATTAATGCCTATAGAAGACAAATACCTTATTTTATAATGCAAAGGTAACACAAAAAGTCAATCGATATGTGTTTTGTTTTACAAAGATAAACTTTTTGAATAAAAAAATCTGTTGTTTATGATACTTATGCTTATGTCATTGCATGATATTTATCAGACTAAAACAATTTATCAATCTAGGTCCTCCCAACATAACAACAAGTCAAGAAACAAACATAAAATGCAAACGTTTAAAATTGATTGGAAACGTTTCTCTTTATGACAACTCTCCTGATATTCTGGAAGTGTTTTGGACAAAGAATGGAGAGAAGATAGATGCTCGAGGAAGTGGTGGGAGATTATCAGAGGTAACCATTGACAATCCATCCCTGATCATCAGAGATGTCAACGTTGAAGATGCTGGCAATTACCAACTCACTGCCGTCAACGCTGTCGGATCAACTACCAGTGACATCATTGTTCTTGGTATTTATCTACATTCAGTCTTGGGGATATGCTAAATGTAATTGTAATGTATGGCAATGCATGTTTTCAAAGAAATGCTAGTAATATGTAATGCCACAAATTAGCAGCAAAAGTTCTGGTAATGCATTACTTTACAAAATCTAGTGTTATGCTGGCATTAAATGACATTGCTTTGCATTACTATGCTTAATGATGCATGTTCACTTTAAAAAAATGTGATGAATAAATGAATAACTGGAATTTGATGAAAATTATTTTAAAGAAGAAAGAAATAGATTTGAAGATAAAAATGTTTTTTGTTCTATTAAGTAAAAAAGATTTCAAAAAATCATTTTTAAATTGTTAATATTACTAGATATAATGACACAATTTAAAAATATTGAATTGTAAGAGTGTTGTTATTAAGAGTTTGTAATCATAAGGATATATTAAGTGCAATAATAGAAAACATACATGAATCTTGTATTTTCTATAGGGCCAAAGTTATAATGCATAGATGCATGGACAGTGCATTCATTTTGTTTTTAAAGTTGCATGTCTGTCCTCTTTTCTATTGGAACATAGCCAAGGGAAGGGGATTGGGGTGTTTAGCAATTTTTAAGACAATAAATTGTTTTTATACTTAAATTATCATGAGGGCGTAGTGTATTGTTGCCACATTCATTTTTGCAGTTTAAACTAATTAGATTAGATTTTTTTAAAGATAAAAATTGCCAAACAGTATCTTTGAACTTCGACTGCTCTTGTAGGACGTTTATTTTATGGCTTGGAAGATTTTCAAACCTGACAGGATGCAGTTTAAAGATAATTCCTTTGAAACTTTGATGATCATATAGTGCAACAGCAATCTTTTGTCTTCATTTTTTTCATGTTATTTTTAAAGATGTGCCAGGAGTATCTTTTGAAAACACGGAAAATAAGGAAGATGGTACCCAAAGGTACGTTGTGACAATTCAATCGGTTCCTTCGCCGCTCGTCGTAAAGTGGAGCTCAAAAGGCAAGAATAAGGATGTATATACACCAATTGATTGTAATGAAGAGGACTACAAGGGCACACTAAACACTATTCCCCATCCAGTGTTAGTTGTGAAGAAAAGTCATCTTGAAAATTACAACTACCAAATAGAAGTGACCAATTTCTTTGGATGTACTGTCAAACAGATATCAGGTCTGGTATTATAATGTTAGCTCGTATTGAAAATAAATGTATATTAAGAATTTTTTCTCACTGTATAATACATGCAGATGATAAATATTTAAATATACAATCGTAGGTAGGTAATAGATAAACTGTTTTAATAGTTTAATTTTTTCATAACATTTTTATTTTTCTGAACAATCATTTCAGACAATATTTAAAAAAAATCTAATAATAAGGTATGCATGTAATAATAGTCATAGTAATGCCAATTATGGTAAGATTTCTGGTTATGATAAGATTTGCTACAACTATTCATGGTGTTGTCAAACATATGTTATTTGTATATAAATTTATAAAGTATTGGAGAAAATTGCTTCCTATTCAAAGTTATATATCATATATAGGTGTCTTGCTCTATAATAAAAGGTTTATCATATAATAAGGGTTTACATATAGTTTAATTGGAAATTATGACAAATATTGCTTTTTTTTTACAGAATATAAAGTAGTTGTTTATTTTACTTACTATTCGTAGATAATCAACATCATCCGACAGAAAACGTAACAAAAGGTAAGGCATTGAATTTACAAGGTAGTTATTATCTGAAAATCGTTCATGGTCTGTGTTCCATCTGTCTGATAACTAATCGCAACAATATTTATGTCTCCCCTTTCAAATTGTTTTTGTCGACTTTCTTCTTCTTCTTCTTATTAAGGTCTTCCGTTTCCAACGGAAGACCTTATTGTTATTGCTTTGTTTCTTTTTCCCTATTTTAGGTCCTCCGTTTCCAACGGAAGACCTTATTGTTTTCGTTCGGTTTCTTTTTCCCTATTATTAAGGTCTTCCATTTCCAGCGGAAGACCTTATTGTTTACGTTCGGTTTCTTTTTCCCTATTATTATTATTTTTCTTTTTTTCTTACAAATTTTGTGCACGCGATTTCTCAGAAACGACTAGACCGATTTTCATGAAACTTTCAGATATAATAGATAGTGATCGGAACCTTATAGGTGGTTTTTTTATTATATTGATGAGGTCACTTCCGTTTTTTATTGACGTTTTAGCGATTTTAAGAGGGGTGGCTTGTTACTCTAACTTCTACTAAACTATAAAAGATATTGAGTTCAAGCTTTCAGGGATAGTAGACAAACGATTGTAGATTTGCAATTTTATTTTCATTTTGATCTGTCTTGAAAGGCGCCGAAGCTCGCCTGGACCCGAAAATTCAGTTTTAAAAAAAGTCGTATTTTTTTTTTTGGTTTTCTTTGTTTATCTCTTTTCTGAAAAATATTTTGTGAAGACATGTAAAGTTAAAAAGGTTTATATTTACAGGTCCTTTCATTTGATATCAGGAAAAAGGGGCTGGCCCCTAAAATAAGGGGACCAACGGGCTCTAAAGTCTTTTATCTATAACTCTTTACTGAGAGATATTTTTTGAAAGGTTATAGAAGCAAATGTGTTTATTTTACAGTTACGTATCAAAGTTATGTAATGATTTTATCATGTGTTACGTAATTAAGGGTTTTTAGGGGCCAAAAGTCAATAATTTTGATCACCCATATCTCAGAAAAGAAAAATATTTTTTAATGCAGTACAGAAGAAAAGTTGTTCAAAATGATGTTCTTAACAAAATGCAACCTCTCAGCCATTTCTCAATCGATTTTAATGATTTTTACAGGGATGATGTAATTGGTGAATGTCTCTTTTCATCTCACTTCCTGTCTGAAAATTCACTTCCGCTTCTGAATTATCTTCCTTTTTGATGTATTTTGGAACATGATATTGTCCACGCATCTTCTCAAAAACTGTTATATAATAGTTAGAGACTTGAAATTTATATGCAAGATAGAGTGGTTATGGTAGATTTGATTGCTTGATTTAGATTTCACCAGAAGTCATTATCCGTGAAGCTCGCCTGGACCTGAAAATGTTGAAGTTGATTTGGACAATTTCTGGGAAATTTTAGATTTGATCACGAATATCTTTATTCTCATAAATATTTTACTAACACATGTAGAGTATCAAATGTTTATCTATACAAGAACTTTCAACTGACACCAAGTAAAAGAGGTTGAACACTCATATTAGAGGCCAAGAGGGGTCTGAGGTCTTTTATCTATGCCTCTTTAATACAAAATATTTTGTAGTGCATTATAGAAGCAAAAATGTTTATCTTTGAGTTATTTATCTATACAAAATAAGATTTTTCTGTTGTGTTACATAATTAGGGGGTTAAAGGGGGTAGCAGTTCAATATTGTGATCATTTATATCTTAAAAAGGAGAAATATTTTGAAAAGCATTATAGAAGAGAAGATGCTCATAACAACGTTTGTAATAATATTTAACCAGCTAAGTTTCATTAAATGGATATAAGGAGATATAGAGTGGGCCCCTAAAACAATCTTTCCCAAATATCTCAAGAACGGTAACAAATTTGGAAACAGTTAATGAACAAAATATGTTGAGAATAAAAATACCTTTCATTTGATCTCAAGAAAAAGGGGCTGAACCCTCGAATTAAGGACCAAGAGGGGTCTACAGTTTTTTTTATCTATATCTCTTTCATAATAAATATTTTGTAATGTATTATAGAATCAAAAATGTTTATCTTTCATTTATTTAACTATACATGTTAAAAATTTATCTGACATGCTACATAATTAGGGCTTTTATGGGGCTAGAAGTCCAATATTTTGATCAGTTATATCTTAAAACGGAGATCTATTTTGAAAAGTATTTTAGAAGAGAATATGCTCACGTTCGTAATCATATTTAACCACCAAAGATATAGGGTAGGCCCCTAAAAAAAATCTTTCCTAAATATCCTTTGATACCAAAAAGGGACTTGTTCCTCAAACTAGGGGACAAGAGGGATTGCAATGTTTTCAATTAAAACTCTTATACATGTATCAGAAATAAAACAAGGGCGAGAAGTCCAATGCATTAATGATTTATTTGTTAAAAAAAGGATTTTTTTCTACTATTTCCTAATCATGTTTACCTGATAAATAGCAAAAAAAGGTCATACATGTATTTCAACTTCTAAAATTGGACGGAAGACCTCCTCGTTGCTCGCAACGAGATATTGTCTAGTTTTCCTTATTCTTCTTCATCAAAATTTGTACAGGCCGTAACTTAAATACCCTTTGACATTAAGACTTCAAACTTGGAACATAGGTAGATGGTATTGAGAAGGAGTGCACTCCACCAAAAGTTTTAACTTTGACCTTTTTTGTTCTTCTTTAACCTTACCAACATTTTTGACCTTGACCTAACAATTTTGTTTTAAGGTCAAATTAGAAAAAAAACTTCATTGTTCAACTCCTTAATATACTTTGACAGAAGGACTTCAAACTTTAAACAAAGAGCAATAATTATACACTTAGGTGTACTATTGATTTATATATGACCTTGACCATGTTTTACTCAAGGTCAAATTTAGAAAAAGATAATAAAATTTTATCTGGGTCTGGGTAACATATAGCTGACATCATTCTTTTTCAATTGTTAAATTTGCCCCATATTACAATCCTTGGGGAGAAGGGGAGACATGTTTTTTTTTGTAAAATAACAATACCCACTAGTTTACATTAAATTTACTTTGCACAAAAGATTCCACTAGCTTGCGATGCTTTGCACAAAAGATTCCACTAGCTGGCAATGAAAAATACTACATATTTAATAATAATAAGGTTCAAGAAGCTCTTCATGTTATATCAGTTTAGTTTATTGAAGAATACATTTTAAACATTATATAAACTGTTTAACAGGTCATAATTTTTCCTGACTGTAACAGAAAACAATAATAATCCTCATCATTTCAATTACCCATTTTACAGCAGCGTTGAAGAGCCAGTTAAAATAGAATAATTTGAACGGACAAATAAGATATTAAATCAGACGAATTATGACTTAGCTATTTGTTCGGACAAATAATTATGTTATTTGTTCGGAAAAAATACGATTTGTTCAGACGAATTAGGATTTGTTTGGACGTATTAGAATTTATACGGACGAATACCAAATAGTAATTCATCCATATAAATAACTTCGTCTAAAAAATATGTTCATGTAATTTGTCCAAGCGAATCATTATTCGTCCGAACCAATCGTAATTCGTCAAAACAAATAACTTATTTGTCCAAACAAATGAGATTTATTTTTTTTATCTGGTCCTTCCAAACCGTCGTATTATTTACACATTTCTCTAAAATAACTATTAACAATTTCTTTGTTTTAATAATAGACCTTAAACTGCTACTCAAATGGATTTTTATGTTAAAAATACTTGAAAGTAGAGAGATACTGAACGTTACTGTAACCTTCAGAGGGAGATATAGGGGCAAATGGAATTATATTTATATATACATTCATTAAATTATTTTCAGTCTGTCAAACTATAGATGATGATTAATTTATAGGTAAATGTTTACAATACTACCTCATGCTGGGAATGTTTCTTCAAATGAACAAGGAATCTGAATTTAGTCGAACAAGTGGCAGTTGAACAACTCCCAGTTGTTTCGCTTCGTTGAGTATTCATCAAAAAACGTCTGTATTTGTTTTGTAGAAAACAAAGTATACAAAGACCGGGACGCAGGAATTAAATTTGCTAAGCTCAGTTATTATTTAGCAAAACATTTCCCGCATCAGAAATTCCAAAGTCTCAAATTAATTTTACTGGGTAAGTATTCTAAGTTATTATAATTATTATTAATCATAATTAAAATAGTCACGTGCATACATATCCAGTTACTGTTTGCAAATGATAAATTATATGGAGTCAAAGTTGCATTATTATTTTTGAAAAACAAGACACATATAAAATGTTTACTGTACTAATTGTTTATATGTTGTAGCTTCTGAGAAAGTCAAGAACGTATCAGCCCTAAAGTCAGCAAGCTGTGCATCAGAATGCTTTACTATTCTTCATGAGGAAAACCTCTTCAGTCAAAAGGATGTCATTTTTATGCAGTTCCTTTGCAAAAAGACGGAATGTGAAGAACTGTATTCACAATGCATTAAATTTGCATTAACCAATAAGGCATTGTGCTACTTTGAAAAACCTCCGGGTATGCTTTGATTAAGAATGAAATGTTCATAGAAATTATTCACGGATATAGCTGAATTTAACTTCGCACTGTTATAATATTACTGATGCAAAGAACTAAAGAATAATCTTTTTGTGTCCAATTACAAGTACAAAAGTAGAGTTTTTCTTAATTATAGTTTGACAATTAATGTGTCAAATTTAAGAAGGTAAACAATGAATTAAGTAAAATAATTCATTTCATGTTCAAATATTCTTTGAAAATTCTAAGACTTTAGCATTTCATAGTACATTTATACGAGTTTGTATTGTAATCAAATTAATTAATACTTGTTAATTTAGTATATTTTATCAAAACGTCGTTAAATAATATGACGAATTCCCGAGTAGATCAACGGGGTCCATAAAACATCGTCATATCCGATTTTTACTGTTAGGTGTAGTATTAAGTATATTAGCTTAAGTATATTATGCAATTGCACTATATTGACTATCAAATAATGATTGATAATAAATCACATTTATATTTATATTGAATTCAGACAATGGACACACACACGTACAGTTCCACGTACAAGGAAACCTCGATGATTACACCAAAGAACAGATAGAGCACATTGTTGAAGCTGTTGCTGACATAGTGGACTGTAAGACACAGGACATTTCCGTAAATGGTGTTAAACCTTCAAACAGCTTTTTCCTTGTCCTGTCGTTAAAGAAAGTTTACACCTGGAAACTGTCAAAATTGAATGAGCAAGACTGTCACAGACTGACAAATTTAAACATTGATTTTTTTATTGTTGACTTTAAGACCATTTTCTTACAGAGTGTAAAAGGTAAATCATATTTTTTTTTTTGTCCACTGTTCAATTTCCATTATGAAGCTCTATAAATTAAGATGTCTAATTTAAACATTTTGTTGTCTGTAAAGTATATTAACGCTCATTTTTGATCTTTAAATAACGTAAAAAAGTAATATTAGCCAATTCTTAGGTAAGTTATTTTAAACGTTTTCGATCTTTTGAACAAGGTGTCACTGTACAATTTTTATAAGATAAAGGAGCTAATATTATTCTATGTGACACAAACAAAGAAAGTCTTCTCCATTATGTCAGTCAATAGGAACTTAAAAGCACTGTACATCTTTTATTAGATAGAGGAGCAGACATTAATTCATGTGACAAATACAATGAAACTCCTCTACATAAAGCCAGTGAATCGGGACATGAAAGAACTGTACAGATTTTATTAGATAAAGGAGCAGATATTAATTTATGTGACGACGAAAAGAAACAAATTTCTCTGCATAAAGCCAGTGGAAAAGGACGTGAAAGCACCGTACAACTTTTATTAAATAGAGGAGCAGATATTAATTTATGTGACACAAACAAAGAAACTCCTCTGCATAAAGCCAGTAAATTGGGACAAGATAGGACCGTACAATTTTTATTACATAGAGGAGCAGATATTAATTCATGTGACGAAAAGAAACAAACTCCTCTGCATAGAGCCAGTAGAGAGGGACGTGAAAGCACCGTTAAACTTTTATTACATAGAGGAGCAGATATTAATTTATGTGACACAAACAAAGAAACTCCTCTGCATAAAGCCAGTAAATTTGGACTTGATAGCACCGTACAATTTTTATTAGATAGAGGAGCAGATATTAATTCATGTGACGAAATGAAACAAACTCCTCTGCATAGAGCCAGTAGAGAGGGACGTGAAAGCACCGTACAACTTTTATTACATAGAGGAGCAGATATTAATTTATGTGACACAAACAAAGAAACTCCTCTGCATAAAGCCAGTAAATTGGGACGTGATAGGACCGTACAATTTTTATTAGATAGAGGAGCAGATATTAATTCATGTGACGAAAAGAAACAAACTCCTCTGTATCAAGCCAGTACAGAGGGACATGAAAGCACCGTTCAGCTTTTATTAGATAGAGGAGCAGATATCAATTCATGTGACGAAAAGAAACAAACTCCTCTACATAAAGCCAGTGAATCGGGACGTGGAAGCACCGTTCAACTTTTATTAGATAGAGGAGCAGATATTAATTTATGTGACACAAACAAAGAAACTCCTCTGCATAAAGCCAGTAAATTTGGACGTGATAGCACCGTACAACTTTTATTAGATAAAGGAGCAGATATTAATTCATGTGACGAAAAGAAACAAACTCCTCTGCATAAAGCCAGTAGAGAGGGACGTGAAAGCACCGTACAACTTTTATTAGATAGAGGAGCAGATATTAATTTATGTGACACAAACAAAGAAACTCCTCTGCATAAAGCCAGTAAATTGCGACGTGATAGGACCGTACAATTTTTATTACATAGAGGAGCAGATATTAATTCATGTGACGAAAAGAAACAAACTCCTCTGCATAGAGCCAGTAGAGGGGGACGTGAAAGCACCGTTAAACTTTTATTACATAGAGGAGCAGATATTAATTTATGTGACACAAACAAAAAAACTCCTCTGCATAAAGCCAGTAAATTTGGATGTGATAGCACCGTACAATTTTTATTAGATAGAGGAGCAGATATTAATTCATGTGACGAAAAGAAACAAAATCCTCTGCATAGAGCCAGTAGAGAGGGACGTGAAAGCACCGTTAAACTTTTATTAGATAGAGGAGCAGATATTAATTTATGTGACACAAACAAAGAAACTCCTCTGCATAAAGCCAGTACATTTGGACGAGATAGCACCGTACAATTTTTATTAGATAGAGGAGCTGATATTAATTCATGTGACGAAAAGAAACAAACTCCTCTGCATAAAGCCAGTAGAGAGGGACGTAAAAGCACCGTTCAGCTTTTATTAGATAGAGGAGCAGATATTAATTCATGTGACGAAAAGAAACAAACTCCTCTACATAAAGCCAGTGAATTGGGACATGAAAGCACCATTCAACTTTTATTACATAGAGGAGCAGATATCAATTCATGTGACGAAAAGAAACAAACTCCTCTACATAAAGCCTGTGAATGGGGACATGATAGCATCGTTCAACTTTTATTAGATAAAGGAGCAGATATTAATTCATGTGACGAAAAGAAACAAACTCCTCTGCATAAAGCCAGTAGAGAGGGACGTGAAAGCACCGTTCAACTTTTATTACATAGAGGAGCAGATATCAATTCATGTGACGAAAAGAAACAAACTCCTCTGTATAAAGCCAGTAGAAAGGGACGTGAAAGCACCGTTCAACTTTTATTAGATACGGGAGCAGATATTAATTCATGTGACATAAACAACGAAGCTCCTCTACATAAAGCCTGTGAATGGGGACATGATAGCACCGTTCGACTTTTATTAGATAAAGGAGCAGATATTAATGTATGTGACACAAACAAAGAAACTCCTCTGCATAAAGCCAGTAAATTAGGACGTGATAGGACCGTACAATTTTTATTAGATAGAGGAGCAGATATTAATTCATGTGACGAAAAGAAACAAACTCCTCTGCATAAAGCCAGTACAGAGGGACATGAAAGCACCGTTCAACTTTTATTACATAGAGGAGCAGATATCAATTCATGTGACGAAAAGAAACAAACTCCTCTACATAAAGTCAGTGAATCGGGACGTGAAAGCACCGTTCAACTTTTATTAGATAGAGGAGCAGATATTTATTCATGTGACATAAACAAAGAAACTCCTCTACATAAAGCCTGTAAATGGGGACATGATAGCACCGTTCAACTTTTATTAGATAGAGGAGCAGATATTAATTCATGTGACGAAAAGAAACAAACTCCTCTGCATAAAGCCAGTAGAGAGGGACGTGAGAGTACCGTTCAACTTTTATTACATAGAGGAGCAGATATTAATTCATGTGACGAAAAGAAACAAACTCCTCTGTATAAAGCCAGTAGAAAGGGACGTGAAAGCACCGTTCAACTTTTATTAGATAGAGGAGCAGATATTAATTCATGTGACATAAACAAAGAAACTCCTCTACATAAAGCCTGTAAATGGGGACATGATAGCACCGTTCAACTTTTATTAGATAAAGGAGCAGATATTAATGTATGTGACACAAACAAAGAAACTCCTCTGCATAAAGCCAGTAAATTGGGACGTGAAAGGACCGTACAATTTTTATTAGATAGAGGAGCAGATATTAATTCATGTGACGAAAAGAAACAAACTCCTCTGCATAAAGCCAGTACAGAGGGACATGAAAGCACCGTTCAACTTTTATTAGATACAGGAGCAGATATTAATTCATGTGACGAAAAGAAACAAACTCCTCTACATAAAGCCAGTGAATCGGGACGTGAAAGCACCGTTCAACTTTTATTACATAGAGGAGCAGATATTAATTTATGTGACACAAACAAAGAAACTCCTCTGCATAAAGCCAGTACATTTGGACGTGATAGCACCGTACAATTTTTATTAGATAAAGGAGCAGATATTAATTCATGTGACGAAAAGAAACAAACTCCTCTGTATAAAGCCAGTAGAAAGGGACGTGAAAGCACCGTTCAACTTTTATTACATAGAGGAGCAGATATTAATTCATGTGACGAAAAGAAACAAACTCCTCTGCATAAAGCCAGTACAGAGGGACATGAAAGCACCGTTCAACTTTTATTACATAGAGGAGCAGATATCAATTCATGTGACGAAAAGAAACAAACTCCTCTACATAAAGCCAGTGAATCGGGACGTGAAAGCACCGTTCAACTTTTATTAGATAGAGGAGCAGATATTAATTCATGTGACGAAAAGAAACAAACTCCTCTGCATAAAGCCAGTAGAGAGGGACATGAAAGCACCGTTCAACTTTTATTATATAGAGGAGCAGATATCAATTCATGTGACGAAAAGAAACAAACTCCTCTACATAAAGCCAGTGAATCGGGACATAAAAGAAGTGTACAGATTCGTTTGTTAAAAAGAGGAGCAGATATTAATCTATGTGGCGGAATCAAACAAACTCCTCTGCATAAACCCAGTGGAATGGTACGTGACAGCACCGTACAACTTTTATTAGATAGAGGAGCAGATATTAATTCATGTGACATAAACAAAGAAACTCCTCTACATAAAGCCTGTGAATGGGGACATGATAGCACCGTTCAACTTTTATTAGATAGAGGAGCAGATATTAATTCGTGTGACGAAAAGAAACAAACTCCTCTGCATAAAGCCAGTAGAAAGGGACGTGAAAGCACCGTTCAACTTTTATTACATAGAGGAGCAGATATTAATTCATGTTACGAAAAGAAACAAACTCCTCTGTATAAAGCCAGTAGAAAGGGACGTGAAAGCACTGTTCAACTTTTATTACATAAAGGAGCAGATATTAATTCATGTGACGAAAAGAAACAAACTCCTCTGCATCAAGCCAGTACAGAGGGACATGAAAGCACCGTTCAACTTTTATTACATAGAGGAGCAGATATCAATTCATGTGACGAAAAGAAACAAACTCCTCTACATAAAGCCAGTGAATCGGGACGTGAAAGCACCGTTCAACTTTTATTACATAGAGGAGCAGATATTAATTAATGTGACGAAAAGAAACAAACTCCTCTGCATAAAGCCAGTAGAGAGGGACATGAAAGCACCGTTCAACTTTTATTAGATAGAGGAGCAGATATCAATTCATGTGACGAAAAGAAACAAACTCCTCTGCATAAAGCCAGTAGAGAGGGTCATGAAAGCACCGTTCAACTTTTATTAGATAGAGGAGCAGATATCAATTTATGTGACGAAAAGAAACACACTCCTCTGTATAAAGCCAGTAGAAAGGGACGTATAAGCACCGTACAACGTTTATTACATAGAGGAGCAGATATTTATTTATGTGACGAAAAGAAACAAACTCCTCTGCATAAACCCAGTGGAATGGTACGTGACAGCACCGTACAACTTTTATTAGATAGAGGAGCAGATATTAATTCATGTGACATAAACAAAGAAACTCCTCTACATAAAGCCTGTGAATTGGGACATGATAGCACCGTTCAACTTTTATTAGATAAAGGAGCAGATATTAATGTATGTGACGAAAAGAAACAAACTCCTCTGCATAAAGCCAATAGAAAGGGACGTGCACGCACCGTACGACTTTTATTGGATAGAGGAGCAGATATTAATTCATGTGAGAAATACAATGAAACTCCTCTACATAAAGCCAGAAGAAAGGGACATAAAAGAACTGCACAGATCTTATTAGATAAAGGAGCAGATACATTCACTTCAAGCATATTTTTTTTAAACATACACCATAGCATAGCATAGCATTGAAATCTCATAGCATAGCATTGGATTCTCATAGCATAGCATTGGAATCTCATAGAATTGCATTCGTCATATCATACCATAGCATACCATAGATTAGCATACAACATTATTTTAACTCGGTTTTAAATGTTTCTATTTGAAAAAATAAATGTTTACATGATAGATTTGTGGTAAACTTTGGCTTCTTATTATTTCACTTCGAAATGTGTGGAACTCTTCTGTGTATGGAGGCGTTTTTGTTCAAATCTCATAGCATACCATACTATAGCATTGCATACAATATCATTAAGCCCTTCATTTCAATTTCTCATAGCATAGCACACAAATCTCATAGCATACCATACAAAACTCATAGCATATAATTAAAATCGCATACCATAGCATAGCATTAAATTGTAAAAGATATGCATGAAATGACTGTATTAATTCATGTGACAAATACAATGAAACTCCTTTACATAAAGCCAGTGAATTGGGACACGAAAGAACGGTACAGATTTTTTATTAGATAAAGGAGCAGATATTAATTTATGTGACAAAAACAAACACACTCCTCTGCATAAAGCCAGTGGAAAGGTACGTGACAGCACCGTACAACTTTTATTAGATAGAGGAGCAGATATTAATTCATGTGACACAAACAAAGAAACTCCTCTGCATTAAGCCAGTAGAAAAATGTACGTGGCAGCACCGTGCAACTTTTATTAGATAGAAGAGCAGATATTAATTCATGTGACGAAAAGAAACAAACTCCTCTGTATAAAGCCAATAGAAAGGGACGTGAAAGCACCGTTCAACTTTTATTACATAGAGGAGCAGATATTAATTTATGTGACGAAAAGAAACAAACTCCTCTGCATAAAGCCAGTAGAGAGGGACATGAAAGCATCGTACAACTTTTATAACATAGAGGAGCAGATATTAATTTATGTGACACAAACAAAGAAACTCCTCTGCATAAAGCCAGTAAATTGGGACGTGATAGCACTGTACAATTTTTATTAGATAGAGGAGCAGATATTAATTCATGTGACGAAAAGAAACAAACTCCTCTGCATAAAGCCAGGAGAAAGGGACGTATAAGCACCGTGCAACTTTTATTAGATAGAGGAGCAGATATTAATTCATGTGACGAAAAGAAACAAACTCCTCTGCATAAAGCCAGTAGAAAGGGACGTATAAGCACCGTTCAACTTTTATTAGATAGAGGAGCAGATATTAATTCATGTGACGAAAAGAAACACACTCCTCTGTATAAAGCCAGTAGAAAGGGACGTATAAGCACCGTACAACGTTTATTACATAGAGGAGCAGATATTTATTTATGTGACGAAAAGAAACAAACTCCTCTGCATAAAGCCAGTAGAAAGGGACGTATAAGCACCGTGCAACTTTTATTAGATAGAGGAGCAGATATTAATTCATGTGACGAAAAGAAACAAACTCCTCTGCATAAAGCCAGTAGAAAGGGACGTATAAGCACCGTGCAACTTTTATTAGATAGAGGAGCAGATATTAATTCATGTGACGAAAAGAAACAAACTCCTCTGCATAAAGCCAGTAGAAAGGGACGTATAAGCACCGTTCAACTTTTATTAGATAGAGGAGCAGATATTAATTCATGTGACGAAAAGAAACAAACTCCTCTACATAAAGCCAGTGAATCGGGACATAAAAGAACTGTACAGATTTTATTAGATAGAGGAGCAGATATTAATTCATGTGACAAATACAATGAAACTCCTTTACGTAAAGCCAGTGAATCGGGACATAAAAGAACAGTACATATTTTCTTTATTAGAAAAAGGAGCAGATATTAATCTATGCGGAATCAAACAAACTCCTCTGCATAAACCCAGTGGAATGGTACGTGACAGCACCGTACATGTTTTATTAGATACAGGAGCAGATATTAATTCATGCAACACAAACAAAGAAACTCCTCTGCATAATGTCTGTGAATGGGGACATGATAGCACCGTTCAACTTTTATTAGATAAAGGGCAAATATTAATTTATGTGACGAAAAGAAACAAACTCTTCTGCATAAAGCCAGTAGAAAGGGACGTGAAAACACCGTTCTACTTTTATTGGATAGAGGAGCAGATATTAATTCATGTGACAAATACAATAAAACTCCTCTACATAAAGCCATTGAATCGGGACATAAAAGAACTGTACATATCTTATTAGATAAAGGAGCAGATACATGTATTAATTCATGTGACAAAAACAATGAAACTCCTCTACATAAAGCCAGTGAATCGGGACATAAAAGAACTGTACATATCTTATTAGATAAAGGAGCAGATACATGTATTAATTCATGTGACAAAAACAATGAAACTCCTCTACATAAAGCCAGTGAATTGGGACACGAAAGAACAAAAAAACCTCCTCTACATAAAGTCTGTGAATGGGGACATGATAGCACCGTTCAACTTTTAATAGATAAAGGAGCAGATATTAATTTATGTGACGAAAAGAAACAAACTCCTTTGCATAAAGCCAGTAGAAAGGGACGTGAAAGCACCGTACAACTTTTATTACATAGAGGAGCAGATATTTATTCATGTGACACAAACAAAGAAACTCCTCTACATAAAGCCAGTGAATCGGGACATAAAAGAACTGTACAGATTTTATTAGGTAAAGGAGCAGATATTAATTCATGTGACAAATACAATGCTTACCGATGCTGAGATGTTTTAGAAAACTTTTCCGTTATTTTCTATTAGAATTGAGCTATTTTAACCCAAATACAAAGTTATCTCTCTGTGTTTGACCAAATCATTTATATTTAATGAAAATATACATAGATGTTTACATTATTTAAAAAATAACCTTTAATTAGGCAAGTTTCAACAATGACTTTTAGTTAGGCGGTTAGACAATGCTATCGTTCGCATTGCCTAGAGGTGCATTTGATTGAACGACACGAGGACTTCGGGTTGCCATAGTTGTCAATAAAACACATATTTCACGACACTAGTGTTAAACACGTGTTACAAATGTGTTCTACTTTTAGTGAGAGCACAATAGTTTCAATATGTTAGAAAACGATGAGCGATTGTGAGTTGTGAGTTTTACGTATGAAAATTTAAATTTTTTTGTTCATTTATCTTATATATCACTCACAGAGTAGAAATTACTTAAACTTTTATATAAGTGATATTTTTACAGATTTAAAATAGAATTAAAGATAAACGGTGAAAAAATTAAAGCATTTATTCAGCTAAACCTGGATTGGTGGGATTGTTAAACTCTACAGGTAAAACGCGAAAATGGTTTTTTTTTTTTAGTTTTTCTTTTTAATTAATTCATAGTTACTCATTTAATATTTAATCATTGAGATCTTTAATTTATTTTGAAATAATTTTCAGATCGGGGTAAGGAAAGGGATTCTTTTTAGTTCTGAATAACAGGGAAATTTTAAACATATTTGTACAGAATGAATGTTTTAAACAAAGGAGATTAAACTTGTAATGGTAAGTACTCTAAAAGTATGTGAATTTATGTAAATCGAAGACAATTAGCCTTGGATCAGCTAAGAGGAGAAAACTTATTCACCATTTTTAACACTAGAGCAACATTTGTCATTTTATTCACATTCATAAAGTGTAGTCTTTGCGCATTCTCCAACATAACCCCAGAGTTACTTGAGTCAGTTCAACCAAACGCGCTATAGGTGCCAGTCAGTTCATGTACTTTAGTACTTTAGAGCAGTTAATTTGGAAGTTTCATATCAGCTGTGATCGAATAAACAGAATGAAATACCTCTTTTAGGTAGAAGCCCCATTGGCAACCCAATGCAACATTTTGCAAAATGTAGAAGAGTAGAGACGATTACAGCTTTTTGTTTGAATTCTACTTTGTCGACTCAAAATGAAGAAAGAGTATTAGAAACTGATGGGGATAACAAAGGCAAAATTATTCTGGATCAAGACAGCTTACTGGAAAAAAGGTATTTGAATTTCTAGAAAATGTTATTTAAAAAGGACTCATTCAACAATAATGAAACAAAAACAAAATATATTGGAAGTGATATCCGTGTTCTTTAAAATATTCTAAAAAGCATAAACATTTTGCAGAGGCAATTCAAAGAGAGATAAGAAATCTCAGGTTTGTATTGGTATAGACCAGCCTCAAGACAAACCCGTTACAAGCAGTGATGAACAACATCCTGACACAGAGTCCTATTTAAAGTCGCCGTTAACATCACCTTATGCGGGCAGTAGGATTGATTCTGCTGAAGTTGAAATTCCTTACAAAGGTGATGACAAAAACCCACCAGTGAAAAAATCACATGTTCTTGAAAACTCATGAATGGTCAGTGATCAAATGAGACTCTTAAAAAAAAGATCAATGATTTTCAATGTAATGACACTCCGTAAACGACGTTCGTTACCTACTGCACATGACCATTTTTATCAAACATCTCCTCAGATTGTTTCAGGACACTCTATCGGTAAGAGCCCAATGTACCCAAACATTGACAGCTGTGCACAGTCAATAAAAGAAAGACAATTACCTGAGTGCAGTACACGGGACTTCAATACAAAATCTTGTTCCGCTAAGAATTGAATTCATCAGGAGAGCTTGAAAGACAACAGAAGTCCTCATCAGTACAAGCCTACCCAGGGTGTCGGCATACATGTCTTGAACCGGATTACAAATTTGAACTAGGTGAAAGAGAAAAAGCGGAGACGAAAAAACACTTAGAGGCATTTGGACTTGACAAAATAACTCCACCAATAAGGTATTCTTATTCGAAATAAGTACTTAAAAACAGTACAAAAAGCAGAACATTATAATAAGTAAATATTGAACCGATTTGTACAGGAAATATTTTCTCTAAAAGTTATGAAAGTATGCCTTTATTTTAGGAATGCTTTTTTGCAGACACAAACAATTTGTTAGACGAGAAGGTCAAATAGGTATTAGTATATATACCAGCCTCAAGACAAACCCTTTACGAGCTGTGATGAACAACATCCTAACACAGAGTCCTATTTAAAGTCGCAATCACCAGTGCCCTTTGGGGGAAGCAGTGTGGATTCTGCCGAAGATGGAAGTCTTAACAACCGTGAAGACAAAATCCCTATATAGGTAAAACCATGCATTTATAACATCACAGTGATCGACAGTGATCAAATAAGACTCCTTGAACAAGAACTTTAACATTTTTAATCTAATTCAAATAATGTTTCGCATCCTTTTTACAACAGTGACGACAAAACCCATTAGTAAAAAAATATATTCATAAAACCTCAGATTTAAACAGTGACCAAAGGGATTACCAAATGGAGGATACACATAATAAATCTGGTTAATATTTCAGCATTCGGGGAGAGGGTATAAACCTATAATAATTAAATAAAGACAAACCTCTAGTTTTCTCCTCATTATTGTTCTCATTCTTAAAGTCTTTTAGGCCAACATCGACAGTCTTAATATTCAAAGAGAAGTGAACATTGAAAAAGTGCAAGCCCTGTCTGGGGTTGTACAAAAAGAACCCAAATATGACGTTTTTTGTTACATAGGAACAGGGGCTTCTTATAGTAAAATAATATCGAACAATATCCGAATCTTAGAAAAATTAGAAAGTATATACACAAGCTTTGGAAAAGTAAAAATAAACAATTTTTTAGAGAGCTATTGATCGTCTGGGGGCAGGTAGCAATCTTTTAAGAAAATCCTGTTGTTAATCAATGTGAGGTAAGAATAAGTCAAAAACACCTGTAGTCCGTCCCAAATTATTGCTTTAATCACAAATTATCCCTTTTCAATCCTTAATGTTTACAGGAACGAAAACAGATTTCTTACGAAGATTGATAACGGTAATTTTTTTTCTTTTTTTCCATTCGGAAGAACTCGGGACACCTTGTGCAATTTTTCAACGTTATCATCCGGACTTATAAATGGGTGTTGCATTGCAAAATCCCCGTATACTTTATATTTTGGAATGTTTATTGAAACCTGAAGCGGTATAGGGGACGTTTCAAAACAGATAATCTGGACATTTTTCATATTAGTGGATGAACGTAGTTTGAATACAAAGGTATAAATTATTATCAAAATATCAAGCGAAAAGTAGTGGAAGAACACCTCGGGACATAGTATATTTATATTCTTTACATACAGAGAGGATAGATCAGCTGATGTGTTAAGCTCGACCCATTGTTTGTTGTTTTAAGGACCGTATTTGCGTGTGCAATAAACATCTTATTCCAGAGAAATATTAAAGTAGAGAATAAAAGCTGTCTTCAGAGTGTTAAAAGTTTGGAATCCGAAAGGCTAGGATCTAGATATTTTGATAATACAATTATTTAATATAAATGACACTGTGCCTCCCCCCTTTTTCAAGTATAAGGATATTTTAAAATTTGCGAAGCTAATGTTTTCCCTTTATTTTTTTGGTTCATTTCTGAAGATATTACACACAATGTACATTATTAAAATATGCCTGCCCCTTCCACTTTCAATGCTACGTGCATTTAATACTTCTAAATCACAGTATTCATTTTAAATGTACGGAACTTCCATGATTAGAGATGGTTATTGTTTTTTACATGCATGTTACTTTGAACACGAAAATATTTTGATTGGGGCATGGGAAGGGGAAAAAACCCCACAAACACCCTATTTACAAATGTGTAAATGGAGAGCGAAAAAGAAAACTATAAAACAAATGCTTGTTACGTAAATATTGACTCGAAAGTAAAAATATAATATATTGTAATTAGATTTTACATGCTATTTTGTTTTGCTCGTGATGTGACTTCAGAGTGCACCTACGACAGAATGGAAAGTGTCGTCTTCGAGCAAAAAGACGCTGGGACATTGGACAGGATGGCGGATCTGACGGTGGTTGTTTAATTGGTTTTCTGTGAACTGCCTCTGAACTCGTGATCTCTCAGTGCGCATATCATCAAACTGTCCTAAGTAATCGTACCAATCATTTCCGTCAGCTGAATCTATGTTCGATATTGATTTAATCTATGTTTTTTATGTGTAATCTAATAAATGTATAAAAGTTGATAATTGTTTTGACTGGTGTTCTTTGTAAGTATGTCCCTATTTTAAGATATGGGGTTTCCTTACAGTAAACGTTTGACGCACATTAAACACGTTAACACTTGTTGTCTTTATGTACTCGATCAATAAGAGGTCTAAACCTTCGTATGTCATATGTTTAGACATTATTTTTCTATGGGATCGACGAAAAGATTTCCCAGGAAAAATATAATTAGCCCATCATTTTGGTATCTTTTTTAATCTGTTTTAATTGTCCTTGACCATTGACTTATCATTGTCATTCTAGCAATACATATAAAACATCCCATAACTTGATAATGGATAATTGGATATGAAGTCATAATAGATGCCCAGCCTTTATTTACGGTTTAAGTAATACTTCAAGGGAAAAATATAATTACGTTTTACTCATATTTGCATCTTTAAGTTAACAACTAAGAGTATGTACGAAGAATTTTCTTAAAACATCTGGCTTATGGTTGTGAACATGCGTCCCAAAAGCGCTCATCAGACGCTGTGTTTGATGTCATCACGTGTAGATGGTGTCCCCGATGATCTATTGAAGATTGATATCAGGTACGTAGAATTGATACACAGTGTTTATAATGGATCAGATATTAAATTAAGTAATTTTCACAGCAAAATGTGCCACATATGTTTCACATACGTTAAACATGTGTGATACGTATGTGACACCACGTACGTTTAACGTGATTTAAGTACCACGTGTGTTTAAAGTATGTTAATGAACATATGTGAAACGTATGTTACACGTGTATTAAACATACGTGATACATGCCATACGTTTAACGTATGTGGATCCAACGTACGTTTTTCATATGAATTACATACGTATCATATGTATATTGCTTAAAATTAAATTACTAGAATATTCTAAACTTTTCAGTTTATACTTGATATACTTCATCTTGGTGCTTGAATCACCTTAATTGATTACTAAGTAACTTTTAATCTTTAACAGTTAATCTTTGGAAATATTCATTTTCCATTTCTAGTACTTGTTAATCTAAAATTAGAGTTAAAGAAAAAGACAGTTTCAAGATAAAAAATGAATTTAATTCCTTCAAAAGATTACATTTAGATTTATTTGGATGTCATTCTTCTGTGCTTTAGTAGTTTCTGAAAAAGAAAACAAAGAACTTAACATTTAATTTTATTTTATGATAAAGTTAAATTTGCAAATGCCTCAGTTGCTTTTTTATTCAACAATATTGTTAAAGAATAACAGGATTCATTTACATTTTATTGCAAATACAACATGGAAAAAACTTACAATTGTTAATACTTTTGTCTTGTATTTGCAAGGTCTCAGAGAGAGAGAGAGAGAGAGAGAGAGAGAGAGAGAGAGAGAGAGAGAGAGAGAGAGAGAGAGAGAATTACAAGTATTAATTTCACAAAATAAATTTTTGCTTCGTTTTTATTCATCCTGAAATCTGTCCAACTCCATACTCATGTTTTCCCATGACAATGCTTGTTTGAACTTCTTTCTAAAATACTAATACAAACTTAAATACATACAATCATCAGAGTTTTTTAAACACAACATGATAAAAAATATAATTTATACATGTAAGCGGAAAACAATGTATACAGGTAAATATTTTTTGATGCCAATAAACTTGAATCAATTGGGTAAAATAATATTATTTTAAAGTACACTTACACATAGTTTCACATAGTCCCAAAAAAGGTGTGTTTGTGTAGGGGGCAAGACCTTGATAGTTCACTTTTTGTTTGTAAATTTATTTAAGAAAAATCTTTGCTGCAACAAACAAAAATGGGGGGGGGGGGGGGGAGGGAGCTGGATATATGCCTGTATTAATCCTTATCTATATTGAATTACCTTAATCTGTCACAAAATTAGCAACCACATTGCAACTGTCTTTGAACTCGAGAAGAACTTTTAGATCTTTTAACGTAGCTCGCGGGTTTGCTGACGTCACAATAGGATTCGGCGTACAGAGTTGACCGTCATAGCAAACTCATACATTGCTTTTGAAAATAACAAATGATCTTAAAAACATAAAATGAAATATTTTAAAAAGCTAAATTGCACTTTATACAAACATTTATAATTATCAAGTGCGAAAAATTTAAAGATGTGACATACATTGTCGCATTTAGTTCTATAAGGTATGAGTGTGCGTTGGAACTACATGTATTTAATCTGATTTATGTTTAGACAAGTACATTGTAAAAAAAAAATGAACCGTATGCATTAACTTTGGTCGTTCTGTATACTCAAATACCGATATAACTATTAGAATTATTTTGGCTTTAGCTAGTTATCGTATACGATTACAAACTTATTAATATGCCAATAGTTGTATGGTAATTGTTTTTGCAATGAATGCATGCTTGACTGATTGAGTTTCATGAAAAGAAAAGTAGCCAAGTTTCCTCTCTTCAAAACCTTACATTAATTGCATGTGTGCATTCGAAAACATTCATTATAATTTTGATTGGATTTGCATGTTCTAATATGTGTTAATCGGCTATTCTGGCCAACCAGCGCATTTTCATTTTTTGATTCTTGAACGAAAGAAATTGATGACGTCGGGCTAACGTCGTGATGAAAATATAAGATTTTGTGAAATCTTTTAAATCTTTAAAGTTGTTTTGCGAAAAACTGGCCGAGAACAAATATTGATTTTTTTTTATGAATTGATTCAAAATTATCTCTTCTGTTACTGTGTTGAGTAAAATTAAGTTCGTCTAGATCGTTTAAAAGTTTGAAGCATAGTTTTAAAATGCGGTTTTCGACTAAGATATGGATTTTACTATATATTTCATTGAAATGGCGTTGCATTATTTTATCAGCGACACTGTGTTTGAATCACGATTACATTATTACTACGCAGAAGAATCTCAAATAATTTTTTTAAATAAAACCCTGAAACCTATGGATCACGTGGACAAATTTTCAAGGTAGGTTTTCTCACAAGCAGGTAAACCCTCGAGCTACCTTAACATTTTAAAACATCTATAGGACAGCCCCAATTATATCCCAAGAGATGACGTAGCTACTCCAAAAGTTGTAAGAGGAGTTCTGGGAACTATACTTCTTTTTTGCAAAAAAAAAAACCGTCATTTTTTGTTGCCCACTGATCCCCTTAAAAAAATTTTCTGGAACCTGATCACAGATCAAAATGACGCCCCCCCCCAATCATATTCTAGAAGATCATTTGGCTACTGCAAAAACGTTTTTGAAAACATTTTTTTGGTAAAAAAAAACCCGTCATTTTTCAGCCATTAAATGACCCCCAGGACAAAATTGAAATATCCGAAACGTTATTGCGCATTTATAGGATACCCTAAAACATATTCCAAGAGATGATTTGTCTGCTGTTGAAAATGTAGGAGGAGTTCGAGGAAGAAGGTTTTTTATGAAGTAAAAAAACATTTTTTATACCAATTATTTGACCCCCAGGACTACCGGAGAATTTTTGAAACATTTTTACAAAGCAACACCCCAAATCAAACTTCAGGAGCTTCAGTTTGCTGGTTTATAAGGCTTATAAGATGTTAGAGCAGTTTGAGAAAGTACAACGTCACAGATGGAAGGACGGACGGAACAGAGTAACAACAATATACCCGAACTTTCTTTAGAAAGTGCGGGTATAATTATTATCTAATAATTGAGTAGTGATATTTGTACATATCACATAAATACATATTTATTTATAAACTATGGGCTATTGCTTTAGATTGTGTATCGACTGTATTAATTTGTAAATATATAACATAATGTGATATCTATTGAGTGATAGATCATCCAGTTTCAATATATTTATTTTGAGGAACTGTACTCCCTTAAACATTAGACTAGTCCCGGAGAAAAGTCTATTTAATGTGTCTATGAATTATATGTATTACTTTATCAAGTTCATGAAATTAAGTGTATTAAAATCATTTTTCAGAAACTTTGTCAAGTTAAGGTATGAATCTTTGGTCTTTTTGATCAGGAATTAAGCTATGTTGCCAACATGGAGTGCCCATACGCGGATTTCAAATTCCAAGGAACTTTCCTATCGAAGGTGAAATTCTAACTCGCTGGGAAGAGCGACATGTTCAAAAGTGGGTATGCCCTCATCATGTGCTGGTCCACAGGGCAGAGGATGTTAGAAATAAAGAGCCACTTTCCATATAGAATTATCTTATCTATAAGGGGACAAACCCTACCATCTTGGAGGCAACTATTGCCAAGGCAACCAGCTAGATAGTTATTGCCACTATTTTTATTTGCCACCACTGCATTCTTCCTAGGCCTTCGACATTAGATGCTGTGTTTTCCTCGATGGTGAATGCTGCTCCTTCAACTGTGGAGAATGTTCACCTAGTGAATGATACTTCCTCATTGGCAGAGCCGTCTTCTTGCTCATTGGTGGAGTTGTATTCTCGCTCGTTGTTGGAGCATTGCCTTTCAATGGAATTCACAACAGTAGCAACACATACTGACCACATCCAGAAAATATCCTTTTATGATTCTCTACAGAAACCCCAGTCTAGACATTATCATGCAGACTTACTTGGATGATGATTTTAATATTCTGGTGAAAACTGTCTACAACTTAATATCGTAAAATTGTGTATCAAACTAGATCAACAGTATTGCCTGTGATCAAGTGTTAGCCAAGGAGTGCTTGATACCGGTACGCAAACACAGTTTTTATTGGCAAGCTAGAAAGTGTAAATCGTGCATTGACCTGTAAGACTTTTGAGCTGTTAGAACCCAAGGACCTCTTCATGGATCAGTGAATTGTGAGCTTCAATTTTATGAAAGGTGTCAAGTTTAATGAAATTTTATAAACTTTTATATGTGAACAATACTCAGAATCATATTATTTTGCTGTGTGATTTGACATGTTTGTTATTGTTATTTGAATGTTTTCTTTTGTATATTATTAAAAAGTTCTTCTCTCTTACTTGAACATTATCGGTTTTATATTTGGCAACCACATGTTATACATGTATATGTATAACAAATAGTTTTTACTTTAAGTCATTTTTAAAAAATACTGTGTACAGTTTTGTTATATTTTCTTTTTTTAAATTTTCAAAGATAATAATTAACACACAATATAGACTTAAGAATTTTTCATTTAAAATAATGTTTGCAGCTCATACTATATTGAATATCATGTAAATTCTTTAAATATGAAGTCACGTCATCTGCAAATATTTTTTTCAGACAAAAAAGCTTATAGATAAATAAAACACAGGAGGCGACAGTCTTATCAATAAACAAGAGGCCCAGGGGCCACATCGCTCACCTGAGCAACAATTGCCTTAACTCTGATCAAATTAGCATTACAGTATCAAAATCAAAATATCTTGACAATTAAGTACAGTAGATCTTGTTAAAAAAATTGACAATCTGCCAATTTTTATCCACATCTTTATTTTGGTAAATACCAAGCCCCTTTTGTTGTTGTACCTCTAAGATGATTTTTCTCTAATCCTATATACCCCCCCCCCCCGCCCCCATTTTGTGGCCCTACTTTTCTCTAGGGAATCGTGGTTTCATCAAACTTAAATCTGCATAACCTGGGCTTTCACACAAAGTACTGAGTTTTGGACTGAAAACTTTCCGAGAATATTTTAAAAGATTTTCTCTATATATTCCTATGTAAATATTCAACCCGCCATTGTGGCCCCGCCCTACCCCCAGGGATTATAATTTTGCAAACTTGAATTTACACTACCCGAGGATGCCTCTACATAAGTTTAAGCTTTTCTGGCCTAACAGTTTTTGAGAAAAAAAATTTTGGAGATTTTCTCTATATATTCCTTTGTAAAAATCCATACCCCTATTGGGGCCCCGCCATGCCCCCGGGGACCATGATTTGAACAACCTTGAATCTTTACTATCTGAGGATGCTTCCACTCATCTTTGAGCTTTCCTGGTCTAATAGTTTTTGAGAAGAAGATTTTTATTGATATTCTCTATATATTCCAATGTAAAAATCCATTTCCCCATTGTGGCCCCGCCATACCCCCAGGGACTATGATTTGAAGAAATTTGAATCTACCCAACCTTAGGATGCTTTCATTTTAATTTGAGCTTTTTTGGCCAAATAGTTTTTGAGAAGATTTTTAAAAGATTTCCTCTATATACATATTGTATTCCTATGTAAAACTTGATCCCCCTATTGTGGCCCCACCCTACCCCCGGGGACCATGACTTGAATAAACTTGAATTTACACAACCTGAGGATGCTGCCATTTCAACTTGAGCTTTTCTGGCCAAATAGTTTTTGAGAAGAAGATTTTTGAAAAATACCAACAAATTTTCAATAATTCTCAATTATGTCCCCTTTAAAGAGGGCGTGGCCCTTCATTTGAAGAAACTTGAATCCCCTTCACCAAGTGATGCTTTGTGCCAAATTTGGTTGAAATCTGCCAAGTGGTTCTTGAGAAGAAGAAGAAAAATGTGAAAAGTTTACAACGACAACGCCGCCAACTCCAACGACAACGCCAACGCCGACGACAGACAACGGACAAATTTTGATCAGTAAAGCTCACTTGAGCTTTCAGCTCAGGTGAGCTAAAAAGAAATTAAGCCAAACCAATTAAAACATATACATGGGCCACAGGGTCTTGTGTAGTAAAATGAAGCACACTTTAAAAAATAAGTACCTCGGAGGAAAAACAACATGCTCACGATCAGCTCATGGCGTTTAGGTTTTAGAATATCGATTTCTTGTGGGACTATTCCAAACAGACAAATAAAATCCATAATATTAAAGAAAAAAATAAAAAAAATAATATCGGGTTTCAATATGATTAAAAAAACGATATTATAGGCAGATCATTGTTTAGGTTTTGTTTATTCTTAGGTCGACCCGCCCCCTTCACGAGAAGAATAACCGACCTCCGAGTTTTACGTTTTTGTAGCCTTTGTTTATTTCTGTTGCGCCAAGACTGCCCGATGACTTACTTCATCGTTTCTTTAAAAAATCCGAATGTTATAGAGGACACGACTCTCAAATCGAGCAGAGTTTTGCGACGCTTTTATGTTTTCCGTCATGCTTGCGTTCTTCGATCGATACCGACCTTAGCCTCGTTTTCAGTACGATATGAATATTCATGACTATCTCATTAAGAATGGAGTATTCATCCTGCAGTTTGATCTTCTGCCTCCGTGACGTAAAAATTTGACGTATATTTTGTCATCAACAAAACTATAACCGATTCTGTCTTAAATACGGATTCGTTATCAAATTAACTTTAAGAAGACACGTGGCTTCTGTTAATGAAACAACTTTATTCATAACTTAATATAAAGTTTAAACCAATAGACAAGCACTTACGCAAGGCTTTTCTTCACACATGTTCACCTGCATTCATTTCAGAGACATCTGAGTGATAAAGCAACATCAGCCATGTACACGCAGATCATGCACGTATCCAGAAAGTTGTGTTTGCAGGGCGAAGGGGGGGGGGGGGGGTCCGAAGGATAATTGTGTTTGCCGGGGGGAGCAGGGCATATTTGCGTAATTTCACTATGTAAATTTAATGAATTTTCATTTTCCGGGATACGGGGGCGGGGGGGGGGTGTTGGCACCCCTCCAACACCCCCCCCCTTCTTCTACATCCGAGCATGCAGATAATTTTAATGTTATTCAAATGCATGCCTTCACACATATGTAATTATGTATATATTATCAACGCATATGTAACATATTGTTGTTAGAACTCATGTTAACCATGTGTTTATTTACATATGTGTAACATGTGGTTGAGATCTACATAATAATGTTAAACATATAGTTCACATACGATTATCATATGTAAAATCTAACGTATGTTAAAAGTATGTGATGTTGAACGTATGTTACATGTACCACACGTATGTTAACCATTCTTTTCATTACGTAAAATTGGTAGAGAATATAAGTACCAATGTGAATCGTGCTTGGGAAACCTACGGATTTACCCCAATTTTTTGTAAATCGCTTTTGACTAGTAAACATGTGCATTATTTTGATGATTTTGTGCAATGTTTCAACAATATCTTCCATAAACGAAATATCTATTTATTTCCCAAGCAAGAACTTCAAAGTATATGACTTAACAAAGGATTTTCATTAAAAATATGTATGATTTAATGTCATTTATCACCTGCGCCGATGCGATTTAAATAGATCAATTCGCCCGTCACGTGCATGATTACAAAGTACGTATGACGTCACAAAATGCATCAAATATAATGTTTAACATCGGTGTCAATAATTGTAACATAGATTTTAAGAAATATTCACGGTCAAAGTATTTTTAATTTGCGATGATTCAAATAATATCGTTTTCCAGCCGTATTTTAGCATCGGGACGCCTTAACATTGCTGCGTGATAACACGTTTTCAAATATTTTGAAAATATTTGGTAACAAGGCTATACTGGACAGTAGCTGTTACACGAGTTTTTAGGCTTGGAGCCTCCTTTATGAATCGGAACGATAAGTCCTCGTTTCCATTGAGGTGGAACGTAGCCTATGTTAAAAATTGCATTGCATAGTTTACATAGACATTTTACAATGAGATTGTCAGAATGTAAGATATGTTCGTTTGTGATACTGTCGATTCCTGGTGCTTTCTTGTGTTTTAAAGAGGATGTGGCAGTAATTACGTCATCGCTGAAGATTGGAAATGTGTGATCTTTGTAAACAGAATTTATTTTGATTTGATCATACATGGAATGAATTACGTGTTAAAAGTTGTAATCAAAATAGTCGTTTTCGCTATAACAGTAAATATTTTCATAAAAAGTCTGCAAACGCGTTAGCAATTTTTCATTTGGTTCTGTGGCTTTCTCCGGTTGCATCACAGATTCAGGATAGAAAGGAGATGATCTTTGACGTTTTTGCTTAATGAGTCTCCAAAAAAGTCGCGGCCTTGTCTATTTCGCGATAGGCAGACGGAATAAAGATTTCCTATTCTTTGTCGTGAGCATTTCTAAATGCACGTTTGGCGGTAGGCATCGTATTACATGCCTCTTGGTCTGCCTTCTTGCATCAAGCAATGTTTAAACCGCGGCGGTGCGACCTACCATTAAACAAAGTGATAGGAGATTTTATCTGTACGTTATCAAGCGTTATTATTGCACGTTATCAGATAGTAAGACGGCCACGTAACATTGACAGTCACCCTTACTGGTCATGTATGATGTTTTGCTTTCATTTCACATAAAATACTTCTATGCCTTTTTATGGAAAGCCGTAGCTGCCTTAAGGTCAATTTCATATTCTATGAATTGGTATATTTTTTATATGCAATAGTAACATCATTACATGCAGCGCTAACATCATTATATGCAGTGCTAACATCAGTATATGCAGTGCTAACATCATTATATACTATTCTTTCACCATTATATTCAGGGGTAAAATCTTTATATGAAGTGGTAACATTATTACGTTATGTCGTAAGATCATTATGTGCAGTAGTTTATTCATTATATGCTATGAATAAATCTTTATATGATATGATAATCTCATTTCATACATAGCTAAACTCATAATGAACTATTGTTCAATCGTTATGTTATATGGTACACCCTTCATGTGCAGTTGCAAAATCCTTTTATGCAGTGCAACTTCTTGATATTAGGTGATAAGTTCATTATATGCAGTACTAACATCGTGTTATGGTGTATTAAAACCATTATGTATGGTGGTAAAACCTTTATGTATTGTGGTGAAAGCTTTACATGCAATTGTAAATCCTTTATATGATGTGACAATTTTATAATATGCCGTTGTTGAGTCATTATATTATGAGGTCAGTTCTTTACATGATGTGATCATTTCATTATATGGAGTGGTAACTTCTTTATATGCAGTCGTAACTCTTTGTGATGAGGTTGTAAACTGGTTCTCGCTGAAAAGTTTTAATGGGGAGGAGGTCCAGTTTTATTTTAAAAAAGATGCCGCGTTCATTGTGACGATGCACATTTCCTGGTCAACTTGTCGTTTGTTTTGAAGAGAGAGAGAGAGAGAGAGAGAGAGAGAGAGAGAGAGAGAGAGAGAGAGAGAGAGAGAGAGAGAGAGATTCTCTGTTCTTGATACATCGATGTGTGATAAATCAAATGAATTTTTAGTAGAGTACGCGTTTAATTTTAAAAGTAAAATAAATTTCAAAAAATGATTGTACTTTGTATAGAAATTTCTTGATATTAACACAGAACAATTTGATTTCTCCTTGCTATCGTGTTTTAAATATGTATGTAATTCTTTGGAGCTTTTTGAATTAATAAATCTAATGCTGTCTCTTCAAAAACGTTAAAATTGAGGAGTTACTTTGCTCTTGATTGTTATTTAAAATAATTTTAATAGCATCCATATAAACCGTGGTGCTTGGAACAAAATTATCCGCATTTTGCTGATTCTTACATTATTGCACGGCTTGCTTTTAACGATGTCGAACAATATGTATATATACTTTGAACGACATATTTTACAAAAAAAAATACATAACTTTATCAATTAATGCGTTACTACCTCGTTCAGCAGCAAATGTTTTAGCTGCAGATCTGTAGCTCTCTGGTTGAAAAAATTCGGATAGACAATTTGTCTATCCGATTTTTTTCAACCAGAGAGCTACAGATCTGCAGCTACAAATGTTTATAATATGAACAAAGTCGGTAACGTTGAGAAAATCAGCACACATGTAAAATATTACAATGACAAGCGTTTTGAAACTTATTTATCCCGACATCATTTATTTTCAAAACCATCAAAATAGGGGTATTACCTTTTTCAAAAATTAATTTAAAAAATACCAAGCAGTTAGTCTCGGTGATGATTCGGACATCCTGCGTAACCACTCGGCTATACTGGACACGATGAAGTTTGCTAAGATTTAAAACACCGTTTTTTAACTTCGGAGGTTTTTTTTTCGAAGTTTAATCTTAAAGGGTACCTGCAGCCCAGCCGATGTGAAACATATGTCAAAGAGTTTATTTACCAAAATTCAATGCAAAAAACCGCATCGAAATCGATGCGAAAATAACGGAGTTACGCCGCTTCAAAGTGGCTATTTTTACCTGCTTTGGGAAATCTAATCAAGAGAAAACAGAATTAGGCGATAACGAGGCTTCAGCGGAAGTGACGTCACGAGGTCAACACGACGGAAATTTCCTTACAAAGCTATACAAATTAAATTCGATTTTTCAGCCAAAATGATTGATATAGGTCTGATGTTTTGACGTATTTTGTTAATTTAAGTATTGTAGATCTAGAAATTTGTATCCGTTATTATTTTATTACAATCTGATTTCTTTTTAAACGATTTTAAAATTTGTTATTCTCGTCGCCTTTTTACCGATGAATACGATATCTTAAAACGCTTACATGGGCAAATTTATGTTCATTATTCATTTTATTGATAACATAATATCCTTTCACACACGAGTGATCCGAGATAATGACACAGGTAAACAGGTAAACTAACGAAGCCACTGCTCCAGACACACGTGTATCTGGGGTATGTATACACAAGGTACACGAGTCTGGTGAACAAAGAGAGGGTTTCACACCTCTAGACTGGTAAATTGATTTGTGTATAATTAGCTACTCAATTGTAAAAAGATAAAACAGAAAAATAAATTAGACTGTGTAAAATCAAGCATTCGTCAGCTAAAACATGTGTATAGTCCGACAATCCGTGATTAAAGAAGCATGCATGATGCTATTGAATAGTAAAACTAATGTTCAAAGTAAATGCCTTTATTGTTACTTAATATCTTATCACTTAAATAATGACAAAAATTTACAATTCTGCAATTTAAACCTTTTTTATGTGATCAAGTAATTATTTTGGATTTATAATTTGTTATTTAATAAAGTGCAACTTTTTTTCGAGCGCTATGGTCAGCAATTAAACGCTTTTCCGTATAGCTTAAATTGTAATACTGACAACGAATCATTATGAAATCTAAATAAACTGGAACATTTTGACAAAGGATGTAAATATATGTAAAATTAAATTCCATTATCGTATTTTTAAAAGAATACGAGACAGACATAATCATGCATGCAGCCATCTTGGACTTTCGCCTTGATCCGTTTATAATCCCGTGTTTGTTTGTTAAAGAATGCATACTATTTTGATTGTTATTGGTCCGATATCAATATTATTGAATAATCGGGCGACATCATTTGTAATGTTATGCCTTATACGAGGAATAGACCCCGCGTTACCTTTTACGAAATATGTATTATCAATATTATTAATCAGTTAATAATGTCACGGAAAAACCATTCTAAAGAATGACAATATTAACAAAATTTATTTCTTATAACAATATTGATTTAATTAATATTAATTGTCATTTTGTTACATATGGTGTGCATTTATATGGAAAATGTGTTACACATTTGACTAAATTCATGGAGCAAACAATTTTCCGAATTCTGCATTTTTGTTCGATAAAATACGGGTTTAAACTCAAACAACAGTATATTTAGTCATCCAGGGTTGATAAGGAAATAAAACAACAGAAAAAATGTTCAGATATCGATAAAAGAATGCAAGAAAGCGAACAGTTTTCCTACGATATTCCTGTTTCTCATACAGTGGCGTTGACCCCGTGACGTCACAGCTCATCTCGCGCCAAATCGGCTTGATTCAAAACTCGTTCAGGTGTGAAATCGGGTTTTCCCCAAATATCTCGAAAACTACTTATGCGATCGCTGTAAAATTTTCAGGATGATGTTTTTACACATAGATCTCCATTATATCAAAAATTGACCGGGACTGCAGGTACCCTTTAAAAATATGCCTCTTTGAAACAAAAATCGGATATGCCATGAAACCAGTCACATTTTTCAGTGAAACCATTTTACAATTTGTTTAATGCATGGGGGTCTTGAACGGGGGTGGGGGTTTCTTAACGATTTCTTAAAATTTCCATAAAATTACCAAAAATTTGCCTCGGACACACCTCCCCCCACCCCTTCGGCAAACTTCAGTATTCATCGCAATCCCCCCCCCCCCCCGAAAATTTTGTATTGATCCGCGTATTAAATGGTCCTATAAAAATGATATGAAGATATCTGCAACAGCTTTATGGAAAATAGCACAGGAACTGCAACACCTTATTTGTAGGATTTAAAATACAAAAATACATGCCCGGTGAGCTTAAATTTTATACAGTGGATGAAACAACCATAAAAAGAGGTGAAGACCAACCAATTTCTTTATTATTTCTTAAAAATCAAATTAATTTTAAGAAAAATGAAAAATAATTTTTATTTATGTCTATGAATAAAAATCTGTCTATTCGAATTCCTTTTGTGTTGGAGGCATTAATCAGCGAGGAGTAGCTTCTACCTGGTACATTGAAACAAAGGTCTTTCGACTTTGATTTAAAAACACTTGCTTCATTTTTTGTAATTTCTTTTACTCTTAAATTAAATACTCCACTAATAATACATTCGATTTTTCACACATAATGGGTTCGATGATTGATATTATGATATCGATGTTAAAGGACAGATAAACTCTCTCTCTCTCTCTCTCTCTCTCTCTCTCTCTCTCTCTCTCTCTCTCCAAAACAAACGACAAGTTGACCAGGAAATGTGCATTGTCACAACGAAAGCGGCATCTTTTTAAAAATAAAACTGGACCTCTTCCCCATTAAAACTTTTCAGCGAGAACCAGTTTACAACCTCATCATAAAGAGTTACGACTGCATATAAAGAAGTTACCACTCCATATAATGAAATGATCACATCATGTAAAGAACTGACCTCATAATATAATGACTCAACAACGGCATATTATAAAATTGTCACATCATATAAAGGATTTACAATTGCATGTAAAGCTTTCACCACAATACATAAAGGTTTTACCACCATACATAATGGTTTTAATACACCATAACACGATGTTAGTACTGCATATAATGAACTTATCACCTAATATCAAGAAGTTGCACTGCATAAAAGGATTTTGTAACTGCACATGAAGGGTGTACCATATAACATAACGATTGAACAATAGTTCATTATGAGTTTAGCTCTGTATGAAATGAGATTATCATATCATATAAAGATTTATTCATAGCATATAATGAATAAACTACTGCACATAATGATCTTACGACATAACGTAATAATGTTACCACTTCATATAAAGATTTTACCCCTGAATATAATGTTGAAAGAATAGTATATAATGATGTTAGCACTGCATATACTGATGTTAGCACTGCATATAATGATGTTAGCGCTGCATGTAATGATGTTACCACTGCATATAATGATATTACTATTGCATATAAATGAAATACCAGTTCATATAATATGAAATTGACCTTAAGGCAGCTATGGCGTTCCATACCTTTTGTTGATTCTGCTATCATTAGTAGATGTAAATGTTTGACAATATTTCATACTTTTAAATTTAAAGTTGATTAGTTGCATATTTATGAGGATATTATAAATATCTATTCGTTTTGAAAAAAAAAAATTCCCGAGAGCATTGCCCGAGATATTCAGTTTCAACAACTGTACATATTTCTATGCATTTACTTAAGTAATACTTCCGAAATATCAGTGTAGACATCTGACAAATTAGAAGGCAGTGTTTCTCTGGATAATTATACTCAAGGCAAGAAGTTGCTAACTGTAAATTGTTTGTAACTCGTCCGTCCGTCCATCAGTCTTTTTTTTCAGTGCAAGACATTTAACACATAATATGTGTGGTAATATTACCAGAGAATTCCGATTCCGCCTATTTCTCGGTGAATTTCGGTCCTTTCAATGTTATTATTTTGGCCATATATTCAATTAACAAATGAACAGTTTGTGAGTCCGACTCCTCTTATGCCACTGCTTGGAGTTATGTGAAACTATAAATCTATTTAGGACATAATGTGTAAATGTGCATATTAGCATGAATTTCTGATTCTATTCTTTACCTGCGAGTTGTTCTCACTTTTGAATTTTGTTGTTAACGACAACAGTATATTATGTGCATACGAGGGTTGTCCCAAAATATGTAGACAGGACACATAATTTATAATTTGTTCACTGCAATTTCATTAGACTTCTATGTTTTCTTCAATGACCCATTGGCAAACAATTCTGAAAAATTCAAATCTGTAATTAATTATTTGTTTCTCGAGAAAATAAATAATTATTAACAACAAGTTTTGTCAGGCGCCGCAATGTGCAACGTCGAAAATTTCCAGTTTTACGTTGTTGCTAAACCCTCCACATCGTTTTACGATAACATTTACGTTTTATTTCGAAAATGTCTTAGTAAAAATATCTTTGAACATGTACCCTGAGTGCACATTCAACATATATTTCTAGTTTTTTTTTATAAATATTTTCAAAGTACAAACGATCCGTCGGCTCTAAACTTGTCCTGTATTACTTGTTGTCTAACGTCGTCTTACCGAAATGAGTCGTTCTGCATTTTGACGTCCATTGATATCGTTCGGGGTTTCTTTTTTTTTTTTACTTATTGTCATCATACTTGTTCAAATATTTTCAATGTTGTTTAGCTACTTATTCACAAAACGCATTTCTAATCGATTTTGTTAATTTCGTTTACTTCCAAAGCCGCTTAGGATTTATTTCATAGTTTTTACAAAACTGTATCAGTTACTGCTGCGCCGCATTAAACGCTGACATCGTCATTTTATTACGAGTTAACTTTTCAACTTGTCACAAAACGTGATATATAATATTTAAAAGTTTTGTTATAGCCAAAAAATTTTCTGAGTAACTAATAGAATTATTATCAAATATCAATGTATGTTTTATTTGAATTTTTTCATCCAAAAAAACTTTTTCTCGCAATTTTCATTTCATTATGTTGATTTTAACTTTTTGTTTTTGACATTGCGCCGCATGTCGAATTCCTGATCTAACATGCTTTCATTTCACTAATTTAATCTCAAGCAATATTTGATTTTAAAACATTATTTATGTAATATTGTTGATCTGTCTAGGATTGATAGAAAAATATAAAACATGGTTGTGTGTATGTACTGCCATTTATTTTTGCTAATAAGAAAAAATAGGCAATAAGGGGAGGTCTTCAAACAGTCATAATATCAATAACCAGACATTGAATGTAAGTTATAAAAGGTGAGCAAATGACCTCCCCCATATTAAACAAAGATGTATACATTATCAACATGTACCAAATATACATGCAACAAAAATATTGTTGACCAAAAACAGCATTTCACACCAACAGCAACATACATGTGTAATACATTGCAAAATAAATCCCCAACTACAAAGGTGATGAAGGGGAAGGAGGGTGGGTTGACTTCGGGTATTTACAAACTTGTTGACAGCTGACAGTTAAAGTGACGTAGTCAAAACATCGCACGACTAAATGCCGCACTCTGATTGGTTAATGTAAACAAAAAGGAAGATCAGCTAAATACTCAAAAGTACTCAAAAATTAGAATTACAATTATATTATAACTAGACTACTATTTTTGGTACTAGCATAAAAATAACATATCACAATTTACATAAATGCTATTATTTACAATAATGCTGTATTGAATGCAAATATCTTGAACCCTTTGTGGCACAAATTTCATCATCCTTTGTCTTCGATTAACTGAATAACGCCACTTGTCTACGCTATTTTGGGACAACCCTCATACTTGCAGAAATTTGTAATGTGAAGATTGTATTTGAGTTTTAAATTTTGAGTTTTAAAATTCAATATAGAATTGGCTGTGTATATTTTTTTTTTGCTCATCGAGAAATGAATCTTAAAACTGCATCGCAAACTTAATGAAAGCCGAAAAATGATGTATAAGAAATGGGATGATGTATGACACGTGGGTTAGTGGTGTCCATGTGTGGAAAGTAATTCGAAAATCAAAGATGTGTCGGAAAATGAACGAAAAAGAGGTCTTTAGGAATGAATGGAGGTTAAACAATGAGAGGAAGGAATTTTGAATTATATCAATTTAAAGTTGTACGCAAATTTAAAAAATATAAAGTCAAACTTCCAAATTGTTGGTTTTACTTATCTCATAAAATGTTAGCTTGTATTACGGACAGAAGCGTCACAGAGAATATTTGGTTAGCTTGCCTTACGGCACATGCGAAACAAAACATGTCGGGTAAAATTTATTAATCAACCCACCCACACTGACTTATTTTTTTTTTGGTTGGGGGGGGGGGTGGAGAAGATGACCACCTTGAAGCGAATTTTATGAAATTGACCACCTTTCAACCCCCCCCCCCCCTCCAAAAAAAAAAATCTTGATAGACGCATTAACAATAATAGTATTATATGAACCTTGAGTGTTTATTAATCACGTATCAGCTTGTTACAGATTGCCTTCGATACCTCGGTTGTTGAGCGACCATAGAAAGCAATGCGACTTTTACAACTCACTATATATCCGTATAAAAATAGTAACTGACATAAAAAAAAAATGTTCCTCAATGGCCAAGTGTTTTTGTACGCTTAGAAATAATTGTTAGGTAAAAAGAAGTTCCAGTCTTTATATAGCCTTTTTACCTATTTAACTATTTTTTTTGCTCTCTGTTATGTACGAAGATATAGACGACACTCACTCGACATGTTTAATTCATTGACAATGCGTCATACTAACATTTGGATGTAATTGCTGTATCAATATACATTTTAACAGTTTTTGAAAAAAATAAATCCTGACACATAATATAAATAAAACAACTATATAAAAAAGCTGCATATAGATTAATTCATTTTAAGTTTCATTTTATCATGAAAGCAGGGGATACTTTTTTTTTCAAAATAAGACACCAAACATTCAATCCATAGTTTGAATCAATGAAAAATAAACCGTATAAGAATTGGTCATTTAATTGAATGTATACAGAACTGTTTCAAAAGCCTGCAGTAATCTCCACTCTCGAATGTGAGGACAAATGCTAGTGATAAATCCACGTTTACATGATAAGAATTCGTATGAGGAAACATTGCCATATCTACTGTCAGAGATAGTGAACAGGTAAATAAATCGTTTCCATATTTCACAATTTATAAAACAACTCGTATAATATTAATATCATCGAGATTATGAAAAGTTATTTTCTGAAAAATCCAATGTTTAATTTCAAATGCACGAACATGATATGTAACAAGGGATTCCTAACATAGTTTGATAAATTTTTAATGATTAATATATATCATATATGTCGGTTTACAGAAAATACATGTAATTTGTAAGGAAGCGCGTAAGCTATATTTAATCATTGAAACAAAATCCAAACGCAAGTACAGTAAAACACGGTTATAGCGAACACACTAACGGCGAAGTGATTTACATTTCCCGTGCCTACATTTTATTTTGTAAATCTGACGGATAGAACAAATTACGCTAATAACGAAGAAAAATCGCCCGCCCCTGGTACATGGTTATAGCCGTGTTAACTGAAGTCAGTTAGATCATATATACAGAAGCTGGGATGAAGAATTAACAACCCATCCCCCCACCCCAGAAAAATAAAATAAAACACCCCTTCCCATTTAAATATAACTATTGTAATGATATCTTTTTTTCATTAATAGAAATGTTGTGCATGTGTTTATATTGTAACAGATACATGATGTATTCTTATCCTTAAAAATCTAACAAAATCTTCTTTGTAGATGATGATTTCTTTATTTCTAAAAGCTTCTTTCACCTTACAATTTATCTGCAACATCGAGTTTTCGATTGCTAGTCAATGCGCATGCGCGACAGACTATGTCCACGTCAGATCCGGTGCAGGTACGACTCACCACATCTTAGGTACACTGAGCACGGGGTCATGTGTCACGTTCAAAGAACACATGATGTCTGCTACGGGATACCAGTGGGCGAACGTGGACTACCACGGACAGGTTAGTTTAGTTGTAAAAAGCGTCATTGCAGTATAAACAACAGCATTTTTAGCAAAATGAGAGAATAAATTGCATTCTATCTTTAAAATTTAAATTTCTTACTCAAGTTAATCCGCATACAAACATTACACTTTTGATTTCTGTTTTATTTTTGTGCCTATGTTTAAGAATGGTTGGATAGCATCGAATTACCTAACCTTTAAAGAGTGTTCACGTAAGAATTCAACTTAAAATCAGTTTAATTGCTTTTTTTTTTACAATATTGATTTTAACCTCTGACTATGTGTGACATTTTAGAAAAAAAAAACAATTTTCAGAATCATCATCCACGCATTCAACTGCCGGATGTCCGACTATCATCAGTCGTAGTGAATGGGGTGCGCGCGCGCCGACGCATCACAATGGACGACTTCCCACAACCCCTGGTCACGTGTACATTCATCATGGCGCTACTCCGGGTTGTCACACAAAGGCTGACTGCATTCAGAGAGTTCAGTCCTATCAGAATTATCACATGGACTCACACGGTATGAAGGATATAAAACTCTCCAATAAAAAACATATTTTGAAGTACAAAGACAATTATAAACCAAAAAATATGTGTTTGTGATAACTTTATTCCGCTCAATATTACTGGTGGTTCGCTATGATAAAATGTTGGGAATGTTTTTTTTTTTATTTCTGAAATACACAATAGTTACATACAGTAGATGGTGACGATACGGATTCAATATTTATTAGTTTTATGCGATATAAAATAGTTTGAAACATTTTACGCTTTTTAAAATCAGGCGTATTGATACGTTTTTGACGTTAGTCTTACTATGAAGTCGGCACCATTCTTTATACGATATAATATGATTTTTTTAGCCAATCAGAAAGCGCGTTCCAACCAGAATTAAATTATTTAAAGTTACAACAAATCTACAAATTTTGTAATACTGTTTCAAACAGGTCCAGCATAATGCTGCTTTAGTCAACACAAATAGGTCTTTTCATTGTTTTTTTATAGGCTGGTCGGATATAGGATACAGTTTTGTGATTGGCGAGGACGGAAATGTGTACGAGGGGCGAGGCTGGGACACTGTTGGGGCCCACACTCTACATCACAATACTGACGGACTCGGTAAGAAATGGAATGATTTGTTACAATGTTAGTTGGTGCTGGTATAAACAAGCATGACAGATAAATGTTTACCTCACACTCTACTCCACGATACCGAAGGACTCGGTAAGAAATGAAATGATGTAGCAGGAGGGTTGAGGGGGGGGGGGGGGCATGATGGAGCTCACACTCAACATCACAATACTGACGGACTCGGTAAGATATGGAATGATGTACGAGGAGACCAGTAGGGGTGGGGCACATATCCTATATCATAACATGGACAAAGTCGGGAAGAGATGGAATGATAGAAAAAGAGGGAGACCAGGAGGGGTATCTACCCTACATCATAACATGGACAAAATCGTTAGAGAGATAGAACGACGGAGAAGGGTGAGACCAGGGGTGTGGGGGGGGGGGGAGCGTATACCCTACATCATGATGTGAAAAAAATCGGAAAAAGACAGAATAATGGAGAAGGGATGAGCTTGAAAAGGGTATAATGGGACGCATACCCATCCATCATGGCATGGACAGACTCGCAGAAGGTAGGAAAGAGATGGGACAGTGGGATACATGTTGCGTCGTGGTTGGGTCTTATTGGGACTTTAATGCAAACGGTAGGATATTGATGTGGGTTGAAGGCAGGGAATGAGGTACAATGGGAAGTTAACTTATGTCAATAAACGGACAAAAACGGACAATAAACGTACACACGCTTTTCGATAGGGCGGAGACAAAGGTAAAAAAACATTCAGCATAAAGAACGGCCAGGGTAAACGATGGAAGGTGGGAAAAAACATAAGGAAACCGCGGCTAAGTAGAATGTTTTTATTTCAGTGCTCATATGGTGTTGGTTTAAACAAGCATTATAGATAAATGTTGAGCTTATTTTTGGTTTGAAAAAAAAGCATTACCTTGTGAATTATATATTGGTCTAAAACACTGTTGAAATTACTATAATTATGGTTTTACGCTTCTTATGTAAAACTGTTCATATTTAACAAAAGCGAATTTATAACTGTTTAAATCAATTTTCAGGAAGTTACATTGAAAATAGGTAAACTGGAAATAAAATAATATCTTAAATATGACATCTTGATCTGAAGTCTTAAAATGGAAAATGCTATATCAAAGTTGTCGTTCTTTGAATTAACAAACAATTGTTTTATCCAAAAGGTTTTTGTGTGATGGGAAATTTTATGACGCACGCACCGAATGACCTGGCAATAAACGCAGTGAAGAGCTTGATTCACTGTGGAGTACAGATGGGAAAAATTACCCATAACTACGTGTTAAAGGGTCACAGAGATGTCGGCCAGACCGCGTGCCCTGGGGACAAGCTGTACGCCTTGATCAAGACTTGGCCCCACTACCATCATTAGATACTAGCCTCTATTCCTGAAAAAAAATGTATTTCACACGATCCTTTCAATAAATACATTTATGAATGTTCTCTTGTGTCAAGGCCTTGCTAATCTATTATCATTTATTTCTGAAGAATCAGAATTGTATATGGCTCTGTAGCTTTTGTCAAATGTAATAGTAATGTATTGAACCTTGTTTTCGGAATAAGCTCTCTTGAAAAGGTTATAATTTGACGATTGAAGAAAAAGAAGAAGAAAACCTTATATCAGTTTTACACACAAGTGGTATAACTTAACACCAGGTATGGTATCTTTAAAATAAGTCAATCAGATTTCACAAATATGAAGAGGCAAGAGGGGGTGTTAAAGATTAAAAGATTCCAACTAGAACACTGGCGTCGGAAGCAAATTGAAAGTGGGGGGGCTAGACTAATTCTGCGAGAAAAGTGGGGGGGGGGGGGGGGGCTGAACCCTCTATCATGCTATTTTTCTAATGGTTAGGTATAACTTTGCAAAAAAAGTGGGGGGCTAAGCCCCCCCCCCCCCAGCCCCCCCCGGTTCCGACGCCTATGTAGAATACACGTATCGTTGTTAAGAATTTGCCCGACGTTGATAATTGATCATGAGTTAGCTTTACAATATTCCTAGACTCAAAATATGTCAAAAACGTAAAGGATCAACGTGGAAAATCAATGAATCTCTGTAGAATCAAATAACGATACTGTTGTAGAAATCATATGACAACAGATTTGTTTTTTTTTTTTTACATGTATGTCTATTAATGCTGATGTTTGCATGATTTGTATGAGAAAAGAGCATAATTATAAAAAAAGCTATAAAACCAGTGATAAAATATTCGCTCTGTGAATATGCCGTACATGAATCTGGTTTGTAAACTGCCGTGGTGTCCAAAATATAGGTATATGACCGCGGCATTGATTCTGTCTCTAGCAATAAAAAAATAGAATAATAGTCCTAATCAATTATAGGGTCATTTTTTCGTCAATGAAATAACCACAACAAAAAGACGATGGGGGTAATTAGAAATCCATTAGGTGAAAGATTTGCCAAATTAAAGTTATCTGAGTTATAGCGATCGACTCTGTGTTCTGAATTAGATTCAAGCCTGTCTGAATAAAGACACTGTATACATGGTAAACTAAACTACATGAACGTCTCAGTGATAAATGATACCGACATTTATAGCAGGTTATCAACTGTTAACTGGCGGTCATGCACCTTTTGCGAGACACTAGTTAACATGAATGAAAAGCAAGCGTACTATAATGTTAGAGCGCCTTAATTGTAAAATGTGCTCTTATATAAATAGTGCCTGTTTGGGAGGGTAACAGTTGAAATTGACACCCCGAGAAAACCATTGTCAACCGACGCGAAGCGGAGGTTGACAATGGTTTTCGAGGGGTGTCAATTTCAACTGTTATCCTCCCAAACAGGCACTATTTATTTTGTTATACTGAATGTCTTAATTTTTAAGAAAATTTTACTGCTTTTATATCGGAAAAACGTGAATTCTTCAGCGAACCGTACGCGCATAATTTTCGCGCATGTAACATTTTTTAATGTTACCCGTTGCTAAGTGCGTTGCTAACGCTGAGGGTAATAGAAAATATCATTAACTGCGTCTTAACCAATCAGATTTCAGTATTTAACATGAAAGTATAACAATAAATTTTGCGCAAGCTAGTCGTGAAACATTAAAAAAGTATGGTTTTGAAGATATGGAAGTTTATTTTCGTATATTATAAAAATATGATCCCATAAGAGGACCACAACTTGTGACTTTGCGAATTGAACCATTTTGAGGTCATTTTATTGAACTATTGTTTTGATAACAGAAACTATTTAATGCTAATTTTACACATTTTGTGTATAAGTTAATTTTAATTAACCGTCAATATACAAAGATAATTGATAAAGTGCCAATAAATGTAGCAAAACCAATTTTCTGACAATAATTACTAGTGATTGTATAGCTTTATGTTTTTATATTGCAAACTGCATTATATTTAGTACATTGAATATACCACTGCTAATATATAATAATGCAATTCAAAATCAGTTTTCCAATGATGTGTATGGTAGATTTACATTTCACTTGGATACATGTGAAGAATTGGCCATGATAATCGAAAGATATTGCATATTATAAATATATAGAGGTTTAAAGTTTTTGTATCAACCTCACCTGTATTTATTACTATTTATATAGTTTTTGCAGACATATTAATTTAAGTTCCAATTGAATATATCTCATCATAATATGATCCAAGTTTGTCAAACATGTCGGTTCATTATCTTAAAGGATTTACGAGACTAGTACACTAAACGGTCACAGAGAGAACACCTTTATACATTGAAACGATGGCGATAAATAAATGGCAGCAATCGGTCATCTTTGACGCTTAAGTGACCTAGAAAGGAAGAGGAAGAATATCACAAAAAAGCTTTCCATCTTCAAAATCAATATAAAAACCAGACCTTAACCCAGCTGTGTAAAATATTCATAAGGAATTGGTACGTGTCGAATCCTTAATGATAAATCTGATATGCCTCATTGTAATTTTACTATTTTTTATGTGTTCCCCTAAATCATTTGAACTATGTTCTGATGTGTTGAAAGATCGCATATCTCCTCCATGTAACTACTATTTATTCTTTTAAAAATATTTTATCTTGCATTTATTTCCATAAAAACTATCAATAAACTACACAGACTATAAATAATATACAAGCGACAATGTCGTTGACATATCATGCCAATTTTTTGCAGCAGGTTGAGGATTTATGAGCTGCACGAGTAAATTATGATGAAAAGTTTAACCCTCGTTGAATAACTTACTGGTGGCGATAACTAGGTCAATGGCAGTGCATGTTAGATATAAATACATACATATGATAATACTGATTTGGTCAATCTGAGAGAGTTTTCATATATTGTTTTATTTTCCTTTTTTTTAAATACACATATCGGGTTAATTTAATTTTTCCGTTCTTTTATCCTGGAAAAAGGAAAAGAGTTGATATTTTTTTATTATTAAATATGATTTCAAAGGAAAAAATATAATAAATCAAAATATTGTAATTTTGATTATGAAAATTATTATGACTCTTGTATTGAGTATTGTCAATTCGTAACGATGTGTTTTCAAATAAAAGAACTCAAAATACACGAAAACACTTACTTTCGTCTTTAATCTGGAAAATGAAAAAATAATTAAATTATATCAGACAAATTATTTCTCAAGAAGGTGTCTATTTTGTCACCCCCCCCCCCCCCAAACCACAGGATAAGGCAACGCACTAAAGACAGAAAGCTATCAGCAAAAGCTAGACCAATTAGGTTTTTAGTTGTACGTCACATTCAATACTAGTCACTGACGTCACAGACTGGCGCCTATAGTAAGGAGTAATCAACGTGAGGCAACTGTTTATGTACGGTCAAGGACCCTTCATTAAGTGTTATCTATATTTAACTCCTAAAAATAAATGGCGAAAACAAAAGTGGAAAGAATACAGTTATTTTTTCTCCTTAAAACTTTATACTGAATAATGGAAGTTGAATAATTATTAACATGTATTTGGCCTTGCATATAAAAAGGCATTAATACAGCAACTCTTTAAAAACTTTCAATTAAATGCTGGAAAACAATGAGACAGTTACCGTTTTTCCGATTACGACAACAAACACATGGATTCAGCAATTCAGGCTTTACAAATACAATTCAGCGCAATTGACTCAACCAAATACTGCAGATTAAAAGCATTTCATTAATCATGTTTCAAAGTTTCATAAAATCAATGTAACATGTATATACCTTAACGATTGTTCTATAATGAACTACAACAGGTAAATTTACCTTGGCGAAAGCATGTCATTTATCTAATATATCAACCAATATATGTCAAACGATTAGCGATCTGGTTAATTTAACGATAAATCATTTTTGCATTTTCACTTTATATAAAGAACATTTTTAAAGCGTCCTTTTGAAGATTTTTTTATCATATTTAATGGTATTTATTTGACGTAGCCTAACTTTGCACCGTGGCATCATGTTTAGGTATTCGAATCACACTCAGGATGACTTTGTAAATTCTAAATTCATATAAAATGCATGGAATAAAAAAAAACCCCGGTGTAATTACATGTATATGAATCAAAGGCCATTGGTCTTATAAGAAGGTTTATTACTCCACAGGTCACACAGGGTTTGCCTGTATAAAATGAAACTTCGGCGAGATGATAAACAATAAAATGTTTTAATTTTTTTATATAATTATAAATTCTAAATTTCTATTTCAAGTTTTTATGATTTACTAGAAATAATTAGTGTATATGCGAACAACATTCTTTAACCTGCATTTCCTACATTGTCCTAAATCTAGACGAATCTCAAAACAATGAAATAAGTTTAACAATAGGTACATGTAATATTAAATTTGATATACTTTGAAATATTCTGTTTATCTTCATAAATATTTTTGCTGTTACACTAATGCACTGAATATGAATGCTCAATATCAGTATTTTAATAAGATTCTATTCATTACAATAAGAAAATGGTTTGGTTTCAATCAATTTTGTCGACAAGTATTGCTTTTATATTGATTAATAAAGCGATTGAAAATTAGAAAACGTTTACACTGGAACAAAATTAAAATTCCGTACTTGCATTTACAGGGTAATACTTTCTACCTGGTCAATGAAATACTTTTCTATAAACATTCAGATGAGAATGCATACATTTTATGGAAAATTATTTAGATTGAAAGCAAATATCTTAACATATTTACGACAATAATGGGAATTACTTTCACGATCTCTGACAATATTGGACAATTTTAAAAATTATGAGATGATCTAATTCAATCGGGGGTGATCAAATCTATCATAAATCCATGCGGGCTTAATTACTGATTTGATCATCCCCGATCGGTTTTAATCACCTCATAAAACCCTAAGAATGATTCCTTATTACTTGAATAAAACAAAAACAAATACTACTTGCCAATATCATCATTAAACTATATTTGTTTAAAGAATATATCAACTGAAATAATTATACGCGAATTTTTCTATTTTAGATAACATTTAAAACGAATTATTGTTATGCTTTTTATGGAATTTTTTTTCCTAAACGGGACTGCAAAAACCAGTATGCACTTGCAATTCGTTTTAGCAAAATTAAAAAAAAAACCCAGAAATTTCACTGATACATTTTAAAATCCGCAAAATACATGTATAAATTAATCCTAGGCGACTTTACATATTGATATAAGATTGAAGTATAGTAATGTTTTGGAATATAAAAAAGCTCAAGTTTATCCGATATGATCAATTTTGAAAGAATTTACTCTTAAAAGATAAAAGTTGATATATTCTATCTTCACACTGGTAATAGAAGAAAATGATATACAAAATGACTAGGTTATTAAGCAAAATACAATATTTTACACTCATAGAGAAAAAGTCCATATGTTTGCGGTTTAAATTGTGTTAATTTTACCACGACAAAAAATAATTTGTTTTCTTTAAGAGAAACCTTATGTTACGCGGAGCATTCTAATTACATTGTTATTTTGTAAAGAAATAATTCAGGTATCTGTTTCTTTTCTTCAAAATTAGACTTCGAATTTTGATTGAAAATAATATCTATGAAAAAGTTTCAAAAAATAACCCAAATGCACTCAAAGTACAATGACCATCAAAAGAGATAAAATGTTGTCAGTTTCAAATACAGTGGAATCATTTAGTTTCGGTGGGGCCAATTTTTAATGGATAATGGGTTTTTTTCATATTCGTTGGGATGCAATTTTGTGGATGCGTCAGTTTTTATTTTCAGGTGGTAAACTAAATCGTTTATAATAAGTTTTCGTTGAGGATGTAAATTCGTGGGTGAGGGCTTACCACGAATACCACGAAAATTGAGCCACCACGAATTTTATGATTCCACAGTAGACTAAAAAGGCGACGAATTATTATTATAAGTCGCCTGCTCTTGATGGTTCTTCTGCTTCTTGATAAGTAAGTAAGTAAGTAAATCATTTATTATAGTGACATGTGCATTTTGCATGTTACAATAATACAGTGAAACAATAATACAAGATAATAGCACCCGGCCCATCGGACCTATATGTCACTGGTTATATAAATTACATATTTAAAAGTCAACGTGAAAATTTTGATTGTCTTAGTTTTAGAGCATTAATAATAAATTGATAAACACTGCAATTGCTGCTCTGTTCTAAATTGTTGGCTGCTATCTGCGACAAAAAATTGCTCAATCGATATTCCTTTTTCTTATCACAAATACAATTTTAGGACGGTGAAAGTCAATGCAAAATAGTTTTATATTCTTCTCCTCAACAAAGTATAAGGTATTGTTGACCATATTAATGACACACATCATTCTAAAATCACAGGATGTAACTAGAAAATGAGTAAAGAGTTACGATAATTGTATTAAAGTAAGAAAACCAGTTTTAAGATTGTGATATTCATAAAACAAAACATTAAATTTCCATGGCTTCGATGTACCAATCACTCCAAAAAAAAATGCATTTACTTCTTTAATCCAGAATTTCAACAGAAGTTCTTGGAAACTTTCAATTTTATGATTCTCAACCGATTAAGAATTATTTCATGAACGATTTGATCATCAGGCCTCCTCCATCCGTTGCATATACTCTATTAACGGGAATATTCTCTCCCATTTTATTTTCGCCCCTTTCACACTCGTTACGAGCTAATTATAAACTTGACGAAATTCAATGCATCAAATTATCTCTCTTAAACACAACTGTATCTGAGCGAATTCAAGACGGGGCGAAACTGTTTGCAAGTGTAGAAGGGCGAAAATTACAAGGGGCGAACACAAATCTTATATACAGTAATCTTTAAACGACTGCAAACCGATGACGGAAGGCTTATACTATATTATGCTTTGAGATCAGACGGAATTAAAAACCCATACAACGGTTGAAACGAAATATCATGCGTAACAACAAATAACACCATGTTCACTTCCTTGCCTCTAAAAATAACCATAAATCATGTTGAGTCGGCTAAGAAAATATAGCGGCTCGTAGAAAATGTTCAGACATATTGATGGCGTCTGGTTGAAACTTATCACTTGTAGAGATTTTTAAACTATTACCGCAAACAACAATTTATCAATTTTTGATGTGAGAATTTCAAAGCGTTTTATTTATTACGTTTACTTAAATCAGAGACCCACGATTAATATTCATCGTTCACTTTTTAAAGAATTATATTTAATATTATCGATTTCATTTAGTTATTATATCACAACAATTAAGAACAAACTTGACAACTGATAAAACAAAGTTGTTTTTTGTTAATTTCATTAGGTAGGCAAGTACTTGGTAAAACTTCTCAAATGCGTTAAAAATTTCAAGATGGCCACCTTAGTAAAAGGATTGCTATAAACGGTTTACGGAAAGACATTGTTTAAATGGCTGTGTTAAGGATACTTTATAAAGTCACGTTGAATATATTTAATGAAACATTTTTTTGGTTAACTAAAACACAGTACCCATTGCATTATCAAATTAGCTGTAATACATGTTAAATGCATAACGACTGATTTATTACGTGTTGATAATATCATGTAATGTTTTGTTTAAAGAAAAGAGTTTTCAGTCATGTTCTCTTTTCACAGAATCAAGGTTGGGGGAAGAAAAAAAAAGATATATGATAAGTAACTATCACCTTATCAAGAATAAGACAGCATTTGTTCAGCAACAAGGGATACAATTTACAGTATTCTTAATGAACTATACACCTTAAACAGTCTGCATGTGACTACTAGATATCTTCACATACATATAAAATAATAATGATGCATTGATGTAATTCCATCAGCACTCCGGCTTCCTTCCACATTAAGGACTCCTTCTTGTTAAATTTATGTCAACGAAATATATAATATTAGCTGTAGAACTATCAATGGTTATAAAATAAGTAAATCATAGCATGCTTTATGTTACGAGCCCTAGGTGTAAAATAATGTGTTCACAGCCCAAACATCTATGTATCTTATATGTCTGGTATAAGGAGAGAGAGAGAGAGAGAGAGCGATCATTTCCAATAGTAAATTACACCAACACCAGAAACACTTGTCATGTGTTTAAATTTTCATAATTTTGGCTGTATATTTTTCAATCATTCTTTCGTAGCCAAGTTTGCCAGATATATGTAAAAAAAAAGCAGAAAAGGGCCAGTATTTAGAATATCCAAATGTTCACATTGTGAGCAATGAAACTTTGCATAAACAAGAAAAAACCTGGTAATTGGGCCGAACCGTTCATGTTCAGGCACCTGCTTTAACCATGTCTGCCTGCTTAATGTTCAAAAGCAGACACAAATATTTTTAAAGATTGAATCTTTATAATGTCATTAAACTAAATAAATAGATTTATGAGCAACATTATATGTTCAACTACCTACAACAAACAAAACCGGATTTGACGAGCTATAGGTCACCTAGGTATCAATTCATTAGGAGGTCAAAAGAGGATTTATATTTTTTTGAGAAAGTTGATTTAAAAAGAAATATTTTTTTTTTATTAAAATCATCTGTGAAATCGAAAAAGGCGTTGTCAGTTTATCTTAAAGAAGTTAATGTGAGAAAAAAGAAAAGTTTTAAGGAGAGGTTAATTACAATTCTTAACATGCATTTGAAAATACAAACCAAATTTCACGAAAATGTATCAGTGCTAGAGCTGGTCGTTCGACATTTGAATCATCCAGGAAATGGATTTCAATTAACAGCGCAATATATTTTGTACCTTAATGTAACTGGTGTTTTTCTAGTAAACATGCAAACTGTGGTTTCAGAATAATCTTGTTGTGCATTTTAATGATATTTACGCAAACTTTCCCAAAATTTTAAATGGATTAGAAATTTTGTAATTTTTTAAAGTAAAAAATGTAACGTCCATTTTTAATGATTGATAGAGATGTGAATCATTCTTATAAAATCAAAAATTGTACATAAAAAGTGTACTGGAATTGATTGGTACGCAATTAGTTATTTGTTGTAAGTTGTAAGTTTTGAAACATTTATTTGGCTGATATTGTTCTCCTATTAATAAATAAATATACGGCAATTTATAGTTAGATGGGAACTCATTAACCACATAAGTCACTGGTTAGGTTCTGAAATAACAAAAGAATTTTTTTCAAATATATTCACCATCTTTAATCAAGTGAATATATATCACAAATTGGTGCTCTGATGTCAAACATTAATCTAAAATGTATAATATTTTTTATCAAAAGTTTTCATTTTTTTTATATTTTATAACCAACCACTTATACTGGTAGATGTTTGAGCAGAAGTTGATGTAGAGGTTGCAACTAATTTTCCTAGTATTAAACATTAATATCTTAAAAATACCAGTGTGTATACCTCATACCCTTTACATAGATTTACATTCAAAATCAAAATTGCAAACACAGCATGAAGCTAGTTTTACCATAATCTAAATAAATTTAAAAATGTTAAACAATCTTTACAACTATATTAAAATAATTGACTCGAATTTTTTGGCTTTAATACCGAGAAATCAGAAGAGTTAGTCTTTTGTTTTATATATTTTAAACATCATTGGTACTTAAAAATTGTCAATTTGTTTTTATTTTCCTCAATCAAGCTTCGCTAATTATTAATCATCGAAAATTCTTTTTAAAAATCCGGAAATCATTTGAATTTTTTGGGATTTTACAATCCTGCGCAAACGCATTAAATTCACGCTAAATCATGGTTGGCTCTTTAGTTAATGTTTCAACAATATCAAATTTGCATGCATGGATAAACTCAGAAATGATATAACAAATACGTGTAAACGTTCATTGAAAATTGACATATATTCTGTTCATCAAAGGAAATACGGGAGGTAACTCTAACTCAGCGCATTTAATATAAAAAATCCCGAGAGTTCCGATCGTTAACATGGTGATTAAATTCGAAGCCATTAAAACGTTAGAGAAAAAGTGTTGAATTCTTCATTAATGTAATTCAAATTCATATATGATAGGTATTTATAGCCCCAAAATGGTTTGCTGTACATAATTTAAATGTTATTTCTAATGCAGATTCATTACTTTCTTCCAAAAGCGTTTCGGAGCGATTCTGCAATTTTTTGCTACATTACGGATATATGGGAGGAATTTTAACAGTGGTGAAGGCCTGTCACGAGACACAGTTAGATTATCCTTACTAAGCAGAGTGTAGTGAAATTAATAACATTATTGTAGGCTTAAAGCTTGGTTATGTAAATGTTAACAATACGGTTTATCGATGTATCTATTTCGTAAAATTTATGTCCGATATCATCTGCAATGTCAACCCGTGCACGCACGAGTCAAAGTCTAGTACTATAAAACGAATGTTAGATATAATGCATAACGAAATATATATATTTAAGAATATCTCAAATCTCAACGAAGGCATAATCAACTAAAGCATTTGTGCTATAACACATGTGCTATGTTTGGGTAAAAAATGAAGATGAACAAAATTTGCTCAATATAAAGAAATTTAGTATATATTTCTTAATATTAACGAATAAAACTGCGTTAATATATACAAATATATAAGCATATCTGAAAACAGTAAAGAAATGAACAACAAAAAATATGTCTCTGTAAAACAAATTGAACCATAAATTTGTTCTAGAATAATATTTGTTCAAAGTGTTGGTGAAAAGATGCCGATTTATATTTTTTTAAAAATATCTCGTAAATATTACTGAATACCAACGAACAGCAGCGGTTAACCAGAAGGGAATTAGACTGAATAACGTCACGACCCTCACTGATGTTTTATGTGGCGGCCTGTCCTAGGTCTAACCACACGTTGATTTATAATCCCACGATTTGTTAGGGAAATATTTACTAGCTGGAAAGAGGGCGGGATAGGTGACAATTGACGATTTTGTAGTAAAGAATTTGTTTGCCTTAATTTGAAATCACCGACAGAGAAAACATGCAATTTTTATATTGGTTTCACGTTAAGCGAATTATTGTTTCCGGAACAACTCAATCTATCTTCTTTTTTTTATAGATATGTGTTTGATTTGCTAACCAAAGGCATTGAAATAAAACCTTAAAGCAAGAGAATTATTGTTTCTCTTTTCTTCAAAGAGTGTTAATGGAAATCAAGTAGTTCTGCTTATGCTTTTCATGTAACAGTGTTAAATAATTGTCTTGTATAAGAAAAAAAAGGATAGATGATTAAAATCTGTTGTTTAAAATACTACATGCGTTTAAACTAACCCATTAAAATTTACAAATACTCAACCTTTGTCAAATAATCAGTAAAATATACAGAAACAATATGAAGAATTATAAAACTTTTAACACGTACGCTTTGTTGGCAAACGTTTAAAATGCATGCAATGTACTATATATAAGATATGATAATACTAAAGATCGATCAAAAGTGTCAAATTATATTAAGTAACAATAAGTAACACATGTAAAATGAAAAATATTATGAACCAATCAATAGTGGGCTAAAGTTAGATTTTTCTCTAGAATTGTTTTCTTTAAAACTGTCACACTATTTGATAGTTAAGCTATATATGTTTAAAATATTCATTAACAAATTGCTACTTTTGCAAAATATATGTTTTAAGACATAGCTAAAATTATATTAGCTTTATATGGAGGTTAAAATACGTATACGTTGGGCAAAACTTTTTTTGTTCTTCGTGTTCTTATTGTAAATGTAAATCCTATATTTTAATTTGATAGGATGGAGAGGGTAGCATGGATATGATTTTGAATTAAGCATGCCTGTTACAGGATACTATTTAGGACAGGGGCTAAGTTGCAAACACCCTTTTATACTCGAACAAGTTTCAATCCTTCTTGAATTCGCCAAAACAGTGCCCCGTGTAATTGATACATTACGTTATTTGTAAGCGAATGGATTGGAAGATATTGGTTTATGAAGATACCATTGCAAATAAAATCAAGAAAAAAAAAGTAAAAAACAGAAATCAGTGTTGATTGCAGTCTTTATTGAAGATAGAAGATATAAGATTACTGCAAGCCATAATACGAAGAGTCGTTTATTTTATTATGCTTAATTGCCCACTAATGTTATTATTAAAGGTCACGTGATCAAATCCTGTGAAGCCCGATGGTCTCCTCAAAAGATTTGATCACCTACCAACCAAGTTTATATCCCACTGAACTTTTTAGCATTGCTGTTTATTACTCATTTCTACGTTTGAAAATGCAAAATCGTCCAGAATTGTTAAAATTATTCAGGTTTCCAAAAATCCAACCTCAAAGCGAAAAGTGCGTGCTATGATCATTGTGACGTCCTGAACAAGTTCACACTGAATTAAACGCTTTTGCTTTTGCTTTTGCGATAGGTTCAAATAAGGAAACATATGTAATTATACGTATATAGATTTGAAAGATTTTAGACGCTATGAATATTAACAACAAAAATTCAATGACATGCTTTGTTTAAAAAAGAAGAAGAAGAAAATAGATGACCCGGTCTTCTTGGGATGGCTATGTTATTTTGTTCAGACCAAGAGTTAGAGAACTCGAAATATTTTTATCCATCAGATATAAGAATAATTAAATTTGTTAGATAATATCATAGTTCTACATCACCTGTCAACTTATGAGCGATTCTGTTGATGAAGTGCTGTAATATGACCATTTTACTGTCCGTATTCTGGTCGGCAATTTTGCAAGGTTAATGATTTTTATAAATAAACCTTTAGTCTTGAACAAGTCTACACAATTAGGAAAACTTACCGAGTGTAGAAGAACAATTGTAGTGATCTGTAATATAATCAATGGTGTAATATTTTTTTAGAATTAAAAAAACAACAACCCAACTTTTCAGCAGCTACTAGCAAGTAGAGGTACATATATGCGTATGAACCTTTAATTTAAATGCATAAGGGGGGAGAGTCAGATAGCAATGTATCCTTCGAGAAATGACATTTAACAGGGTAGATTATGTCTGTGGAAAATATTTTTATTTCTCTAGGAATTTTGTTTTTTTTTTATATTATAAAATTGATTAATTTAGAGCTCTCTCTAATTATCTGGTATCTGATAATCTAGAAAAAGTAGAATATTATTTTCACCTGCTTGTGACCTAGACGTTTTATTTCACATTACATTGAACAAAAAATACATCGGTTATTTTCAAAATGCTTTATTCAGCCAGGTAGTAAAATACACATTGCGTTGGTTAATGTTTTGGTTATTATTTGGCAGGGCTTCAAACTTAAAGATGAAATTTTCTTCTCTAGATAACAATAAATTTGATATATCTGTGTCAATCAATCATAATCAAATCTAAAAGAGAATGAAAAAGAAATATTAATGAATGAAATATGATGCTTGTCTACTTTTGATTTCAAACCATTTATTTACATTTAAATATTTTTTATTTATTTCCAATAACGGATAATCGTAACACAATGCTATATTCTTTTCAAAATACTGAATGTTTCTATTACAAATGGATGCACTTGTTGTTTGGGCTTATTGTTTTCCATTAATGTAAACGAAATGTATTCAATTAGGAATCTTAGCTTATTCAAAGGTGAATATTCATTTGGAATTTCGATTACTCTATTTAAATGGGCCCCACGTTTTCTCGAAAATGAATTTCCCAAGTTTAATAACAGATGTTCTATAACTGTACTCAAGACACCGTTAGGTCGCATGGTCGAGTAGAATAATTGTAACTGAAAAATGTATTGAAACACATTTTCTAAACCTATACCGTTGATCTCGTTACCCCTAACCTTAAAAAAATTGAAGGTTGTATTGTTAAAAAAAGGTATTTTTATTAATATTCTATCTATTTTTTGCTTTCTTTACTGGTATTTCTAAAGATAAATTGGTCAAACTCTTTCTTTGCCTTCAAAACTGGTAAAATTTTATGATCGTAAGTTAAAATATCAAATAAGTTCTACATGTATTCCTTTTCTTTTTTATCCAGCTAACTTCCATTTTTACCTATCGAACATAAAGTAATTGACTTTTCAATACCTCACATTTGATCTCAATTAGATCATAATTTTCTTTTATTAAATTCTGTTCTTAGAAGCTGTAATTTACAGCTATATGAAAGACTAGCATATAATCACTTACATATACTTACACGTTTGCATAAAACTTGTCCTATTTCATTCACCCCTTGTTTGTAAAATGATGAGTATTTTGGCTTCTTTCCCAATTCGTTATTCACGACTGCTGCAATGTACATGGGTGATGTGAATTACTAAACGACGAATATTGTTTAAACTTAAATTTGTCCTGGTAGTGTGTACCGAACAGAACAAAGAAAATGAGGGGGAAAATAATATTTTCTGTACACTAATTTGCGAAAGGAAGTTAATTAGAGGGCAAATTGATAAATAATCTACAACCCTTTACACAGATATAAGGCAGCCATTGACGTTTGCGGTTTCAGAAGACTAATTGATTACAAAAATAAGTAATTCGTCAAAACAAAATTTAAGTATCGTTTAGACGATTTTTACTGGTCAGTCTTTAGATTTGTAAAGTATAAAAGCAAACGATTTTGTTCATTTGACATCACCAAGCAGTCAGGCTTCCAGACACAAAACAGTAAGTTTTTAAGAGAAAACCATTTTAGATAGATATATGCGATGATAAAAATCTTAATTTATTAAACCGACAATGATTTTACAAAAAAAGATATATAAACGTTTAAGGTATATAACATACCTCATGTTTTGTTTGTTTATCAATATTGCGTGCACTGATTTATTTTAAAGAAAGATAATATTACCGACAATAAGTTACATTACCCATGAAACTATATTAATGTGAAAGCTAAATATTAAAAATGGTTCGGTTTTTTGTTAACAATAATTAAGTATTTTTATCGACGGATGAAACATGTACAGATTAAAAATAAAAATAAGATATCTGCACAGGGCGGAAAAGAAATAATGTATTATATATATTTTGAGATCATGAAAAACGTGCGTCTCTTACTTTCATTTATACATGTACATGTATGTACATTTTACAGAATTAAAGATTACATCGCATTTCTCAATATAAACGTGTTAAATCAAACTGATTTCAGTCAGTGTACTATCTGTATATATATACTTGATTTTTTGGCATGAGTAAACGCGAGGCCGTTTTTTTATATATACATATGAATTTTGTTATATAGGTCTAACATGAAGGTTGCAGTCGCCATTTTGGTTCTAGCCCTTTCTTCCGTTTATGCTGGCAAAACAAAGTATGGCAGCAAACATGCCTACCCATATTCTTCTCCGTATGATAGCCTGCAAGGAGGTTTTCTAGGACAGCCAGGCTTAGGTGGAAGCTTAGGTGGTCCACTCAACCAACTCGGACTTGGAAGTCAAGGTCTTGGCGGCCTGCAAGGAGGTTTTCTAGGACAGCCAGGCTTAGGTGGAAGCTTAGGTGGTCCACTCAACCAACTCGGTCTTGGAAGTCAAGGTCTCGGCGGCCTTGGAAGCCTCAATCCTTTAAGTGGAGGTCTGTACCCATACGGAAACCAGCTTCAATATGGAAACCAATATCCTTATGGTAGCCAATATCCATATGGAAACCAATATCCTTATGGAAACCAATATCCTTATGGTAGCCAATATCCATATGGAAACCAGTTCCCCTATGGAAGTCAATACCCATATGGAAACCAATATCAGTTAGGAAACCAATATCCTTATGGAAACCAATATCCATATGGTAGCCAGTATCCATATGGAAACCAGTTCCCCTATGGAAATCAATATCCATATGGAAGCCAAAGTCCATACACTTTGGGAGGTGGTGTGTTGGGAGGACCTTTGTCTGGATTAGGATCTGGTTTAGGAGGACCTTTGTCTGGATTAGGATCTGGTTTAGGAGGACCTTTGTCTGGATTAGGATCTGGTTTAGGAGGACCTTTGTCCGGAGTAGGATCTGGCTTAGGAGGACCTTTGTCCGGAGTAGGATCTGGTTTACAAGGATTGGGGGGACAAGGTTACTTAGGCAACCAGTATGGTACAGGTTATGGTTCAGGATATGGAAAGAAGAAGGTGTATTAAATAATCCAAGGTACGACATATGCTTTTTTTTCCCAGTAAATGCTCTCAAAATCGTAATTTTAAATTTCGTATGTGATCAGTAAGTAAATTGAAAAGTAGCCTTTGTTTTAAGCACCCCTGTTGATGTGAGAAAAATTTGAGAAAATACAAAACGCTTATAACGAAGTGCCAGGGGCAGGAGATTTTTATTTGTTATAAGCGTAATTCGTTCTTCTCAGTAAAGTTTATATCATGAAAAAATGTCATTGGGATTGAAAAACACTTCGCTGTAAGCGTCAATCCATGATAAGCTTTCTCGCGGTAACCGTGTTTTATTGTATTTTAAAGCACACTACATTGAACAAAACTTTGTTCTATTGTTAAATACACAGTTTGAATTAACACACTTCTTTCTGTTGCAGATGACCATTGGCGCTTCCCTTTTATACTGATGTTGGACTTTTTTAAAATAAATTTTTTGCATTCAACACATTTGTTATTCTTTCATAGATTAAAATAAACTAACAATTTGTGCTGTAAAAAATAATATAAAAAATCAACTTGTTGATCTTTGCGATGAGCATTGAGTCAAAAAGCTCGTTCATGAACTTACAATATTCAATATTGAAATGTAAACCTTGGTTTATGTTTTGTTTGTTAACGAATTTCAAGACGCAGCTTAGTGCTTAATAGGTCTAATTTATAGCGAGCGCAGCTCATAGTACCAATGGTTTCCAACCTCATGTTCTCGCGAGAATCAAAGTAAAACTTTTGATAAGCATATACGATGTGTAATTTAAAGAAAATCATGCTTTTTAATCAAGTAAATAAAACAGTATACTTCGCGTACTTTTATTTCTCAGGGGAGTTTTAAAGAGTACGTCAGACGACACTTAACTAACGTGAAGTTTGACGTCACAATAAGGGGAAACTACTCTAACAGAAGTTATTGTAAGTCTGCTGAAATTACCAAAATCCTCTCAAAATCTTACATAGCTAAGAATTAGGTCATTTCATCAGATATACTTGCACTTATTTGGATGGATACTAACATTTATTTCATTTACTATAATTACGGTAACGTTAATTTCCAGGAACGTACACGTAGGCTAGCATCGTCATCGGGGATGGATGGCAGCCTCATCCAAAAAATCTTTACAAGCAAAACGAAAAAAGGATAATTCTCAAAATCATGAAAATTCTTATCCTTCAGCTCTTAAGCAGATTAATGCTTTCTTTATTTTCACCTCCATTTACATGCTCCCATTCCCAAAGGAGGGGGGACTCCATTTTCTTTTTATAATGTGATTAGCAAATATTTTTAAGCGTCAATTAAAAAAAAAATAAAGTGGAGGGGGCAACTCCATGATAAGTCATTTTCTTAATGTGTAAATTGATTTTTTTTAACATGGGGGCGGGGGGGGGGGGGCTTTATGATAAGTAAATTTTTGTATGTAAGTTTAATATTCAACAACATTGTATCTGTGATTAGACATTTGTTCTACTTATAAATAAATATATAACAAATCTTTTAAACTATGAATAATGTTGATATATTCCAAAAAAAAAAAAAAATATAGATAGGTTTTTTTTTTTTTTTTTTGCAATCAAATTCATTACGTTTGTTAATTTTATTTTTATTGATTTATCATAATTCATTGTGTAATCACATGCTGCGCTCGCCCGAACGGTCGCATCGTAAAACATATTCATAGAGATAATTGTTCAACTCCTTTTTTGATATTTTTGATATTGGTTTTGCAAAATTGATTCTATTAAAGAAAAAAAGGTAATATTGGTAAGTTCTGCCATAATATTGAACAGACACACATGTGGTAATCAATGCGGTTTCAGATTAATGGGATATTAACACGAATATTTGTCGAATGTTTTTGTGATCGTCTTCGGCCGATCACTGTTATGTCCTTATGAGGCATCCAGCAAATGCTTCCATGTGCGCAAACATTCCGCTTGCATAAGTAGTTCTTTTAAAAACTTGAAGTTTGGTTTAGTATTTATATTACATTTTACTCAGTTTTATTTCAATTTACCTTAAAGAGATGCAAACATACATAAAATAGAGTTCGACCTGTTAATTCAAGAATGCACATTTTGTCTCACGCGTAGGAATTTCGATCGAAAGATTCATTCAGTAATGCAGTTGACCTCGATGAACTGACATCAATCATCTATTGATGTTGCATAATAGTTGCTAGGAAGACGGCTTGATTTATAAACAAGGTTACGTTATAATGCGACCTCAATAGCAAGTTATGATGGCATTCAATGTTTTTCAGTCGCACTAAATTATTTTAATACAACTTTTTCTTTGTATACGTGTTAATGATATTTGAAGAGCCCTACTCAGTATTCTGAAGAAGAAAAAGATACATTAACATTTAATAATTACGTTAAAATTATAAAACTAGACAAGGAGTTTACGAACGGCTTTCCCCAAATTTATTTCAACATTCAATTTGTTGACGCTTTATAATGATGAAATTATAATGTACAGATTCAAAATATTCTATATTTTGTAAAAATACAGTACTTTTTTAATTATTTTACATCAAACTGATCATGTTGATTGCTTCTATCTATCAATATATCATTATTGCCGATCATTCCTTTAAAAAGAATACCTGTTTTTAAATTACAACGCTTCAATAAGACAATATTAATTGGCAACCAAAATTTGAGTTTCTATAATTGAATAATAAGCGAGTAACAGAGCATACAATTATTTACTGTGTAAACATTTTGAATCCTGATGTAAAAATTCCTGTTTCACACATGAATTGAATTTGTGTAACGTAAGGAACTGTTTATGCATGTTTAAACGAATGAAAATTAGCTTGAAAATATTTTTTACTGGTATACTGAACTTTTGTAAACTAAAACAGGATACGGGCCTTGTTTACATGGCAAAGAATTGTGAGCTCTGTATCTTGCTTGTACGTCTACGACTGACTCTCAGATTTCGTTTGATAGTTAGAAATGCATTACTAAAACATTGTAAATAATTTAAACAGAAAAAATAGAATTTGTCCAAACTCGTGACCACGCCATTTTAAGTTGATTCACTAAATGACGTATATATATATATATATATATATATATATATATATATATATATATATATATATATATATATATATATATATATATATATATATATATATATATATATATATCTGAACTTAGTGGTCACCTTAAAGGTATTACACCGGTATACGACCAATCAAAATGAACTTAGTCAATTGTAGTTCGATATATACTTCAGAATTTTTTTTCTTGAGTGCATTTTTACATTTTCCTTTTCTCAGTTTTAAAATGTTTTGTACCACTGAGTAGGATATTTCATGTATTTTGTTAGGTGATGATCTTTATTCACAGGGACAACTTCTTTTAGGGCACATGCAGCAGCTTCCTTGGGAATATGCAGTCTGTTTACATACAAATGGAAAACGCGTGTTTTGAGGGTAGACCTGTTTGAAGATAGATATTTTGAGAAAATGCCGTAACGCTTGCCCTTTTTATGGTGTTGGCTGATGAGATAGGTAACAAATAACATTTCCTCCGAATATTTTGTTATGAGAAATACAAACTGATTTTTAAAAATTTGTTCCCCTCTATAGTGCTATATAGTGAAAACAATTACCGGGGTGTGATACCTTGAAGCGACTTATTCGTAATCATATTCGTACCGCTACCGAAATGTTTGCTTGTAGATATTCCATTTCAATTGTTACTTTTATAAACTGACAAATCAACTGCCAAAAGTATATCATTGTGCACAAAGTAATAACTAAAGACATGCGTTAAAGCAACGTTCGTGGTACGATTCACGAACGATTAGAATTTCCGACGGATGTTCTAACCATATGTTGTTAGACCAAACGATGTTTGTTCCAAAAGATAGGCGATATTACAAGACTTAGTTAAGTTCACTTTAGATACGTTTTACCTTTAAGGTGACAATTTGTCTTTTGCAAATACACAATTTATGATTAATCGATTTGAAAAATAGTTTATTCGTTTTATATGAAAAGTCTCTGTCTTCAACTAGTGTGATTTATTCCATGATAGTCGCTGTGTAAAGCAGATATATGGGATAATTTTGTGTTTACTCTGTCATTAACTTAATTTACAAATTGTATACTTTCTTAGAATTATTAAGTTAATATGTCTTTGTCTATTTTCGTATAGATTTGTTTTTTAAATTCATGTTAAAGCAAGAAAAAAACAAGAACCCATAGAGAAACAATGATATGACGTGTATATTTATGGTTTGATTGTGCCCATGTATCTATTTGTTTGTTACATTTAGCACACACTTCCCCATCTTCACAACGTAAGGCTTTGGGATTGCGGAACTCCACACAAACCCTTGACATAAGTTGCTATTTAGAAGTCGGGCTCAGGCCGTCGTATCCCATTGGCTCCAAGTCCTAATTTGGAGCCAATCAGACTGCGGTTTTCATTTATATTAGAAATGATGTAAAAAAACGTGGCTGCGCACATACGGATTTCAGAAAATAGCAAAGTTTTCGATCTTCTTGACGCATGTTTATAGGTGATAACCTAGACAATCATTGCTGATTAATTTTTCTTCTAAATCATTCACTCTGTTAGAACAGCTTACTGAAGTTATAAATACCTTGCATACATGTACCTTTGGAAAGTGATGAAAAGTCACCATGTGTTTAGTTTTAATTAATATGTACTGATTATCTTTTACATGTTAACATGATATCGAGAGCTTAAAAGTTTCAAGAGGACAATTAATAATTTTGAATTTTTTGCAAATTTTTCATTCGAGAACTGCCATCCTTTAAACTACGCATTAAAAGGAGCTATTTCATGGTGCATTTTATTTTTAGAATTATTACGTAATGTTGTACCTGAACCCGATATTTAGATAGCGACTTATGTCAAGGGTTTGTGTGGAGTTCCGTAATCACAAAGCCTTGACGTTTTGAAGATGACATTTTCCCCTTGTTCTTTTTCTTTTAATTGTTTGTCTATTTACATACAGTGTGTACATGTTGTGCCGACTGCTTTTATTGAAAAAGCAATAATAGATTTTAAAATGCAACTTTGTTTTTTAAAATGTGTTTCTATAATGGGATAAAAAGTGACAAAATTTATCAAATACTTTTATAGCTAAATTTAAATTTTTACAGCATATTCACATGAATAGCTTTGTACACTGCCTGCCAGATTCCAACTAGCAAATGAATATAAATAAACGTTTTACAATTACAGTTGTTATTTACCTCATATTTTTAATTAAGTGAAATGTAGGTACAAAATTAGGAAGTACATGTGAAAAAAAAATCCAAGTAATTTCAAGTTAGAGTTTTCAATGTCTAAATACATATTTATTCAGCGAAGGATCTATTTGTCGTTTTCATTTGAATACTCCCTTCTCTTGTAAATAAAACGTAAAAAAAACCGCAACTAGAAAAAAAATAAATGCAAATATGTTAAAGTATTTAGATGAAAAAGTTGTAACTAGTTTCTAATCGATTACGGTATTTTTCCCAGGCTATAGGAGATTGATCGATTTTAGTCTATATAAAACGATCCCAATTTTACTATTTTGTATAGCTTGATTTTTTGTAAAAAAATTGTCATATGATGGTAAGCAGAGTAATTTTGGGATAAAACAAAATACTTTTTATAGTTATGAAATCTGTTGATTCAAGTACTTATACGTGATAATTAATCAAATATTAGATGTTCATAAAAGTATTTGTGCTTTATGATGAAAAAAAATATGAAGATGTCATTAACATGTCATATAAGATAGATTTACCTATGCATATGTAAACCATATTCAAATAGTCGAACCTTAATTTTATACTACTATATTAAAATTATAGACTCGAATTTTTGGTCTTTAATACCGTTAAATCGGAAGAATACTATCTTTTGTTTTACATATTCTAAACGTCATTTGTACTTGAAGATTACCAATTTGGTTTTTATTTTTTCTCAGTTAAGCTTCCATAATTAATAATCAACGAATATTCCTCCAAAAAAAATCCCCGAAATTATCAGGATTTTTTTTTTTATTTTACAATTTTGCACTTGCGCACAACATTCACACTAACGTGGTCTTTAGTTTATGTTTCCACAATATCATATTTGCATGAATACTCAAAGATGATAATACAAATACAGGTAATTTTAAGATTAAAATTAAAATTTTAAGATTAAAGCTATTTACAATCTCAGAAATGTTTATTATTTGACAATTATTTTCAAGACAACTCTAACAATTTTCTCCAAAATCGTTCCGGAGCGATTCTGCAATTTTCTGCTACATTACGGGTATATGGAAGGCATTCTAACTGGGGTGAGTGCCTTTTTCGAGACACGGTTAGATTATTCAAACTAAGGAAACACAATGAAACACAATGAAATTAATAGCATTATAGTAAGTTTTTAGCTTTTTTTGTAAAGGTCAATAATATGGTGTGTCGATGTATCTATTTCGTAAATGTCCGATGTTGACGCACGGGTCAAAGTCTAGTATATCTTTAAACTCCAGTACCAGTTTAAACCAAGGAGAACCGCGATGAGATATCCAATTCACACATTTATAGTCTCTCTTCACTGTTATTAACTCCATGTCAAAAGTTTAAAACGTCAAACATGAGTCTGGATGCATGAATAATTTATTTAACAATAACTAATTAGACTGATCAACAAGATAAAAATTCGATCTGGAGCTGTCGTAAATCAAACCTGAAACAACAAAAAAGATGATTAAATGACCTCAATAAATTTTAAACAAACTAACAAAAAATGTATTATTTTGATTTGATATAAAGAGTTATATATACAAAAGAGTCTACAGTGTCAACACTTTATTAATCTCTTGCACGTTATATAATAATGAAAATATATATTTAGCTATTCATTAATATTCTATACCAAAAAATCCTGTCAAATTTCACGATTGATGATTGTATAAAATACATAACATTAATATATATATATATATATATATATATATATATATATATATATATATATATATATATATATATATATATATATATATATATATATATATATATAAAAATTCGAATATTTTAAAGCATAAATGTGTCAAGTCCGTCAAGGCCAACCTGTATACAAATGCATAGGATGTTTACAATACCGAAAAAAGAAACAGGTTCCAGGTTCAAAATTGATTGAATTTACCTCTTCTTAGATAATAGATGTTTATTAATCACAAACGAACGAATAAATGCTTTAATTTGATAAAATTAAGATACATTTATAGAAATGAAAAAGTTGATAATTACATGTAATATTTTTATATAAATTTTGTTTATCAAAAAGCATTTTATAAGACTAAAATATTAACGGTTGTGTAAGCTCTTTTGTAAAACGCAGCCTAGGTTTTTTGAATAACTAATAAATGAAAAAATCAATTTTCAAATGTTATTAAAAAACTCTGTATTTCATTTTCAAAACCCTAAAAATCAAATATACATTTTATTTTGTTAAAAAATAAATTGATGTAAAATGAACTGTTTTTATTACCTGGCTTGTTTAATAGGTCCTTTTGTGTACACCATAGCCACCTGACGAGTAGCTTCCATATCCGCTACCAATTGGGTTGTATCCATATCCACTGTTTAATGGGTTATATCCATATCCGCTACTCAGTTGATTGTATCCATAACCGCTACTCAATGGGTTGTATCCATAACCGCTACTCAATGGATTGTATCCATATCCGCTACTTAGTGGGTTGTATCCATAACCACTATTGAATTGGTTGTATCCATAACCGCTACTCAGTGGGTTGTATCCATAACCACTATTAAATGGATTGTATCCATATCCGCTACTCAGTGGGTTGTATCCATAACCACTATTAAATAAATTGTATCCATATCCGCTACTCAGTGGGTTGTATCCATAACCACTATTAAATGGATTGTATCCATATCCGCTACTCAGTGGGTTGTATCCATAACCACTACCTAATGGGTTGTATCCATAACCGCTATTGAATTGGTTGTATCCATATCCAAGGTAATTATCATCTCCAGAGTATCCATTATAATTGTAACTGCTGTATGGGTTGACACCATATTGATATTGATTGTTGTAGCCGGTTTGGTAGTGACCGCCCACTCCGGAATGATGAGGTCTATCAATCATACAATAAAAAAAAACTCAATCAGATTTGCGATTGCAAAGAAAAAATATATGCTACCATGATGAACAAAATAAAAAAAATTACAAAACATAGCATAAAAAAGTGATTTGTTAAGTGATTTTCTTTTTCTTGCCTCTTTATTGATAACAATTCACAATTCTTTATGGCGGTTGAAATAATTTCATTTTATATTTATATTTTAAATGCTTGTGTAATGATCTTGTTATTATCAGGTAAAAATTGCAATGGAAACCAAATTTCAGTAATAAAAGAATATTGGAGTTGAACAATTTAATTGTTATGATAGTTATCTCACACGATGACATAAATATCATTATTTATAACATACCCATGGCCGTATCCTGCCTTTTTGTCATAAGAAGACGATGGAATAGCTACTGTTAGCGCAATGTATACAGCAAAAAGAACCAAACGCATCATTTTGACAGGATACACTGACAAAACACAACAATCTATAAAAAATCAGTAACATTTTTTAAAAGAAATATTTAATTAATTGAAAGATTTAAGAAAGTGCTCATGTTAATTCTATAATGATTTTGTATTGAGAATACAAAAAAGTTCTTCTCGTAAAACAGATACGTAAAATCTTATTTCGTGATAAAAAAAATCATTTCGTTTATAAAAAATAAATGAATAAATAAAAGTGAACAAGCAAACCAAATTATAAAAAAGTTGAAATGTAATATCTAAATGTAAAAAGAAGAGCTCTTAAATGCTTTAAGACTTTTTCTCACTCAAATGTAAAATGCATGTCAATACTTACGCTCAAGCCCAGCTAGCAACGGACAATTTGGGAAAAAAGAAAACAGTCTTTATATAGCTATCAAAATATCTGGCAAAGACCAATGAAAACAATTTCTTTTAAATTCATGAAAATCATAAATCTTTAATTGTCAACCTTTGGAATTTTTTGACACTGAGTTAATTTTATTAGTTTACAAATTATCTTACCTTATAAAGGAATGCAAATGCACTGTTTAAATTTAGAATGCAATTGTAAACAAAACAATATAGGGGATTTTATCTTTTATTCTGATTTATGAACAGTCTAATACAAACTCACAAATATCAATGAAATTTATCAGTAAATTGATTAAAATGACAGAGGACATTTCTACTTTTTGCACGATGGCATGTTTATTCCCAAACTGGTTTATAAAATTTTTAATTTGACACAGATTCATCAAAATGCTATGTCTCAAGGCCCTTGAGATTTTCGATGTTTGTCTCAAACACAACTTTCAAAATAGACGGTACACTGTTTTTTAACTATAATCGAAAAAAAAAAAACACCCAAACATTTCATTGTTTAAGGTTGTTTAGAACATAACCCACCTTTTCATCTAATCAGCAATCACTAAATATTCTATAAATGACACAATCGGTAAGATATGTTTCTATTTTCATAGCGACGTCACATTTGTATTCATATGAGAGATGATATTTAATATTAAGTAAAGTTTACACGATTAAGAAAGGGCTCGGTCGGTTCTCTCCATCCGCTCTCTTCTTAATCGCATAAATTTTATTTAATATGATTTAACTGTTATATGGGACATGTTGTGAATACTATTTATCAAAATTAACACTAAAATCATAAATATAATTTTATAACTAGTTTCTTTTCCAAAATTGCTACCTAAATGTTGGTTCAAGATTTCGTTACAGAATTCTTTTAGAAATTGGTAAAAGCACATGCGTAATATAGATAACGTATAATTGTTTCTATTCAAGGAGAAGAGTGCAATTAAGTCATTTGACGAGCTTGTCGACGCCAGGTCAAAAATATATTTATAATATGCTACATTTCCTAAATTTCTAAAGCGTATATATTTGGTTAGATATTGTAAAATTTAAAAACTTTAACCCGCTGAAAGTATTTTATTTATAATGTACTTTAATCAACTTAAATATAGACATACTAGACTTTGACCCGTGCGTGCATTGGTTGACATTGCATATGATACCGGGCATGTACAAAATAAATACATCGAAACACCGTATATTGTTGACATTTGCATAACCAAACGTCAAGCCTACAATAATGCTTTTGATTTCACTACACTCTGCTGAATTAAAATAATTTAACTGTGTCTCGGGAAAGGTCATTACCACTGTTGAAGAAATGCCTCCCATATACCCGCAATGTAGCAGAAAATTAAAGAATCGCTCCAAAACGATTTTGGACAAAATTGATAAAGTTGCATTGAAAATAACAGTCAAATTGTTAACAACAAAACATTTTGAAGCTGTAAATACCTTTCTACGAAAAGTTTAATTCTAAAATAGCACAATTCACCATATTTCAACAACGTTTTTTACACACCATGTTGACATTCGAAACTCTCGGGATTTTTATAGTAAATGCACTGGGTTAGAGTAAATCCCGTATTTTCTTTGATGAACAGAAAAATTTCCAATGGAAATTAACACGCATTTGTTTTATCGTTTACAAGATTATCCATGCAAATGTGGAAACATAAAATAAAGAGTCTCCCGTGATTTAGCCACTCGGCACACCTCGGCCGATTCGTTAGCGTGAATGTAATGTGCATGCGCAAGATTATAAAATCTAAAAAAATCAGATGATTTCCGGAATTTTTTGGGGAATTTTCGTTGTTTATTATTAACGAAGCTTGATTGAGAAAAAATAAATACAACTTGGTAATCTTCAAGTACCAATGATGTATTAAATTTATAAAACAAACGACAGTACTCTTCCGATTTATCGGTATTAAAGCTAAAAAATTCGAGGCTATTTAATATAGTAGTATAGATTTCAAACGCCACCTTAAATGACAAAAAAATCACTTTAAAAAGTAAGCAAACGAAATAATTGATAATAATATGCAAGTGAACTTCAAAATAAATAAATGTTTATAGTTAGACAGAACATGCTCTTGATCTGCACAAACACCCGATGTATACATCATTGTATAAAATGGAAAAAGTGAAAACCACACAAAGAACACAGCTTTCTGTCAATAAAAAAACCGTAAAACTTGAATCGTTTGATTTATCAAAAAGATATTGTGCAGCATTAATAAGTTCAAAGGCTTTGTGTGCAATACTTTTCCCTTTCAATATATCAAATCTGCAATATTATTGCGTTACTTATCGGCCTATCGAATTAAAGTTGCTAAAATGACATATTTTCTCCAGGAACATTGATTAAATGATTCCCAGCTCCTTCCCTTCATGAAGGGATGTCACTGTTACTTGTTGTTGATTGATCAAGAATATTTAGATAGATAAGTGCATCCAATAGCTTTAAATTTTTTTGTCATTTTCTTTCTTTTAATTATTGACAAAAGTCACGTTACTTACGATCAGTAAACATTTTAATATTTAATATTTTTCAGGTAAATAAATACACGCATCGATTTGCAAGTGTAAGATAATATATTCCAAAGTTTGTATGAAATTCACTTGTTTTACCAAAACTTGCTATATAGATAGATATTAAGAACGCGACAATTACCACATCTAAAGTGTCAACAGGTGGCTGATAATGTAATGGGAAATTATCATCGAAAACAACAACCTCATTACCCCCAGTGGAGTCCCGAAACATGCATAATTAAGGCAGTCAGGGTTTGTATGTATAATCTGTTGTGTTTGTTTGTTTGTGTTTATGTTGTCTAGTGTAGTCGCAGAAATTGGAAATCCAGAAAATAGTTTGATACTTTTTAGGGTCTTAATCGCAAACCCTTAAGTGTTGTTTGTCTAAGCCCTTAGTCATTTAAATGTTATGCAAGATTATGCAGTTGTCAAAAGTGCTAACAAAAAATCCAATAAATTCCTTAAAGTTATAAGCTCAGTTAATTCATTATCATCTGTGTTGTGAATATCAATATTGATATTGTCATAAAGAGTTAAAACATCATCATCATCGACAGCGAAGTATTAAAATATTTCGAAATGATTAATTTTTAAACTACAAAATTAAAATTGTGTGCATTCAAAAGACTAAGACATCGGCTGGACTATAATATAATGTAAAACACGCAAATAACGAAATGCAAGGGACTCAATCTAAGCGTGTTCGCTATAATCGTGTTTTACTGTAATGTAAAATCTAGACAGCGCAAATTATAAGGTAAACAAATTATTTTTAAACGTTAAATATAAAAGTCCTCTCATTTTTCATAATTTTATAAGGTTGTGTAACTGTTTGCAGTTACTGTACTTTCATAAATAACTTTACCAAATAATTTACTTTACATACCCGGTTCTGTGTAGTAATGCATGTCCATTTCCCCGTAATACCAAGAACCAATATTACAATGCTAGTCAATTTGTAACTGTAAAAATCAAAACGGTCAAGCCATAACAGTTACACATTTTTCTAGGAATTGGGACAATATAGTGTATTTTATTTGTGCCAGACAATTGTCGCTTGAATTTGTCATTCTTTGTCAACTAATGTCCACTTATGTCAAATCATTATCAACGCCTTTGCCAAATTTTTTTTGATAGGTTACAAATAGTAATAGAGCGACAGATCGGAATTCCACGGGTTTCTTATACGGATTTTGTTTTTATGCAGATTCAGGTCTGATAGCAATAACACGAGTCCATGGTTCCAAATGGACATTTGTGTTGAAAAGATAAATGTAATGATTCTTCAAAAATACGCTGTAAATAAACGCTGAAATAAAGTTCATACTTAGTCGTACATGTAAATAACGCATTGTATGATACAGAACAAGTCAATGTTCCTTAAAATATAATGCAAAACGTTCACTTTATACATGCGTTACTAACGGAAACGTAAAATATATCAGAAATCTACCATACTCTACCACTAAGCTTTTCTAGCCCTGAAGTTTTATTTCAGAATTTAGAGAGTTCATATTTTTAACATAATTTTATAAATATGTTAAAAAAGATTGCAAACATAAAATTTGGCATTCGGCAAATTGTTATAATATTTGCGCACATATTTCACCTCGCACTACCTTGAGAACTAAGCAGTGACAGCTTTGTGTGAATTAATTTCGTTTTTTATGCATTTTTCTTGAGAGAAAAAAAAATATATTCAGTGACATATTTATATGGGATGAAGTAATTGAAAAAAGTATTTGAAATTGAGAGTACTTAATTATATTTTTCAAAGTAATTGGAAGTAGTTTGTAATTGAGCCTGTTATCAATTACAAGAAGTTGATTGTATTTAAATACAAACCAAAAATATGTATTTTCAATAACTTTTCAAATACAATGTACATTTCAATTACTTTTTTCCAAGTTTAAAATTTATAAAGGTGTCTTATAATGATGTTTATAGCTTGTATAGTATTACATGTGTGGCGGGGGCTTTTATTTATACAATAATTAAACGTCTTATGAAGTTTAATATGTTTATACAGCATGACGCACTACCCAGGGCAATAGGTTAGGGTGAGTGAACTCCTCTCATACCCAAGAACTCCTCTATTTTAGACTCAAGGGAGTCTAAATATCACATTCTTTTGAATAATAGCCATTATTATTTATATACTGATATGCTTTATTGCCCAAAGTTGTACTTTCTGAATAAATATATTTAGGCAAACAAAAATTCACTGTAGAGATAATCTTGTTCAGAGCCAAACGTGAACTCAATGGCACTGGATGAAGCAAAATCTATAAATGATCATTAAACTGAATTCCAACCTTTGAAAACATTGTGGTACATAAATCCTTGAAAACACTAATGTTGTTCATATACGTTTACGTTCTCTAGATTTTTAAAAATAAAACAAAAGTAATTGAAATGTAATAAATTACATCTGTGATAGTAATTAAAAGAAATAAATTACATTTCAAAAAATAAATGTAATTGTAATTGCAAGTAATTGATAAAATTATCAACTTCACTGATGTATTCGTGAGCATTTAATTACTTTTAAAAGTAATTGACCCCAACGCTGATATTTATTCAATCATGCATTATATACAGCACATACTTATTCATTAATGCTTATATGTCTAGAGTTCTAATCGGGAAATACACTAGTATACAGTTGTTGACTGAGGTCGAGGGCAACAGTTGATCTGTCGGACCGGCTTGCAAACTGTTGCCCAAGGCGAAAGATGCGGGCAACAGTTTGCGAGCCGGTCCGAGAGATCAACTGTTGACCGAGACGCAGTCAACAACTGTTTTGTTATACCCCTTCTAATCAATAACACGTTTTCGCGGAATGGGACGTCCCGGTCAACAGTCTTTTTTAACAGTCTATTTTAATAGTTCCAATCTAACAGTTCCAGTCCAACAGTCAAAATGCTGGACTTTTTTTCGTATAGAGTTATATAGTTACTGTTTTACAGGGGTATAACAATATACAGTTGTTGACTGGGGTCGAGGGCAACAGTTGATCTGTTGGACCGGCTCGCAAACTGTTGCCCAAGGCCTTCGGCCTTGGGCAACAGTTTGCGAGCCGGTCCAACAGATCAACTGTTGCCCGAGACACAGTCAACTACTGTTTTGTTATACCTGTCCTTTTTTAATTAAAAAATCACTGATCTCATTAAAATTTAACAGGATTTTACTTAAACACTTGATATTGAGCAAAGAATAAATTGTTCGACTGTTACCTGAGACACAATTAACAACGGTTTAGTTATATCCCTACTTATATAAGTATGGTATAACTAATTTATCATTATATATTTAATAAAAAGAAACACTCATCTCACTAATATTAACAAGATTTTATTTGAACACTTATATGGAACATATAATGAATAAATAATAGTTCAATTGTTGAATTATCAGGTAAATTATTATAAAAAAAAATATCACAGTACATCTGATTAAAATTATCATATTTGCAATGTGTGAAGATATTTAAAATGTGTTTATAAGCTTGAAGTAAAAGCAGAATTAATAAACAGTTAAACATTAGTTAACAACTTTAAAATAAAACTACAAAAAATGTACATGAAATTAAATTATGATCACAAACATTTTAAAAAATTGCACAAGTTTTAAAAAAATTGAGTACATTAAAAAACATTTGTAGCTAACATTTTGTAAACAAATAACTCCAACTCCAATTAAATACATGTAACATCAAACACCCAAAAGAGTCCTACAGGCACTTTTATCATAAATACAGCAAGTTATGCATACCATTTAGTTATTGTGTATTGTTATGTTGCAGCCATGGAAAGAAAAAACAGATTTAGCTGTTTTAACATTAGGAATGCTGATTCCAGTTTCATGAAGATTTCCAAACATGGGGTTTTCAAGAATGGCAGCTAAATCTCTTTCATCAACATCGACAATGTCCTGGAGTTCTTGCACATTTGAGGCTAAATCTGGCATTAAATTGTTCTCAATTTGTTGAAGGGGTGTATGTTGAATTGGCGCGGACTTGCATACGGATAATTTTGTTGTTAAGGCATCTGACATATTGCGTTTTAGGGAATTGCTTAATTTGGAGGAATAATGTTTTAAGTTTTTTTGATTTATGTTTAGAAATACCAATAATGTGTCGAAACTCGTAGCCACATTCATCCAGCATGGTTTTGCAGGTGGCTCGTATGCAATGATTAGTATACACACATGTCAGTCCTGCATCTTTGCTAATCCTCTGCATCATACTTCCTAAGACATTCTTTCCAACAACCATATTGTCATACCAAACAGGTGAACAATCATCAATGCTTGTCTTTGGACGTTGCCATAGAGAGTCGCAGTCTGTATTTAGCTTGGCGATATACTTCTCAAAACTCATAACTGGACAATTGGAATTTCCTACACAATATTAAACAGAATCACAATTTTTAATACATGTACTTGCATTGTCATTTTGTATATATATCATCTAAATATATATGTGTGTAATACATTTTAGGATAAATTAAATAGAAAAAAAAAGTTTTAATTATGCACACATTTATTTTGTTATATGCACTCACCGGGTTGCTCATACATCTTTCCTCCATCCTGGTCAACATCATTACAATTCAGACCTCTATGATTCTTTGTTAGCTTTGCAGTGGTGCATGCAACATACCTCCTGCTGTCATGGTCCTTCCGGATTACATAGTCACTCTTTTTCATTCCACGAAGATTTTCTCTTCCTCGGTTGCAAAAGTACAACATTATTTCAAAGAAAACTTTCTGTTGAAGGGACTTAGGACTGTCACAACTAAACACACCGTTTTTGTACAAAATTTCCAGGTCTTGTTCGCTTATTACTTCCTTATGCTGCACCTCTCCAACACCCTCCTTCTTTATTTGGACCATGGCGGCGAAGAAGACGTCGTTTGCTGGTTTAAATCTAGCGCCGTTAATGATGTCAACTTCGTGCGATTTGTCGAACGATTTCTGTAATCCATACCTTATTGAAATCATCGACTTTTTTGCATACATGGAGCCGTCTTTCTTCCTCGCAGCGCAATAAAACTTCCTGAGAACTTCCACGATTTCTTCACATGATTTATCTTTTAAAAGATGTAGGGACAGGTCTAGCGTTGATGGATAATCATTCAGAATATTTTCTGCAGTTTTTACAACATTTTTGGTATTCTTACTGTCTCTACTTTCCAAAATTCATCTTATGTCCTCTTCTGAAGCTTCGCCAAACCGAGCAGCGGCAGCCATGTTTGTATACCAAACGACAGGAAAGATAACTCGTTTTCACGGAATATGACGTCACCGGTCAACAGTCTTTTTTAACAGTCGATTTTAACAGTTCCAGTTTAACAGTTTCAGTCCAACAGTCGAAATGCTGGACTTTTTTCGTATAGAGTTATATAGTAACTGTTTTACAGGGGTATAACAAGCATATCTATTAAGGTCAAGATCAAATAAATGATTCCAAACTGTCTTTTTGGTGCTAGAATCATTTTGACATCACAATTGACTAAAAAAATCTTTTCCTGTTTTTTAGGGCTTTAAAGGATTTATGTAGAAAATAAAAACAATATTTTGACATTATATATTTAGTCACGGGAAAAGTTATCCCGGTACCTATATTCTATTTGACATCATTTTAAAGACGGGGGTCAAGAGATTGTTTAATGTCGTTTTTGGAGAGACTGTAGGCATTCTAGATATATTTCATTGATCAAAAATGGACAATATTCTGATATTCGTTACTTTTATTCTTCATGTCATATTTCATAGAAAATAATTGTTTAAAACATGATTTTTCATTGTGTTTACCAAACAAGTAAGCCCCGGTACACCCTATGAAACATAAAATGTGTTATGAAGCATCATTAAAAGAGTTTATATCTTGAATTTTATAATCCTGTAGGCACCTTTCATTTACTAGATCTTGACCTTAAAAAGAAAGTTAAGCTATTACGGGTAACTACAAAACATCGCGATTTGTGCTTATTGATGCATGTTGTACTGTCAGAATAACATTAACTTTTTCAATGATGCTGGCATAGATTTAATTTTACAAGCTGACCATTTCTTGAAAGGAGTACATTTTTTGTACTGATTACCGACAACTTCACAATAAAGCGCCTTTAAACAGATGCTTTAACATGGGATCCCAATCCCGATTCAGATAAACGCGGCCCAGCCTAGTTCCCCAGAGTTACCAACGAAATCTTGCAGGAACTTCTCTAGCCCATGCGCAACCTGAATTTCCACCACAGCATCTGGTTTAACAGTGCTTATTTATTTTCTGAAAAAATGAAATGGCTTCGCTTCCAATAACATTATTAATTATTGCAATAATGTTAACATTTTGCTCAAATATGAGAGAATTAAGAAAATTTAATTGTATACACCCCTGGTACAGCAGGTTGCATACACATAACGTGCATCACCTGTTTTAATTTCATCAACAACTATGTAACCAATTGATTACTTGGTTATCTATGGTAAACATACACAGTGTAAATTGTATAGAAAAATATAACAAACAGAAGAATGAATTGGCCTTATATATAATAAACATACATCATGGGCAGTTTTGATCTGATCGTCGGAAATATGTTGAGGTGTTTTGAAAAAACTATAACGCAAAATGACGGAGTCGGACGTGTCTACATATTCTTAAAAAGTAGCTTTCTTCTGTAAACACATTCTGGGTGAAATAAGTTACTAAGCTACGAAATCAAACAAAAATTGTTGCTTTATTCCGCTGCTTCGAAAGCATCCATCCGTGTACAACATATATTGTTATACTTTCATGTTAAATACTGAAATCTGATTGGTTAAGACGCAGTTAATAATATTTACTATTACCCTCAGCGTTAGCAACGCACTTGGCAACGGGTAACATTAAAAAATGTTACATGCGCGAAAATTATGTGCGTACGGTTCGCTGTAGAATTCACGTTATTCCTATATAAAAGCAGTAAAATTTTCTTAAAAATTTTAAAAAAGACATTCAGTATAACAAAATAAATAGTGCCTGTTTGGGAGGATAACAGTTGAAATTGACACCCCTCGAAAACCATTGTCAACCTCCGCTTCGCGTCGGTTGACAATGGTTTTCTCGGGGTGTCAATTTCAACTGTTACCCTCCCAAACAGGCACTATTTATATAATATACCCCGGATGTAGTGTTATATGAATCGATAAATTCATTGTTGCACTGAATCTTAGTAGTTTGCATTTTGTATTTTCAAAATAGTCAGCTGAAATATACATGTCATAATGGTTTGTTTACTTCAACGTTTGAATTCATCTTCCAACTTATGCATAATGATTTTTGTTCATATTTAAGCTAGATAACAAATAGTGTAATCAAGATATCATTATATAGTACATGTACATCTGTAGCTTTAAAATTTATTTATGTAACAATTGAAATTAGTGTGTTTTTCCTTAACCGAATTTATATATGAATCTGGTCAATATTAATCTTAACGATCATATAATGAGAAGAGAAAATTATTGTTGTGTGCTTCATTTATTAAATACAAAAAAAAATCATGTACATGACAAATGGTAGTTGGTCGGTCAGTCGTTTTTCAATCTGCTAAAAAGAAAAAAAAAACAGAAATAAAAATCAAAAAAGTGCATAAAGATTGAAAATTTCATCATTTCCAAACCTTTTTATTTCAGTTCTCGTGAGTTAATGTATATGGAATTTTTGTGATGGGTGAGGTTTTCTGTCCATTGATTTTTTAACTAAATGGGCCATGAAACAAAGTATCGATGAGTGAATCATGGTAGCTAAATAAAGACCTTTTTTCTCTCATAACCTTTGTAAGATTAAAATTCTACGAAAATTTGTTACACGGAATATTAATGATTCACCAGTACCGTGTTGTCCGTTGAGTATGCGTGGCTTAATATACTGCTCTCTTCCTTAATCCGGGTAGAACTTGTGGGACGGAGGTAAGCAGTGGATTGCCGAGGAAGTTATTGTTCAGATAGTTCAATCCGAATGGTGAATATGATCCGTATCCGTTGTTTAGGTAGTTGTTCCCAAGGTATCCTGGGTAATTGTTGTAACCCAGATTTCCATATCCGAATGGGCTGTAACCACTGTAGTAGTTGTTCAATCCATATCCGTTGTTCAATCCATATCCGTATGGGTTGTAACCACCGTAGTAGTTGTTCAATCCATAGCTATAGCCATTGCCGAATGGAGAGTATCCACTATATCCACCATATAGACCAGGATAGTTGTTATATCCAAGTTGGTTAAAGTTGTAAAGAGATCCACCACCGAGTCTGTATCTAGAAAAACATTATAATGAAACATAAACATTCCAACTATTACTTCTAGATTAAGAGAGCTCAATGGTTGAGGTAATTTTTAGATTTTATTGGTCTCCTTTAAAAGAAGATTGCTCTATAGAAAATATAGGATAATACCTAAATTTCAAAAGTAAGATATAAGATTTTTTTTCTTTGTTCATAGCTCAATAAATCAAATCTTAAAGTTTTAGGAAGATCTAATGTCGACCATCTAGGGTACTTAAAGTTTAAATGTGTCCGAACTTCAAAACTTGTTTAACAACCATTTTTTTTTATAATAAATGTTTATTTATCAATACTTGTATGTCCATTTTCATATATATTTTAATCACAAACAAATTTGTTTTGCTTAATCATTTTAAAATATTTGCACATTGATATACAGTAAAACACGAGAAATAAGGACTTTGATATGGCATTGTGTCATATAAAGCATTTTTTCTGTAGTTCCCGAACACATTAATAATAATATTTTAATAATCTATAGAATCGTTAAAATTTCATAATATACAACGAATTGCTCTATAATTAAAAAGTAAGTAATACCTGCCAACATAGTTGTTTGAATGAGTTTACTCCCCACATATTAGGAACCGAGTTTTACTGTATGGAATGTTTTTTTGAAATCTACAGATGTATTGGTACTTACATGTTATTTACATGTACCTCTTATACACATCCCCTTAATACGAACTTTATTGTCGTTTTACTTTTTATCACGAATTCATTATAAGAATACAACGAATAACAGATCATGCAAGATAAAATACACCGGTCACTTGGAGTGTCACTGTATTAAATTATACTGAAATATATAAATATAACGATGAATAGATTACACGTTTTTCTGACCATATTCATTTCCTTCTAATCCAATATTTTTGACGCTAATCTTATCATTGCGAATAAGTAATACCGATTGAATAAATAATAGATCTAAGGAAAGAAAAAACATCTCCCAATAGGATTATGCTAGATTCGAGTTTTACTGTATTGAATTATTGTGAAATATACAGATGTAACGATATGTACACGTTATGCAGGCCTTTTTCATTTCCTTTCAATCCAGTTTTTTACGTTAATCTTATCATTGCTTATTAATAATGCAGATTGAATAAAAGGGGATCTACGGAAAAAAAAAATCACCTGTCATTAGGATTTCGCTAGAGCCGCTTTTTATGTATTGATACAGATGTAACGATATATACACGTTATTCAGGCCATATTCATTTCCTTCTTATCCATTTTTTTCTTTTACGCTAATCTTATCATTGCGAATAAGTAATACCGATTGAATGAATAGGAGATCTAAGGAAAGAAAAAAAAATTCACCTGTCATTAGCTTTTCGCTAGAGCCGAGTTTTACTGTATTGAATTATGTAATGATATAAACACGTTATTCAGACCATATCCATATCCTTCTTTTCAAATTTTTATTTTATTGACGAATTTGTTATAAGGACTGAACGAATAAAAGATCTAGTAAATGACATTCATCAGTCACAAGGACTTCGCTAGAGCCGAGTGTCTTTATATTTATTCATCGTTGAATCTACAGGTGTAATGATACAAACTAGTTGTTCACACCGTATCCATATACTTCTCATCCAAATTTCTTGACCCAAAACTTATTATTGCGAATCTGATATACAGATTGAATAGAAAAGAGATCTAGTCAAAGAAATGTACCGATAACAAGGACTTCGATAGAGTCGACTTTTAATGTAATAAATAACTTTGAAATCAGATCTAAAAATACATACACGCTGTTCACTTCCTATCCACATTCTATTTATCCAATTGTCGCTTTACTTTTTATCACGAATTTTATATAAGAATCAAACAAATAACTTGCGAAAAAAAGTCACCGGTCACCAGTGAAACCATCGTGAAATCTAAAGAGGTAATGGTACATACAGGTTATTCAGACCATATCCATATCCTTGTCCATATCCATATCCTTGTCCATATCCATATCCATATCCTCCGTATCCAATTTTCTTGTCGTAGTCAGCAGCTGACAAAGCAATGCACACAGCAATGATGGCAAATCGCAGCATCGTGTTGCTTTCTGAGTAATGCCTACTTTGGGAACAACAACCTTCATTGAAGCAAAACAAAGCAAAAAGAATTAGAGTCATTGTATAAAAAACAACAATTTCCAGTTGAAACAATCTCTTCAGTGCAAATTAGGCATTAGTCAATAAACCAAATTTTAAGCTTTCGGAAACTTTTGATGTCTTTTTGGATTTTTAACAATTTGTTAAAGTAGTTTTTGGATAAAACACATCTTTGCAACTTTCCTTTTGAATGAGTTCATAAAACCTAAACTTACCTTTGAACCAAGACAGTGGATAATTTACCGCACATGATAACCTTGTATATATAGGAAACCCTCGCAACTGAGGACCAATCGCAATAAAGTACTTCAAAAGAACAAACATAATAATTCTTAAATTGTCAGACGTTTTTGACCACTGAATTAATTACGATGTTATAAAACTAATGGCCATAAATTAGCCTTAGTGGTAATCAATGATAGAATCGTATATGACATTATCTATTAATCAAGCGAGTGATGGGAATTAGCATTCATTAAACGTTTCTCTTCAGGATCAGGCTGCATCTTTTCAAATTTGCTATTTTTTTTGTCTTGTTTACACGATAAATTGTGTTTGTGAAGTTCAGTTTTTAATTTGCACCTGTGTAATAGAGATTAACGAATGGGTTTTAATTTCAGCAGGTGACATTGTAACGCACACAATACTAATATGTGATACATGAATATCACATTTCACTCGTCAAAAAAATATTACGATGAACATATTTGAAAATTATTTAAGTAGTCAATTAAAAAAAAATAATCGGAAAATTTGTACTGTAAGCAAAATATGTTATCGGGTGTAAAACGCATTAAAAATGAGACTTACTTAGTTGGGAATATAAATGTATAGATGTAAGAAGTTGTTTTATTACACAAAAATATACAATTGTACTGAATTTTTACAAAACGCATTTAACATTCTCCTTTATTAAAACAGTATTGACCATAGGATGTTAAATAAAACACAAGAGGGAAATTCTCTTTTTGCCATTTTAACATAATCGGCATATCTTGTTTTCCAAATATCATTTTTTGACAAATATGAAAGACACAACTAACCAAATTATAGCCCACAAAATATAACTGTGCATGCATTCCGAAATAATAAAGATACGAAAATTAAGATTAATTGAAATACCAAATTACATTATTCAGAGGTTGATAATGATAAAAACTGTATGTTTGCGAATATGATAAAGATAAAGTAATTAGTGTATTGGTTTGTTAAAATTGGAAGATATCGCATTATATATGTTTGTCATGTTATTATCAACTCTTTCTGGTATTATCATGAAATAAAAACAAATGAATGGTGTAATGTACAACATTGTACATGTGTGAGCAATTCAAAACTGTAATGAAATTACAAAGCAATGGATTGCGCCTATCTTTAATTAGCTTTTGGGCGCCATTCAATAAAGATTCTAATCAAGTAGTAATGTAATTAAAAGTACATGTAATCTCTTGAGAATCTGGATTGATGTTTCCTTTTGTTTATCATGTGTTTTATAACGTGTACGACCTCAACATCCCAAACGAACGTGATACTCATTCCGAGTCAACATATTAGCATCAAAACTTCGCATCAAGCCTCTGTCATCTACATACTTCATTGAATATCTGTGATTAATGATCGTAACTGTGCCAATGTCGATTGCTCTGTCATTGGCGGGTTTTTTAAGGAAAGTAAATCACCGTATTATTCTAATTAATTTAAAATCGCATAATGTCATTGTGACATGGCCTTATTATAATGTTTTTTTTTTTAAATTTTATAAAAAGGGAAAACTTTATTCTAAACTTGCTTTATTTGTAAAATCTGTAATAACCGAAATATATTCTTTTTCATTTTTCAAACTGACAACACCTAGGAAAGGATGCTGGCAAAATCCAGCAATTTTGGCCTAAAACTACGGTTTGTTATGTATACTTTACATGATTATCTTTTCAAATCTGTTAATACAGATTACTAAAAAACGCTATTGTAAAGCTAACGGATATTCCAAATTACGTTAATAGTGAAGGCAAATTTTCTGTTTTTTGCACTTTGTTATAAGCTTGTTTAATTGCTTATCAAATAAGATTCATATGAAAGCCTTCAGATATACTTTTTGTGGATATATTAGATGGAATTATATTTTAAATATTTGTTTTCTTTGCAGATGATTAATTTCTACCTTTTATATTGTCATTTTTTATTTGGCATTACAAAAGTACATCAACAGAAAGTTGAAAACAATTCGTATACAAAATTGTTTTACCAAAATTTTAAGAATAAAAAAGCCCTGGTTTTCAATTGGCACGCATCACTGTATTTTACAGTTAAAAAGAAAAGGTAAATCAATAAAAGAGTTCAAACATATTCCGAAACCGTGTCATTATTAATAGGTTTTATCAAATAAAAGTCCTAAATCAAAAAGTTGCTCTTAGGGCCCTGTAACACTCATCGACATATACAAAATAAATGTGCTAATCATTAATGTCATTGTCAACTGAATGCAAGGTGAAGGTCGTTAACAAATGTATGAATGACATAAGCATTTCATTCGGTAACATGGTGGTTAATCAATATTAATTTAATTGATCTTATATATGATAGCCAAATTCAGTTTACATATACTGTAAACCAACTTTTATTTGCGTGCGAGAAATTTCGCGAGGCTAGTGAGAGCCTTGTCGTCGCGAATAATTCTCGCTGCGAACCAATCCTTTGTATAGTTTTTATGACAATACAGGTCTGGATAAGGCTTGGTCGCGAACATTAGTCGTCGCAAACCGGCGTATTGGCAATTAATCGCAAAATAAAGTCGCCGCGAATAAATATTGGTTTACAGTATTGTAATCGGTTTCTTTTCTTTTAAAAACGAAAGCAAGTCGAGGAACAAATTAATAAAACCGTTCTCAACCGGACGGTTTTTTTTAAACTCCATTTAACTTGAGCAGATGTGTTTTATAACCTTGCCTCGCCGAAACTAACTTTCTTCAAGGCGATACGTACTCAGCCTCAAGTCAGAGGTTTGACCTCAAATTCATGCACTTTTCTTTTAAGGATTCGAGTTATGTGATTTGAAAAGGACTATGTGCGGTATCGTCAAATATCTGCCCCGATTTCAACCAATTTTTAAATAGTATCGTATAAAGATAAAACCTTCACAAATCATTGTATAGAGGATGCCTATAACTTTAATAATGATTTTAGTCATCATTGCTCATTCGCTGTGTATCTATGACGTCACCTAAATGGCCAAATTCCCGAAATTTTGAAATCGAATGAAAATATACTCATTTTTGCTCTATATTATGCATTCGGAAGTATAGAGCGCAGGTCTGCTCAAGTGTGATATTAACATATGTTTTTCTTCAGATTGTTATACACATTATACTAAAATATGGTACTTGAGCAAGCCTGCGCTCGATGTTTCCCAGTCGAAAAACCATCGGAAAACACCCATATTTCGCTACAAAACATCAATTTATCAAAATAATGCAATCTTCATGACGTCATTTCTACATTATGACGTCACTTTGGTGATAACCTTTTACACCTTTATTTCCAATATGAATTTAACTATCTTTCACCTTATTTTTAAAGCTCTTTCTAAAACTTTGATTTTGGGGGCAAAAAATGCATAAAACCGCACACAGTCCTTTGGGTAACGGCGGGGCCAGGTAAGATAATATAAGTGGTTTATTGTCTGTTATTGCTGGTTCTCCCAACACCTCCTACAAGTGGGTGGAGCCCACAGTTTGGTATGTATTGCATTACCGGGTAGCACGGGCGACAGGGAAAACGGCATTTACCCATTCTTCGGTCCAGAACGTGGTGACCCTTCGGACGAGGTACTTGTATCTACACTCTATCACCTGAGAGAACATAGTTGTCTTTGTAATTTTGTAGGTATTTTGTTAAGACGTTCATTTATTCTTTGTTTCGTTCTTTCCCCTCAGCGTGTTACTTTTAGAGCAAGTCAAGACGAGACCACATAATTTTGTTTTATATGTGAATCTGTTAAACGGTGATCAGTTTTTGCAAACCAATTACTTTCACAGATCAGCAAAATCTATTCTTAATCATTTTCTTACAGCATGCGATGTTTTACACTGGTATTGTGCATGTAATGTACAGTGTAATACAGAAACATTTCGCACTGCTGTCTCATACTTGACAGTAGTTGATGCGAGTGAGCGTATATCGAACATTTTTCCATCTGATAAAGCTGGGTTTTCCTTATTTTTTATGTTTAATGGTCTGTATCAGGAAGATTTTTACATCTTTGAATAATAATATGATTTATTACTTTTATTGCTTTTTTTTACATCATAATTCAATTCCTTTTAAAGACAGAAGGCACAAACAATTAGAATGCAAATTAAATCCCCCGCCAATTTTAATATTTTAAACTCCCTCATTACAATACAAAATGATATGTTAAAAATATATATGAATAATTGACGAATTGCGTAGCGACAATTGAAAAAAATCAACGTCTTCACCAGGATTATAGATAACGTAGCATAGTAATCTAGTGATTTTTGTTTAAATTTAAAACATTAAAAGTCTTTGTTTAAACATATTAAACCATGGCTAAGATAATCTTACATATAATTATGGAAGATCTTGCCTCGGCGACATCAACATGTAAAATTCAAAGCTCAAAGCCATGGCTCAAAACTTATGACTCCGATGAGATTCTGCAAAAACGGTGTGCCATCAAAGTTTCTCAGAGTAGCCCCACGGGTATTTTTTTGATATATGCATTTAATTTTATGGTACATTTAATGCAATATTCTACTATCTAGCGTCCTTAACAACGTCACGTTAAAACTCAGTCAACTGATGTTAAGGTGCCTCACTACACCGTGAAATAGTTTCTCAAATCAGCAGAAAATCACTTGATTATGATAGAACGCATGATGGATAAGAAGTATATATGTCAAATAGGCAAAAAATGTGCAATTTTAGATTTAAAAAATGATGTTTTCAGAAATTTCATTCAGTAAACATAAACCTCAGGTGGATTCGAACTCATGGCCTGCGGTTAACAAGCCTGATACTTTAACCACTGAGCTATGACGATATACACCTGAATTGATTGATACAAACAGTTTAACAAAGCATTTAAATCGCCATCTTGTGACGTAGTGTCTTAAAAAGTATAAGTTTCGGTGTAGTGAAGTACCTTAACTGAAAGGTAGGTCTCTGGAATTGTCATACAGTCACCTATTATTTTAAATTACTTAATTTACCGTTTCGTCGTTACATAGAAGAAACAACTAATTCTCCCATTAATGTTAAGGTTCCCTTAGTAACGACAACAACTTGAAAGTTTGATATTAACCCGAGCATGTCGGAGGAGATTTTGCTCGATCATAAAAAGCATTGTCCACATCAAAAGTATAATAATGCAATACACAATTTACCGATATAGAATTAATATTTTTTATATTTTAACAATAAAATGCTTTCTTTGGTGAATCATTCGGGATATGAATGTAGCGACATTGCAGGAAAAATACATAACCTGCGTTAGCGTGTTATGTAAATTTTCCTGCAATGATAGCTACCTTCATAACCCGCAGGAATCTTCAAAGAAAGCATTTTATTGTTTATATTGACATCTTTCTTTAACTAATTAATAAACTGATTATGAAAAGTTAGTAAAATTCACTAAATTACTGTTAATGTACAAAAGTACGTTAGCTAAAAGAAACAGCCAAATCGTCTCCTGTGAGACTTTGGGTCTGGCATCGTCATGATTTTTTCGTTCAGTTCGGGATTTTATTTAGGTCGTCTGTAGGTCGATTCAGACCAATCGATAAACATGGCGTGTCAATTTCAGTCCTGTCACTTTCAGTTGTTGTAGATTTCGACCAATCGATAAATAGGGCGTGTAGATTTCAGTCTGGCTGTTTCTATAGAGCTATGAATTAACCATAAGTTTCCGTGAGAAATAGAAGAAATAATGCTTGGTGGATGTTAATATATTTGAATAAACATTGAGATTTTGTATGCGAAAGATTGCATTCAATAGCAGTTTTTTTTCTTCTAAAAGCAATGGCTTTTTAGCCATATAGTAGTACCTAAACCAATTGATTTAATCTAGTTTGATGGATTAACTGTACGAAATTGAAAATTGAATTAGGTTGATTGGGAAATTGCAGAGAAAATCCCTCATTTGATATAAGCAAATGATATTTCTTTCGTATACAAAACAACACATACAGGAACACTGAAGATACTGCGTGCAAATGTAAATACTACATGAAGTCAATATTTGAATGCACTGCAAATATAAAAAAAAAACAAAAGCCAATGGAAATGTGATTCCTATTTTTAACTGCTAGATTCATTAAATTCATAACAATTTTGTTCAAAACCACAACTCGTAAGACGCAATAACCATTTGACCCTTCAAAGTGCATAGAAAATTAAGAAATCATGCCACATCCCAACACAAATCAAGTTGATATGGTCGGAATTTCGATCAGCGAGTAAACCCGCCCTTCTGCATTCTTGCATTCCTGATCCGGTCTTGGAAAAATTCTGTGATTTTTATGTGTGTGTTAGTGTACTATGAGAGAGAGAGAGAGAGAGAGAGAGAGAGAGAGAGAGAGAGAGAGAGAGGAGAGAGAGAGAGAGAGAGAGAGAGAGAGAGAGAGACTGTATTGATATAAACTATGTTTTTATATACAAATTAATGATTGAGCAGCATTTATCCATACTCCCTCACTCTTATGTACTACTACAAATAATAATCGACAAGATGATATTTATATTTTATATACTTATCTTCTGATTTTTGTTATATGGACAGATGCAAAAAAGGCATTCATGTATTCATTTGTTGATATTGTAAGATAGAATATTAGGTCATTCGACATATCACGATATATTAACCCCTCAACGTAACAACAATGTAATCGTATTTACAACTGACTTTCTCCTTGTTCTAAGCAAAGAGAACTGTCGATAGGGGATGACCTGAAATAATAGTATATTAATTAACTCTTGTTCAGTGGTTTAAAAAAAAATGCATAATGTAAAAGATGTGTACTAGCGTGCGAGAAAAATAAGCGGGTATTGCATTGACATTATCTTTAAAATATTTCTATTTTATCGTCATTTTTACTTGTGTTTTGAATAAGTGGAAGATTATCGATTAAGTAGTATTTGTGAAATTACAAGCATTATTGTTATTGTTTTAAACATGCTAATTAATTTCAGAAAAGAAAATAATTACAGTAAATTTGAATAACAAAGACGTGATAACTGTATATTCCTACGCAATGTTTCGCCAAAAAAATAAAGGCCCTGTTAGAGGTTAAAATTTAATTGAAATTTCTACGCCAAAATGAACTATTGTCAGAGAGAAATAAACATAATTATGCTCTTTTAATTTCCTCACATCTTGATTTAAATTAAATACAAGTAGATTACAGATCGTTTGAGTTGTTTCGGAACTCGGAATTTAACGTAAAATTTAAAACAAAATGCACATTTTCTCTATTGGTGATAAGCTATGGCGGTAACCAGGATCTGAACAACAAGATTGTCAGTCGACACTCTGCCCGCCCTCTTTCCTGCTAGTAAATATTCCCCTTACAGGTCGTGGGATTATAAATCACCCGGTAGCTAGATATAGGCGGTCCGCCACATAAAACATCAATTAGGGTCATGACGTTAATTAATCTAATTTATTCCTGGTAAACCACTTTTCATCATTGGTATTCAGTAATATTTACGATTTTTTAAAACTACATGTAATTGGCATCTCTTCTATATACTTTAACAAACATTAACCTTGCACAAATGTTAAAATAATGGTTCATATTTTTCAACAGTGATATACTTGTGCATGTGTAAATATTAACGCAGTTTTATTCCATGATATTCAGTGATATTTGCGATATTTTCATGTATATAAAAGGTATCTTTTTCATCTACACTACAATTAAGAATTAATTATTTCAGCACTGGTGCTGTGGTCGATTTTATTATTTTTTTGAATATATTTTGAGATATGCATAAATATTTGTACTGATATATATTAACGCAGATTTAGTTTTTCAATTGTGTATGTATTTTAAAAGATATTCTTTATATTTATTTTTTTTTTCCGATTGATGATAAAACTAGCTTCATATTGTGTTTGATTTTCAATGTGAATGTATGTAAGGGATATGATAAATACACGTATTTTAACAACACTAATGTTAAGTTTTGAGAAAAATGAGTTCTAATTTTTCTATCAACTCCACTTTCTACCGGCATAATTGAGCAGTTTTAAAATATTTAAAATATTTTGTCCCCCCCCCCAAAAAAAAAATACCCTGTTGATGATTTGAACGTTGCCTTTAAAAAAACCCCCAATAAACTAGTGTTTTAAATTAAGATATCAATTTACGACAACTATGTATTTGAATAAAGATGAATATAATTGGAAAGTGTGTGTTATTTTTAATTACAGAACCTTTTGTCATGAGATAATTACAGAAATGCTAATCCATTTCAACATTTGGGAAATTTCCGTAAATATCATTAAAATGATAAAACTGAATTGAATTGCTATAGTATTATATACACTTAAAAGATAATTTTATCCCGATGACTTTAATAAATAAATATAACTTTTCTATTTTTTTTAAAGTGTCTAATATTGAACATATGAGTTTCACAAATGCATGTCACTTTTGGGCATTTCTGATTTTCATTGAAGTAATAAAATAAAACGCTGTGAAATGCTTCCGTTAGAAGCAGATTAACTTTTGTTTGACGAAATATTTATAAATTTCACAATTAATATTACAAGTTTTGAAACAGATGCATTGATTATGTATGTTTTATCTAATGCTTTTTCTGAAACATGTGTGCGTTAACGAAGGCGACGAATATTGACGTTGTTGCATTTGTAATTTCGTATCTCGAATAATTTGGCTTTTTGGGAAATTTTTATATAGTACATTGTACGATATTTCTAATACATTTACAACAAAATATTCTTTTCATTATTTTTTTTTTTCATTTTAGAAAACTTGACCCTGTATTGTGATTTTTGTATGTTCAAAAAATTATATTAGGTCTGGGTTTTTTCTGCAGTTTAATTTGTATTTTAGTTTTCACGGTCAATAAAAAGAAATCTCTAGAATAATTAGTCTTTTTTTTTCTTATTTAACCATGTCAGTTTCAAACACATATTAAATATTTTTGAACACTGACAAATGATCAGTATCATTATAACCCCTACACTAGTCGTAGGTTTATACTATAAAACTTATCTTTGTCATTAATTAGATAAAATATATCAAGAAGACTTGTCATCAAACCATATGGAACTTAGGCTGAGCTTGTTTGGTAATATCTGAACTAATTAAGGATACTAAGTGGTCAACAAAATAGCGACTAGAACTGTGCTTGTTTGTTTTCTTATATCATTATTTAATCGAAAACTATTATTAAGGTAAGAAAAATGTCATATAAATTCAGCATTTGAATTAAAATAGTTTTCTATATCTATGTGTCGAGCTTTTGTTTATCAAAGAGAACTCTAAACTTTAAAAAGACAACGACGATTGAGTCATTAAGTAAACCACTGGCATGAATAAGACAGACCGTTGCCTTACCTTTCAACGAGAATATATATTTAACGTCTTAAAGTAGCAGTAATAAAAGCTGAAAGAGAAACAACAAATTTTTAACACAAAGATTGAAAAAACAAATTCAAATTTTAAATGTATTTTTTTTTTCAGATCTATTTAGGGAATCATCCATCAAACCCTTAGATATTTGTTTTAAATGATGAATCGATTTGCAAATCAGTATAAACAATGTCAACCCATTATCTGAAAATATGCATTTGTCCATAAACTGGAGCAATTCAGGCTAATTTTTCAGTGAATTAATCGCAAATTCTGTTCTTTATGAAGTACATTAACTTTGTGTTCTATCTCTCGCTCGTAGTACTATTGGTATACTAGTACCACTTACATTTATACTTGTATTTGTGTAGAAAAAGGGTGATGATGTATTTATTTCTTTTATTGTGGAAAAGAATATTTAATTATAGTCTTGTAGACTTACTAGATTTATTAATATTGCACTAATTATATACTCAATTATACAATACTTATACTAATACAATAATAAAAACGTCGGGTCAAAAAAAAACGAAAAAAAAAGATAAATAGATTGAATAAAAAAAAGTAAATAAACAAATAAAAAAATAAATAGATAACTTAATAAATAAATAAAAAAAAACCAGTCTTATGGACGCCGAATTGTTTTCAGAGAGTTAATCACAATTTTTGTTTCCCTTTATTTTTCATTTCCCCTGATTGACAAAGTTAAAATAAGACTATGCAATTAAAACAAGTACAATCGCTCAAACTATGTACTTTTAGGGCAATGCTGAAATAAGAGGAAATATTTACAAACGAGAATAACATGAGGGTAGAATGAAAGTTTTATGTAATAAACGTATAGACATTTACAGTTACTGAAACGTTCTACTTTCCCTATTGAACGGTGAGCGCACGCTGATAGAACGGTGAAAGAACGGTTAGCGCACGCTGAGAGAACGGTGAAAGAACGGTTAGCACACGCTGAGCGAACGGTGAGATAACGGTTAGCGCACGCTGAACGGAATTCGGGGACTGATTAATAACTGTGAACGGTGAGCGAAAACACAAACGGGGTGCAAACGCTAGCGCAAAGTGAACAATATACGCACGAAGAACGATATGTCAACCCTATGTGAACGCTAAAATAAGAATAAAACTACACGTACATCGGATTGTATGTATTGCTATAAGTCTAAATATGATATTATCTGACTGAACGATATGTGAATGCTGAATGAACGGTGAGCACAAAGTTAACACTTTGTGAATGCACGATGAGAGCTTCGTTAACAGTGAGCGCAAACGGAGCGGAGCGCGGAGAGCACAAGTGAACGCACGGTAAATACACTGTACGGTCACTGTGAGCGCACTTTGAACACACGGAAAAATTAAAACGTAGAACGTTTTACGGACTGTTACGTTAGTTTGGAAACTTCACTGATAACAAAATAATAATTAAATATGTAAGCAACATATCTGATACAATGTAAATTGTTAATTGCTAAATCATCAATGACCTTTGGACCAATACATGGACCCTAAATTGAAAATTTGTTTAAATATAAATAGAAAATAATTTAAAAATCTTGAGAAAATAATATTCCTAAAACGATTTTCCATCCAAACTTATTTTTAGTCCAATGAGACTTTTAATAATCAGTATAGAAAGGGTGGGTAAAAGTAGTTAAAATCGTACAACCACAATGCTTAAATTTGTAATGTCAGTATGCATTAACATTCTGATTCTTAATTGCTGACACAGCACTATTTTAGATATTTGTATTTGATAAGAATCAAAGATGCTATCCACATGTTATCCAGGTGAGCAATGCGAACTTTGGGCCTCTTGTATTATTTCCTTTTCTAACTTTTCTAGCTTTCGGAAAAAACCCTGCCTATTCCTGTTAAGGTTGCAAAAGCCAATGCATAAACATCAAAACGAGCAATGATGACAGATTAAGGTTTTTAATCATAGTGAAGATTAAACCACTAGCAATATGCCCTGTCTCTTGATGATAAAGTACTTTAATTGGTCTATAAAAAGGAATTCTGGAGACTGCCCTTGTTATTCATCGCCGTCTTCTTATTTCTCTTGGTTTGATTCTCAGCTTTATTAAGTCAGGTAAGTTCAAATCTGTTTCCATTACTGCATACTTTATACTTTTAATTGTTTTATACCAAAAATGTATATAAGATTTTTTTACACGTACTACCCAACTTTTATGCTGCACGAAATCATAAGTACCATGTGGGTTATATGTAAATGAATGTCAAACATAAATGACTGTAGTTATATTGTCTCTCCTTGAAGAGATACTTGACTACTGGTTAACTGAAAGAGTTATTTCTCATTCTACATCTATTACCTTCTGCATGGTCAAAGTCAGTTGCTTTAAGTTAATAGATCAACGTAATATGACCACATCAGGTGCCTTACTTGGCTGTACATTTCAGATATCAAATTTTATTTTCAGAATGAAGGAACTTGTTATCCTTGCTGCTTTTTGTCTGAGCGTTGTTTGTGCCGGACCATGGTTAGATGGACATTATAACAACCATCAACTATACGGTAACTTTCAGCATAACCTAACTTTAAATAATAATTCTTTAAAATCGATGTTAATCTACATGATCATAAACACTGTCTTTTAATTTACTTATACGTAATTTACGTTTACTTAAATGTTAATTTATTATTCCCTCTTTTTTTCCAATAATATACTTAAGAGAGTTTTTTTTATTATTTACTTCCTTTAAAAAATATGTGTTGGTAAGATCGCTGCAGATTACATGCACTATCAATGTTAGTTTAATTTTGTTTCTTTGATTGTTTTTTCTTTGTGTTTTTTTATTTGGGGGGGGGGGGGTGATTTTTTTGTTTTGTTTTGCTTTGGTTTTTATGACTTTTATATCACATATATTGACAGGTTCATACGACTTTGGCAGTCCATACCAATATCGTAATTATAACCCATTCCAATACCAATACTATGGTTACCCATACGACAACTACCAACTCACACTCAACCCATATGACAATGATTACGATTATAGGAGACCACTCTTTACCAGATCTTTTAACTGAAATCAAAGGGTACTTTAGTAAAGGTTTTATGTATATTTGTGTATAATTGTACTATAATAAAAACGAATCGAGTGAAAACTACTTCTTTTTAAAATCTGTTTATTGATCTACTTTGTTCTTTTCTTTTTTTAGATTTTCAACACGAATAAACTAATGATTAAAAAGGATGTGAATTTGTAGCTTGAAATAATCTAATAAATTTTTATTCAGATTGATGTTTGTTTCTTTTTAATTAATATAATACTATAGCATTCAGGACAAAAATATGTTCCACCTTCTACATGTACCTTGTTGTCAATTTCCGTTGGCTCCCTTGTATGAACATTTATACTTTCTTGGATCAACAGGTATTGTAAAGACATAGAATGGATCTCTGGTAAAACAAATGAATTATTGAAAACTTTAACGGTTAGATGACTTTTCTGAATAAAAATGCCCTTAAAAATATTTTTTTTTATAAAATGGTCTTTTGCATGTATATATGTACAGTATACACCATTTTCGCTTTATAAGTTCCATCTAGTCCTGAATTTGACCATAATTATGCCCTTTGTTTTAATGCAAGTGGTTCAACAATGGTTGTCTCGGGGTGTCAATTTCAACTCTTACTCTCCCAAACAGGCACTATTTATATAATATAGTTTATACAATTATACAGATATTCCTGTTTTTGAGGTCAATACGGTGATTTCGCTACCCGAGAATGAATATTTTTGTCCTGAATGCTATATGGTTATTATGAATGAGGTGACCAAGCTTAAAGAGCGAAGCATATATTGTGATGTGTGCAGACTTTGGTATCATTTTCAATGTGTTAGAATAACTGACAAATAAGTCAAATATTTGACATCATTGCATTGTAAAAAATGCATTCAATCTTCTTCTTGAGCTTCTTTCAATAAATGATCAGAAGCAAACATTTAGAAATTGTTGTAAAATGGTATATTTATGTACACATACATTTTATGTATATCATATAGATTCTAATTGTTACCATTGATGTTCATACTATTATATTTACTATATTTCATTACATGTACATGCATGACTTGAAAAATAATTAATTGTTTACATTTTCTTTTCATTTTATTTCATATAATTTAATTTACACTATCTTCGAATATTAAATGCATTTCATAACATGATATATCAACATGCCAAAAGGAAATATACAGAAGATTCATAAATACCAGACAATATATGCTTTGTATAGACTACTCGGGCTAAAGCTAATTGTAAGTTTTCTCAGTACTTTGGAAGAGGTGGATACATGTTACACACCCCACTAACTATTTTTACAATATCATCAAGGTGTTGGCACAATGTAAGAGGAATTTCAAAGTTCAATATGCGAAAGTACTTCATTCTTCTAATAGCCAGCTCTTCATTAACCCTTCTATTAGCAATTTTTTTTGTTTTCCTAACAACATTCTCTATAAAAATTCATAAACCCTGAGTGAAGTGTGAAATTCTTATCACTGTTTCTCCCACCCCAGCATTCTGAAACAAAGTTTACTATACCTGATGGGTTAATGCTCAATAAAAATTTTGCAGTGTGATGATGCTTGTAATCGCTTCAACACTGGTTTTGGGGTTATTCTATAAATACCTCCGAACAATCAATAATGTGCCTTTTGGGGAGTATTTGGTATTTCTAAAAGAAGAGGTAGGTTATGCCTGACTACATCTTTTTGAGCATTGAAGACTAAACAGCTCAGATTGCAGTGGAATGATAGGATGGACCCTTCCAATATCTTACATTTTTAAGAACTGGTTGTATTGCATTGTAGAATGCATTAAAGGCAGACTTAGTAGGGATTCCTGTATATAATTGTATTTTCCTATCATTGACGAACAAACTCATCATGTAACGCGATTTGAGCTGATGTTGAACAGTTACTGAATTTTTCTTTTTAAGATCATTTAATTCTAAAGTGAGACACCTTATTTGATCCTTATACTTCTCTATCTCTTCTTCCTTTTACAAACATGTATCACAATATTCCAAATAATCATGGTCAATCAAATGACTTTTAACATTGTTTGTCACATCAGAATCACTGTGACAATTATTTCCTTTTCTTAGTAGAAATTTCTAAACATCTGTCCTTCGGTGGTTGCCTCCCAACAACTATGTCCATGTGTCCCATATGCAGTGTTGGGTAAGGATTTTTAAGGGTAGGTCCAATATTCACAAAATGATTAGAAAATATTCTAGAATCATTATTTTGTACCCAAAGTTCTCCACTTAGATTGTGGCAGTTTATGTTTCTAATCATGATACTTCGGGCATATCTTCCTCGGGATTCTGTGGGAAATGTTAATAATTTGAAGGGAGGATCACATATACATCTCCCAGTTCCAAAAATACAGGAATGTATCACGCATAATTGCGATTTCCATGTTTTTTTTTTACCTTTTTGTAACCATTGTAGCAAACATTGACACAACAATGTCTTCCCGGCAGATTTGTCAACAAATTTTCACAAACAACAAATTGTTCTTCCACACACAAAAAAGAACAGAAAACTGAAAACTGGTTTAATGGGTTTCTTGCCACTATATATAAGCTCTAATATTCTGCAAACAAATGAGAATCAGCAATAATTAACGGTCTAAATTCTTAACTTGGTTAATATATTTTTAAGTACTGGGGTGATCTCTGATATTATTTTGTTAATCATGCCCCCTCCTTTTCACAAAAAAGATAGGCTGGCATTTATGTTTATGATTGTAATCATAATTCAAATTGCTACAGCTTTTTTTAATATTATTATATATATTTAAAGATACATGGCAAATTAATCAAATATGCGTTTCATGAGACGGTTAAAAATATGTTGTTGATTTTGGATTATGTAATCGGATGGATACGGTATTTTATCAGCAGCATGATAAAGATTTAAATTAAGAATATTCTTGAATGAAACTCAATTATATTTTGTTATCATCGTAATCCGCATACTTAAAACATACCAATGCGATATTTTCAATCATAAGAGTATGCCATTGAAATTGATTTATTGAGTATTTCTAATCATACTTATTAATAAGCCTAGCGTATTTTCCACTGTTTACTAGAGCGGGATACTCGGATGTAAAGTTTATCCCCATTGACCTTTGACACAACGTGACGTCAGTGAGTGCAATAGGACTATTTTGAGCGATGCCATAGTTCATGCCAAAACATGAACATACACATACAATCACTTCATTCAGTATACCTTATTTACAAGTCTCTTAAGATTTGATGCAAAATAATGGCGTAATGTGTGTTAACATAAAAACATGCATTAATGTTCGATAAACGGATTCATTCTCTGGTGGAGATAGACATACGTCGTCCTAATGTTGTGGTCGTTCGTAACGGTGGACATTCTGTACAAGTATAACTGGTGATATCTCTATAGTCCAGGTGGCTATCAATTGATTTACACACTTTTACAGCATCTAGAATACAGAAAACAGTTTCTTTAGCTCCAGTGACTTTGTATCATCCATTTCGAAAGGTTTTTGATATTATTTACTGAAAATGATATTTTTCACACACTCTAAAAATCATCAATTTTTATATATATTTTTTTCATTTAATAATATTTTTCAAAGCATTTTTTAATCCTTAGACTGCATACAATCATTTCTTCTATTCAAAATGTGACATAAAATACTGCAAACTTGCATCTTCATGCAGATAGTTAAAAATTTACTCTTCTCATTTCTGGCAGACATCATCACAGGGAGTGTTGAATCATATGTGGGGCATGCTCTTTAGCCATATCTTGAAAAGAGATCTTCAGAGCCCGTATATGTGATTCAGCACATGACAGTAGGTATATCTGGTGAATTTCCTTTTTCGTTTCTGATGATGGAAAATATATTAGTGGAAATCCATTACTCCCTCGTGAAGCATTGGGATGGGAAATGCCGAATTCTCTGTGTACTTGTACTAATGAAGTTTGAAGCATTTTCTATTTTTTTCAAATTGCAATGCATGTGCTGGCTTTCTCCCTTAGAATAGCACCATTCTGTTTCATATATTTCGAAAAAATAATATATTTCGAAAATATCAAGACAATCACCACAACAAGTATGTCACTCAATGCATTTGTATATTAAACGTTGTACCACATGTATTGCGAACAGTGCAATGTTTTTGATGTTATATGCCAAGTCCCAAAATTTAACATGCATCTAATGATTAGTCAATGCTAGTAATTCAAAATGGAAATTAACGCACTTGTTTTAAAGGTTAAGAGGAAATTTCACAATACAAATTTATACTTTTTTTTTGCTATTTTTAATGTAAATACAATAGCTGAGCTACCTTTACTAAGCCAGGTAAAGGGTACACTGTTATTGTACCCTAATCATAATATTGTTAAAAACATCGGCAGTAATTGCTTTATTTTATCATACTTTAACGCATCAAAACAGTCCTACTTAATTTAGTGATTTCAAGCAAAAAAGTTCGTAACCTGTATTGAGTTTAGTATGGAAAGTTATTGCCAAAGAAAGAAACCAAAAAAAAGAAATATTAAATCAGGAAGCCAAAAAGTAAATCAGCCATATAAGAAGGAATTAGAATGATACAGTATTTAACAATTATACAAAAAAGCCTTCTGGAGAAACTTTTTAGATACTCTTTTTCGTTATCGGGTAACTGATTGTAACAATTGATTCATATACACAAGATGAAGTTAATTTCACTTTTTGAACATATTATATATCGTGAAGTTTATAAGATATATGTTAGGATATCAAATAAAAATGAATAAATCAAATGTAAGCAGAATGCGATCGTGATTTTATTCTAGTATGTAAGAAACTTCATTTCTGGTTTAAAGGTGAAATCTTTCTTATTCGTATAATGGGTTATCTGTATTCAATTTATATCTACTATGGTTTTTATTATCACTACAATAGGAAAACTAATTCTAAGGAAAACAAAAACTACACAAAAACCCATACAAACGTGTTTGCCACAAACCCAGTAATTTTAGTGTATATTTGTTTTTAGGTAAATCATGAAAAATGTATGTATTGAGAAATTGTAACAATGCAGAAGTCCTAGAGTGAGAGAATTCTGTGAAAGAGTTATATGAAAATTAACGAGAAAAAAAATGTATGCGACCCTTTTTTCATCACAGAAGTCCTCGAGACTTAAGATGAACAACCAATGAAGTGTTTGTATTTACATAAAAGAACAACTACTTCTCCAAATGAAAAACCCTAGAACTAAAAATAGCCACTACTAAAGTCAGATACTCGCATTCTGGTTGCACTATTTCACAGCTGAACGCTTGTATTCGGCATCCTGAAAAAAACCAACATCAGTTATTCTAGGTCTTCTTTTTTCACAATGGTAAAAGAGAAATGCCTAGTTAAAGTCACTCTTCACACACATTTCATGACAACCAAAGTCTTACTTCTTTCACCAATCATTGACCCTTTTGTAAAAAAAAAATACAAAAAAAACCCCAAAAAACAAAACAAAACAAACTTTCACCTTCTTTTATAACACAAAATCACTGCCTTTTCTACAACCTTCACCGATATTTGACAGCATTGGGCAAATAGGATCGCCATGTAGATAAATGTGTCTTGTTAAAAGAAGATATATGATGACTTTTTTTCTTGATACATAAACCTGTCTTCATTTCTTTTATTCAGACTGATGGATTTATTTATTCAACTATTTCTTTATACTGCCAGATAAAATATAAGATCATATGGCATTTATATAAAAAAAATTCTTTAATTATTTGTTTATCAAGATATTTATTTTACCCTAATATAATTATAGGATAACATATATTCCTACTTTTAATTACCTTTTTAAACACACAATAATGTAACTTCTGCTATTCGGGATTGTAAAATTTAGAAAATTACCCATGATAATGAACTTGTTCAAGCTTGCGAGAAAATATGCGAGGTTTGCAACAACTTGTTGTTAAATTGTTTTTATATTCTTGACAAATATTGTCTTATGATTTAAATTTACGGAAGATTTTTAATATACTTTTCGTTTAATCCAGAAATAAAGGCAATAGCTGTCTATGTTTTTTTTCTTCTTGTTTGCTCTCTTTTTTTCCCATTATGTTACGCTATACTGCAGCATATCAATTTAAAATTTATTGAAGGTAACCGATTTCATGACTTTTTGTTACAGTAGCAGTTATCAATTTATAACGTTGCATGTTTTCCTTTACAAAAGAGTATTGAATTTCGCAGTTTACAGCGAAAAAAACCACCTGCTTTGACAATATTCAGTATTCGTCAACTGGCATTTTATCGCTGTATGCAAATGAGATTTTTAACGTGAGTGATAAATGTAAGCTAATTTGATCATGGTTCGTTAAGTTTTTGATAAAGATACAATTAACGAATCGTAAAGTGTTACGATCTTTTGTGTGTGGCTCCTTGTTTTATCATAATAACTCATCTCCCTTTCAATTAACAACTTCAGACGCAGTTATCTCTCTTTGACTCTCTCTCTCTCTCTCTCTCTCTCTCTCTCTCTCTCTTGTTTTCTCTCAGTATGCTTTCAGATACGTCAAATAATTGTGAATGTTTGCCTTTATATAAATTCTTTTAAAAGTTTGTTAATCAAAAATAACCTTGCTGAAATTTTCATGTTTTCATGCAAATTATAATTTCCGTATCGCGCACACATTTTACATGAAATATTTTTGGTGGTGTAAAGATGTTGGTACCAAAGACCTTAAATTGATTTTTTTTATTTTATATTATACTAAGGGAGAGTAAATAGGAAATAAAACAGAGTAACAGCATTGAAATGTTTTTTTGATGCGAGTTCCCGACAAACCTAAGATTTTTTTTTATCCGTGTGCGTTTCTCATTTTCGCTGAATTAATACAGTTTCATTCATTTATGACGCGTTGGTGGTAGCTCTGGTTTTTGGAAGCAATGTATTAACATTGAAAAACAGGATAACAAATTATATTTCATGCCGTTTTATTAATATAATGCAAGACTATATACTTGTACATCTTTTTTTTTTGGTTTTTCAACTTTGTATGTTCCACAAGCCATGTCTGTTTGAAAGAAAAAGCACAAAACATGAATTTATAAGCATAGATAGCATACTTGGCAAATTAAATTCAGGTTTGTATTTTTTCATCGCAGACCAATAAAAGGTAAACGCAATATTAATGCAAGTAATATTGATTTTAAAATACATACTCTGTGGTTTTTATTTCCAATTTTGCTGAATAAGAGTAATGAAATGAAACACTTTGTTTATTGAGAATTTGACAACTTAATCTTTTAAGAGGAATTTCTTTCTCCAAAAACTCTAATCTCAGAGGATATAGGAAAATCAACACCTACTGACAATCACTAAATTGTAACACCAATTCAATACGCACCTGTTTAAAAGACCGAAGAGGTTTGGGAGCCGAACACTGGGTAGCCACCAGACATGGAGTCATAACGCCTGTTGTAATCATTGTAATCGTTGTAATTATTGTAATTGTTGTAGCGGCTATTATAGCGGCCGTTGTAACGGTTGTTGTATCGCCCATTGTATCGACTGTTGTAATCGTTATAGTTGTTGTACATGCTGCCGCCTCTGTACATTCTGTCGTTGTCGTACATGCTACCGCGGCTTCCCATGTAGTTATATCTGTTGTTGTCGTAAGGGTCGTATCGATTGTTGTAATCAAAGCCCGATCTCGAATATGGATACATACTATCTTGGTATCCTAAGCTTGCTGAAGTAAAAACAAAATTTTCCTAATTATATTTCCTTCATAATGTTTGTCTTTTTTTTGTAATATCAAACAGAACCATAAAGTATTAAATAAATTTATAGGCATCTTGTGACATTCGTATTAATGTACACCACAAAAAGGCGGGTGAAAAGTAACAATAAAATATTTTATAACTTAAGTTTCCTAGTTCTTTTTTTTTTGCGGTTTTATAAAGAATAATCTAAATTTGTTAAAAATGTTTATAGACACCCTTTTACATTCCTTTCTAAGGTACACCGTAAATTGATTTGTGAAATGTAACGATACATGTTTAGTCTAGTATGATTTAATTTAGTTATCAGTGTTACATCTAAAGTTTCTTGTGATCCCTATTTTTTGTTAGATTAAAAAAAAGATTGAGGCAAAACTACGTATATTTCTGTTTTACATACACCCAAGTCCTAGCCGATCATTTAATTTTAGTTTGATTCAATTTAGTTATTTGCGTTTCATCTAGAGTGTCTTTTGATCACTACTATTTGATATTACCAAAACATGGAGGCAAAACTACCTATATTTCTGTTTTACTGACATCCAAGTCCTAGCCGATCATTTAAGTTTAGTATAATTTAATTTAGTTATTAGTGTTTCATCTAGAGTGTCTTGGGATCACTACACTTTTTTGATATTTTATATAAAAAAAAGTTTGTGGCAAAACTACGTATATTTCTGTTTTACTTACATCCAAGTCCTAGCCGATCATTGTAGTCGTCGTACATACCACCTTGGTTGTTGTAACGTCCAACGGAAGGATAACGGTTCTGGTACCTATTCCTGTAGTAGTTGCTTCCGCCTAGATATTTCCCACTGGTAGAACCACCCAAGTATTTGTTGGAAGAATGGTACTTGTTGTAGGTGTCGGTATCTCCAAGGACAGAAGCAATGCAAACAGCGGCAAACAGAACCAAAGTTCTCATTTTGTCTGTAAGAAAAAAGGGCTATTTTTAAACATTGTATACTTTTTATGGCTGGAACAACAGTGTTAAAGTTCAGAAATTAGAAAATATCATTTACAAACATAAATACTTGTGATTAACATCGTCATTAGAAACTAGGTGTTTTAATCTTTTATTCTAGCGTGCTTTTAAAATATTATACTAATTTGTTAGTATTTTCAGTTATCTTGTTCAATCATTATCAACAGCGAGTACAATCATCTTTGAATTTTTAAGATCCGTTAAAGACAGAAAACCCCGCCATTGTTTTAGTACTTTTTCCTTAAATTCAAATAAACAAACTGTTTTGCAAGAGTTTGCCATTTTTAAAGAAAATTTACAGCTGTATCCAAAAGCACACAAATTAATCATGCAAATCATTGGTTGAAAGTTTATTTTTTGCAAACCATTTTTTCTTACCTTTTAACGACTGCTAAACTGGATCAGAAAGGTGACAAATGTTTGTGAGGATATCTTTCTAACAACCCCCTTATATAGCAAACCTTTGACCAACACCTCAACGCAAAGAGGCCTTGTTTTTCTAATCCGTCTTCATCTTTTTTACTTTCACTCACATTTTGCTCTTTCATCGAGTTGCTAATTTGCATAATATTTAATAGATAACGATTTATACGCAATTAAATGATCTTAGATGCGTAAAAGAGTTGTTTTAAAAGAAAAAAAAGATAATTGACCTTGAGGAAACGTAGACCCTATTATAAACCAGTGATTGCTGGTCTGTTTACTGCTACCTGTTTAAACCAGCATCATCATTGCAAAAACACCGAAACAACTTTTTCAATGTATATAATAATCAACATTAGGAAGATTAATTGTGTTATCGTCAAATTATAGTTTATTTGTTCGCTTTTTTATCGAGTTTTGAGTACAAAATTACACCTCATATATGTAGGCATGTAGGAGCTACTCATACTGCATGTATATGTTACGTTGCATAGCGCTTAAAAATGTTACTGTATCAGTTTTACCTAGCGATATTAAAGAGATGTTAAAGTGTTGATTGGGTTTTGTTTGTTACATGTATAACCGTATATGGTATTATTCAATATTTTTTTTTAAGAAATGAGGAACGAACTTTTTTACGCTGTAACATGTTGCGTTAGCGTGGATTTGTTATTTTGTTGATATGACTTACTGCAGTGTATGCAGAACCTGACTTGTCTTATCTTTTTTTAAAGCAAGAATCTATATAGATTTTTAAAATAACGCAAGGTTCAATATAAATTTCATGTTTTATTTTTGATAAAAAGTCACTGTAACAAAGCACATATATCTTCCTATTTCTATCCATGCGATTTAGATTTTAAAGATTAATATTTATAAAATTTACATTGTTATATAAATGTGGACGTACATGGCTAATCGTCTCACATAAAGTTTTTTTCTCCCTCTCTAAAAAAATTTGTAAAATAAAGAAATAAATACCTATGTATACAAAATCATCATGGAATTTTGTTTTAATTATAACGGATTATAGACCACTCAATACTGAGATCATTATGCTAATGTTTTCATACTTCATTATCCTATTTTACAGCATTAATCAAAGTGTCAACAACAACAAACAAACAAGACATTCTTTAGAAATTGCTGACTGTCTTAGTTCTTTCCGAAGTTTTATAAACAGCAAATAGCTGTTCAACTTTGTGAACTGAATGCAAAATGGGAGATAAAACAATATGACCTCGCAGCAACTATTTTAATTCAGTAAACTGTTTAATGATTTCCTAAAAGACAATAAAAGACACGTTATAATAAACGTGCATATAATCCTGTATTTTTATTGTAAAAAAAAGAAAACATTCGTTTATGTGCAGGTTTTAGATGATATCATATTCAATGCATACGATAATAAAGTCTATAAATGCAAAAAACAATGTTTCTTCCGTGTAAGTCATATTTTAAATTGATAATTATTTTTCTATTTACCCAACTGCTAGTGATTTTTTTTTTAATTTGAATTTTATCATCTTTACGATAATGTGTTGTCATATGTACAGGCAGTGTGAACTGTTTACTGCTAAACTTAACATAAATATTTATTGTTTTTCTTTTGTTATTTCGGAACCAATTTTCGGACACACTGTTAGAGGAAGGATTGTCTTTATTGTGCTCAATCTTAGATACAATAAAAGTAAATGATAATAACATATTCTAGATTGTGTCTTTTTTATATATAAAGTCGTTATTTTTACAGCTTTTGTATGGTTGAAACATGGGATTGCACAGATTGGATAATATGAACATAGTTTGAAAAAAGATCATCAACTTATTGCCTTAACCGCAAAAGGACTTTTTGGGCATATATGGGGTATTTAATATTAATTTTTTTTATGTAATTTGTTAAATAATGCCATTTAAAGAAAAAATCGCTTTCTATACATACTCACTTACTCACTTTTTTTTGGAAAATGATCATGTGTTCAGTAAACATAAAACAGGACAAGTTAGATACTTTGAGGAAAATTATAATTCTTAGAACCCAATATAATATGTATCATGCGATTGTTTTCTTTGACGTTTGAAAACTACTTAGACATATTAATTTGCAATATTTTTTATATCTTTATCCTTTAAAATGGGATGAAGTTATACTATTAATCGAATTTTGTGGACTCGTAGATCTATAATCTACTCGATCAGTGTTGATTTTTTTGTTTTAAATTCTTTTTGTTTTTTAATGTAGGTTTATTTTATGTTTTTTTTTTATATGTATATATATTTTTTAGAACACAAGTTTGTTGTTTTAAAAAAAAGTTAGGCAGTAACTCCGTTTCTCTAGATTCTAACAAAGATTTTAACGTGGCACGCTTAGTATAATGTTAATCTTTTATGTTAACTCTTTTAAGTAATGAATTCTTTGTGACAAAGACTTTTGTAACTGACATTATTAATCATTTTCACTCCATCATGAAGGCAATACCGAAACAGGCTAATTGGGGTCATAAAAACGGTTCTTAAACTGATAACGTGTTTGACACTTATTTGTTTTTTAATCAGGCATTTCACATAATGTGCATAATTAGGTAAAATATGCAAAAACCAGCGGTGCTACTTTGCTTTCATCAGTATTAGTTGAATACCAATCTGAGACCGAGTGTTAGGTAGTTTTTGAATACAAGGTCGTTGTATCGACCATGAGACTTACAATCATTTCATGCATAACTTTTACAATTGTATGCTATGTTATTGTATGTAATTTTAATGATATGCTATGATATCTGTATGCTATGCTATGCAATTTGTTTGATATCTTTTGAGAAATTGAAATGAAGGGCTCAATGATATTGTATGCTATGCTATGGTATGTATTGGATTTGAACAAAAACGCCTCCATACACAGAGGAGTTCCACATATTTCGAAGTAAAATAATATGAGGCCAAAAGTTTACCACAGATCGGTTATGTGAACATTTATTTTTTCAAATAAAAACATTCAAAACCGAGTTAAAATAATGCTGCATGCTATGCTATGGTATGATATGACGAATGCGATTGCATGATACTGTATGATATGGTATGAGATTCCAATGCTATGCTATCAGATTTCAATGCTATGTTTTGAGATTCCAATGCTACGCTATGGTGTATGTTTTAAAGGATATGCTTGAACCGACTGTACAAAATGATGACCTTAATTAAAACTATGAAATGGAGAATGTAATGAGATGCAATACGTGTTCAAGTACATGTGGAAAACTATGAATTATGCCATTTTGTTTATGTCTATTTTATGGTGAAAATACTGCTCCTAATTACAAATCATCATTTCAGAAGTAGTAATTGTTATAGCTTCTGAAATATGATCAGTGATAGTAATATCTCATATAACCTTATCTAAAGCCTCTGTAATATGGACGTCTGTAAGAGTTGTATCCAGTCATGCCTAAAAAAAGATCAGTTTTAACTATGTAGTATTTATTGTAATGAGTCGTTAAAAGACACGTTTGCTACATTATTATTCTAAAGAATAGATAATAATACGAAGACCATACTTCCATGTTTTCCATTTCAACATACAATTTAAATAAAGTTAAACTTAGTAAAGCGTAATCTCAGTGACCAGTTTGTAATTTTTGCTCTATCTGCATTTGTAAATTCTTCCAGAATTTTTTTTTATAAATACAGATAATTAGCTCAATTCATTTACCTGCATTTAAGGTTTTTTGGGAGTTATACAGATATTTAGATAACAGTATGCTTTACATTTCCCTAATTTTATAGGTTATATTTGATTCAAAACCAAATTATAGCTGTACATTTTTTTTTGGTTCATCTTAATTTTATAAATAATTTTTCAAGTATATATTTGCATCTCATATAATAGCGATCGTCATGTTGTTCATGTTTCAAAAGTGGCGAGGATAATAAGTGCTACTACAATAGTTTTTCAGGAAGCACAACACAATAAACAAAATAATTGACTTTTTTGATAATATCAGTCGTTAAGGTGCTAACTAATATAAGAATCATAATGTAAAGACCTCAACATGAACAGCTGTCATTCAGAAAGTTTCAGCTATAATTTGATATATTTCTATCAGTTTTGAATGAATTTGAAAACATTAAAGATTTGTCTGAACCTATTTATAACATTGTACTAGATTTACATAGCTTTATGTCTTTATAGCTAAACATGATTTAAATGGATAATATATACAGGGAAATGTTTGCCCCATCTATTTTTTTGTCCCATTTGCTCTCAATGTCAGCGAGAGCAAGTTGAAGTCTTAGTGAATTCCTTTGTCTAAAACTAGCTATCTTTATTTACAACTATGTATGAGCAAAGTCAAAAATAAACAAACACTATTTGCAAGTGTGGAAGTACGAAAATTTTACGGCCAAGAAGATAACTCTGTATGGAGTATATGCAATAGATATTTTACAGTTCTTACCAAGATGCTTAAATTATCTGGTACTTTGGTTTAATAAACAAGGAAAGCAGTTAACATTGCTTGATGAAAGAGTTTTCTTTATACACTTTAAAACATACTAATTAATCAAGGGAATATCTTATTTAATTCATTTTTTAAACTTCTTATCGTTAACTAACATCGTAATTTGAATGACATTTAATTGATATAGATGTGTTCCTTTTTGTTACGGGGTTTTATTGCGCATACTTCTTTTTAATGAAGTTCCGTCAAATAAACGAACTCAAACTCAATTTCATTAATTGGTTTAATTTGTTTTATTTATTAATCTTACCGTTTTAAGATCAGAAAATATGGAGTTTAAAAAGAATTCTCAATGTTTTTATTCATTAATTTCTTCTGATAAAAACTCTACGATTCTTTTAATGACCGCTGTTGCTATATTTGCAACAGTTATATAAATGTTTTGTTAGGAAATGTTTGTCCTGGTAAACAGCTTGTTCAAGTAAATTAAAATTAGAAAAGGATTACCTTTAAAATACTATTGATAATTTTTTGATGTAAAAAAGAAGCAAACAATTTCATCTCCACAAATGACAAGTGCAAAAGTAAAAAGATATGTATTACACAAAAAGCTATAAAGATAAACAAAAAACCTTTTTTTTTTTAATAAATCATACTAATATCAAACTTTAAGTGAGTTTTCTTGTTATTTAAGATACCTGCTAATTTGGTTTAATCTCAAAAAGTAAAACAAAAGAAGTTATTTTTTAAATACTTAATGGTATCATATTCTGTATTTACTTTATATTTAACAAACACAAAAAAGAGATAATTTTTTATTGTTTTCAAAGATAAGAATTTTCATTTTTGCAAATTCATTTTCTACGTTTGAAATGGGTTTATCTTTTACGAGTTCTCGTTCCTTGTCTACTCTCACTTATTCTTAAAAAGGTCTTAACAAACACAAATTTAACATGCATCATGAACATGAACAAAAGTCTTTAAAAATATGATATGAAACAGAAATGTGACTGAAATAGGATTTCCCCCCCTGATAGCTCTGTCATTCAGATACATTTCTGTAATATGCAGTTACCTGTAGCATTCAGTTGATTGAATGACAGAACTTGATCCTGTGTCACAAATTTGACTTATTCAAAAAGGAAAATGGTAATGTTCGAATTCGCTACGATAGGTCATTAATAAAAAGGACAGTGACATGTAAATTAAATTTCTTTATGATACAACTGTGAAAAATATATGTTACTAGAGGCTATGAATTTATTGAAGAGCAAAAGTAAGCGGTTTTATCTGTGAAACCGATTTCATAAGAAGATTGTTTTCATTGAATGGACGAGTTGCATAAATTGTACATCTTTTTATGACGATATTGTTCATAATCTGAATTCCAGTCAATTGCTAAAAAATGCAACACCGAACAAAATAGCAATTGAAATAGTTAGAACTTCAAATAACTGCAGCCTCGGTTAATACATGTTTTGCATGCCTCTCGCAATTTGATAACATATACTTTATAAACAGTAGCCGAAGGTAATTTGGTTTTGTTCAGCTGTTTCTTATTTGCATAAACAATCGATTTTTATCAGTATTCGGAGAAAAAGATAAAAACGACAAAAATGTTGTCAATGCATCTGAATAAAAATCAAAGTTAATAGAAATATTCGATTTGTTAAGCTAAAGACCCTCGGAATTAATAAACCCTACAATGGTCAATTTGTTGTCAGAGTGATTGTTGTAATTGCCAATCCGGGAAAGATAGTTATTTTGTAATAACAAGTTATCACTCGAACGTAGCAGCGCTTATTTTTGCAACCGTTTCTCGTTGTGCTTTGGAGAGTTATTCTTTTAAGTACAACTTATAGTATATATATATATATATATATATATATATATATATATATATATATATATATATATATATATATATATATATATATATATATTGACATGTTGTGTATTTGTTTTTGACCTTACCAGTTCCTGGTGAAAAATTGTGTGGAGGCAACATTTAGAAAATAATAGAACCTTATGTTATTCCTAAATAATATTAATTCCCAGTAGGCCTTTCCAACTAATGTGAAATAGTTATTCCACTTAGAGAAGAGGGGTAGAACTTATCAAACAAATTCAAGACAATTGCAATGTGTAAACTCCTCCCCTTAGGTTATATGAATGGTAACAGAAATGTAATAAAAGGGTGTCTTAATGACATTGTTTTGCATTTTCGTCACAATTTATAATTATTCAGCGAACTGCTTTGACTGAACGGCAGTATTTTTTTTTTGTGCGAGATTTTACATTTCATTATGTACATTGCATTTTAATAAGACTTTTTATTTACATTTCTCATTTCAAGAAAATATATGTTCTTTTAATGCTGCACTTAAATTCCCGTAATGCCTTCTTGTTCTTTGATAAAGCATTTCACCAGTTGCAGGTTTTGTAAATAAGTAAACACATTCAGTTCATATCAGAAAAATTAAATTTCTTTATTCAAACAATAACAAACATTCATTTAGATGAATCATGTTTGCTTCTACAAAGAAAAATAAAATATTTTTTTAGATAATGAATGAATGTTAGACGTAAAAATAAAACTTAAATACTAGGAAAAATTCGATAAATTCGTAAGATTTACTTTATATTTTGTAATGATTTGAAACAAAGTCAAAACAATGAAAATTACAAAAAAAATGTTGTTCGAATAAAATTTATAGCAGTTTTAAAAATTATGAAATGTCTAAATCTGCTGAAACACATAAATGCAAACAATGACTATGCCTTGTTTACGTTTCAGATAAAATTGTTATAGTAATTGTTGTAGCCTCCGCTCTGGTATGGTCTGGGATATCCTCCCATGTTATTGTATCCAAAGCTGCTGTAGTAAGGACTTCTGTAAGAGTTGTATCCCCTCATGCCTGAAAAAGAATTAACTTTAATAAAGTACAAAGGCAGTGTTAACCGTTAATATACGTATGTCCCTTTTTTATTTTAACAATAATTAATTGCAATCAAAAACGTGTCATGTTAAGTAGGTATTAACACATGTTTGCCGATTTAATTCATTCTTCATAGTGAAATACATCAATTTTGTAGCGTCTCGTTCAACCAAAAAAAAAAAAAGAAACGTACGCTGGTATGTTAAGAAACCGTTTGTAACTTCAATTTTTTTGTGACGTGAGTAGCATATATTTAAACATATCTTTGTAAAAACTTTCGTAAAAAACGATAATGATACTATAATTGGTCACAATGAATACAATACTTTTTCCACATTCAAAAACAAAAACAAAGTCTTAAAAAGGCGATGATTTAGTATATGTAATCTGCTTCATTAACCGCCGAACATAGATACTCTCTGCCTATGCTGTATTGTGTTTTTTAAGTCCTTTACTTTCTAAACTTGGTAATGTTTACTTTTGAAAGACTAACCTCCCATGTAGTAGTCATCGTCATAATAGTTGTTTCCATAATGACGGGGGTAGTATCTGCTGTATCTGTTGTAATTGTTGTAACCGCCAATGTAGCCCTGGACAGAGGCAACAGCAATGCACAAAGCGATAGCGAGAATGACTGCCTTCATCTTTAGGATTCCTCTCAACAAGAACCAAACACAATATAAAGCCATTTTGAGGCAATATTAAATTCACAGCATGCGTAAAATGTATATTTAATTTTTTTTTTAAAACAAAACATTTTAAAAATTAAGGTAAGAAATGTTTTATTCAATCAATATTAGTGGTTAGTAATGTTGAAAAAAGGAAAAATAGAAGCATAGGTCACCATGGTTAAAATGGTGCAGTGCATTTTTAATTCTTACCTTTGCTGCAAGATGTGGTACGATGGTCAAATTAAGGCTGAACAATGTGAATGTTTGATGTTGATTCTTAGCTGTATTTATATTGTTAAACCTTTGATGGATGGCATTCACCTTGAACTATTCATCTTATTTCTTTTTAATCTTTGAACCAATTCACGATTTTAATGGCGTTTAAAATAGTATTGATTATATCCAATGCTTTATATCGCTGCTCAACGCAAAATAATAGTCTTTCACAATTCTTTCTTTAAAAAAAAATCCAAAAACAAACGTATTTAGATTACTTTACTCTTCTTAAGTATTGTGAAATGATTCAGTTGTTCTTTGTACACGTGTTACATCACGCACGTGATTTAAACTAATAAAACTTGATTAATAACGATAAATATTGTCAAGCCTCGTTTCTTTGATGAACTGTACTTATCAATTTTGTAGATGTGTGTGCTAGCTTATATTGTTTTATATTTGTGAATATATGTACTAAGAAACTTGGTGATCATATTGTAAAGACGTAGAATCATAGACCGAAATGATTCATTTTTGATTGTATGTTAATATTTGTTATGGAAATAGCAACTTCGTAATTAACTTCATTTAAGAACGTTTCAGTTAACGAGCAGTAACATATGCGATCACACCAAAAAAACCCCGAATGTTCGACCGTTATCTTTTTAGATTTAAGTTTATATAGGATCACACTTCTACATGTTTGTTCATATTGTGTAAAAATAATAGTATAAAACATGTGCTTTCACTTTGTTAACCAAACTTCAAGCCACTAAATATATTTCAAAACAAAGTTATCGTTATCAAGCATCACAGTGAAAATTGTATTGTGAATTGCATTATTCAGTAGGCACCTTACATTTACTAATTTTGAACTTTATAACAATTTTTTTATCGACTCATTAAACATCAAAATGCATTATTCACACATTAAATACGCTATGAAAAAAATGAAGATTTAATTTTTATCAATGAAAAATTCCGTTCAGTTGTCTGATTACCTGGATCAATTTTGAATATTGCCAAAGTAAAATTGAAGAGTGTTTCAAAATAAAGCAATATTATATAAAAAAAAAAAAGTAGGTGTCCAAGTAGCGTAGTGGACAATGCATTCGCTTGTCACCGCTGCGACACAAGTTTGATCCCCGTAATTGACAATGGGTTTATGTGATAGGGTATGGCGGTCGCCCGCTAGGAAATGTGGGTTCTCTCCGGGTACTCCGGCTTCTTCCCACACCAGTGACCCCCTCGCGCTAACATCTGTGCCAATGAGAGTAACCAATATAAGTTTAGAACTTGCTTATCAATCGTTATGAAATAAATAAATTTAAAAAAAAAAAAAAAAACTCGCCAATAAATCAGCTGTTCCTGCTTATCTTTAATTCTATTTTAAAACATGGATAAAATAAATAAGTAAGTTTTAATCAAAGGATTAGGTACAACGCCGTATGTGTGCACATTTGATTCATATCTAAATGTTAATCCTCTTAGGTTATTTTATTTCTAATTTAAATTTTACGAGAAATGACAATTCATATGACAAGTTAGATACATCTATTTGATACGATTATCCTTTCGGATGGAAGTAACATATCTATACTCGGTTTAGACAAGAGTATTTTCTATGTAATAAATTGATATTGTATTAAAAGGGAAAACAATTAAAATAAAATCCCACTTAACATAGGTACGATAATGCTAACTCCAACGGACTTGGCAGTGATAACAGTATCATTCATCGATGATTTATGAAAACCTGATGATAAAAGACGGCGGTGCGTTGTGTTAACATTCATTATGATTAACCTCTACTGCCAAATTGTCGCCCCTGAGCTCAGCCCTGGGTTTTAAATGTACTGAAACACAACGAGCAAAATAAGCTAAAACTTATCTTTTTGAAATAGTGTTAAAATATTAATTAATATATACATTATAATTGTTTTATACGATAACTAAATTTGTAACCGTTACTATCATTTCGACCGGTAACAATTTAACTATTAAAAATTCTCTATTTTTTGTTTGTTTTTTTGTTTGTTTGTTAGTTTTTTTAACACGATAATTAGAAGATTATTACAGTAACTACCAAAGTATACGTGGCCAAAGTTTATGCTACGAACAAGTCCAATTCTACATTTGCCATGCTTTCATAAAGACAATCTGGATTATAGGATAGTGCCAACGGAATGTTATCAGTTATTGCTGTATATACATGCTTTTTTGTCAAAAGATGCGTGTTAAAACAAATTACATTTAATTGTTAATTTATCGATTGACTTTGTGGTAAACGTGTTGTTTTGCTTTGATCCATTTCCTGTCTTCAAATCCGTCGTTATATTTCAATAAAATGTATGGAGAGTAGCTTTCCTATCATTAATTAAATGGTACTTTATTGTATTACTTCCTTTCTTAGAAATAAAACAGTTTGGTGTACATCTAGTGGCCATTCATACTTGTGCAAGTCATTCGTAAACGGAATCAAGCTTATGAAATGAGGATTAAAACAATACTATGCACCAAAAGTAGTTTTATTATTTACCAGACGCCTTAGACGAGTGCATTTTTTTAAATTTTCAACAGGATCAATTAAAAGAAAATATTGCACATTGATACATTTTGTTGTCTTTAGGGTTTTTTCTTTACTTAATTCTAATTCACCGTGTGATGTTGAAATACAATTTTCAAAAACGGTAAAAGGTAAAGTACCGATCAGACCCAACCAAACAGAAAGTAAACCGCAACTAAACCCTGGGTTTACTTTTGGGGTTTACTTGGGGTTTACTCTGGATTTACTTTTAGAAAATTTGGGTCCACTCGGGGTTTACTTTGGGTTTACTTGGTAATTGCTATTGAGGTCAAATTTATGCATTGAAGTGTGAGGCAGACATGTCTTCTATCTTTCCAACCCACTGCCTGTAATTCCTGTCTCTTGTATATTCCTAATACACAGTTAGTGTCTGCTTTCAGAGGTATACTTCTGACCGGGTTTACTCTCTGTGTCCACTCTGAGTTTACTCAGGGTTTACTCTGGGTCCACTCTAGCAAACCCAAAGTAAACCCCGAGTAAACCCAGAAAGTAAACCCAGGGTTAAGTTGGGGATTACTTTCTGTTAGGTTGGGTCGGATCGGTACTGTAATAAATTGATATTTTTTTATAATGAACAGAGTCATGGTGGTGTAACACTAAAATAATTCGTCTGTATGTTCTCCTCAAATCCACAGAGCCCAAAGGATGAACTACAATTAAGCCAGCTGATTGGAAAATGAGAATTCTTGAAGGGTGGCTGAATAACACAGCCATAGTCGGACTTTGTCGAAATAACATAAATGTTTTATTGATTTGTTATAAAAGTTATCTATACCTAAGAATATAATTTTTTTGTTCGTCAGAAACATTCCATCATAATTATCACTTTAAAAATATCATGGTATCTTCTTAATTCTTTAATAGAGAAATCAACGTGAAATAAATAATTAATAAGAAAAATTAGATAAAAAGTCAGGTAAACTCAACGATTTTGGCATTTTTTATGCGTTCTTGAAATCAAGTGATCAATAATTTACATTTAAATTGATAACTCATTGTTTGATTACATTGTGTCATGTAAAGTAAACAAGTAAAACACATTTAATCAAATTCAGAAAAATGATAAATTTATTGACTTATATGAAATATTCATTTTTCGGAAGCAGGTTTGTTTCTGAAAAGAAAAAAAAAACATGACATGACACAAATATAAGATATTTTGAATTATAGAGGAAAACGTTGACATGATTTAAAACTTGAAAACGAAATTATTTTTATCCATTAATAAAATTTGTGAAAAACAGGGTTTTGCACTTCACATATACCCAGTGGTTTTTTTTCTGATGTTAAAACTTGTAACAAAAATCTACTACATCTGTTTTAACCTCAGTAATTATATCTCCCACCAAGGTATGATCCTGGATAGAATCCTCCCATCCTATTGTATCCAAAGCTTCTGTAGTAAGGACTTCTGTAGGAGTTGTATCCACCCATGCCTAAATCAGATTCAACTTCAATAATGTTCCGACAATGCGTAAATATTTGTCAAAGTGTTTTAAACGATACTATGGTAAATAATTGCAGCCACAAAACGTGTATATAAAAGTAATTATCTTCACATGATTGTTAATTTATTTTTTTTCTTCACAGTTAAAATGCATTCATTTTGTAGCGACTCATCAAACAAAAGATCATTATAATAAGTTTAGTGTTTGTTTTTCTAGAAATTATAAAAATAAGCTGAGGTTTTATGAAACCTTGAATAACTTTATTTCTATGTACTTCGAGTATTTTGTAGAACGCATTTTTTGGCTAAACATTTACTGAAAAAAAGGTGATGAAATCAATTCTGGTTACAATAAATACGCCATTTTCTCCACATAGGCCGATAATCTGTGGATGCAATATGCTTCTTTAACAGCCCCAAATAGATAATCTTTCTAAATGCAAAAACGATTTTTTTGAGTCGTTAACTTTCCCAAATAGTTATGTTTACTTTGAAAGACTAACCTCCCATGTAGTAGTCATCGTCATAATAGTTGTTGTACATGTTTCCATAGGGACGGGTGTAGTATCTGTTGTGATAGTAACCGCCTATATAACCCTGGACAGAAGCAACGGCAAGGCACAGAGCGATAGCAAGGATGATTGCCTTCATCTTTAGATTGTCTATCAACGAGATCAGCACACAGTGTTATGATTAGCAGCATCATAGAGTCAGGACTACATTATGAATACTAAAATCCAATATTTCGAGATATATATAGCATCGAATACCTTTAAAAAAAGCATATATGCATAGCGTTGTTTAATGGTTCATTTAATTGCCAACATATTTGCTATTGTTTTTTGTTTTTTTATTATTATTTTTTATTTTAAATTATAGAACAGTTACAGTTCTTCATTGCAAAATATTACTAGTGCTTACCTTTACGTTGAAGCGGGGGTACGTCGGTCAGATAGGAGTTGGTAGCTGTGTATAGTGGTCGCTCAAACAATGCTTTATTTATAGTGTAAAACGTATCTTTTGATTGATGGTGTTAGCCTCGGTCTATTTTTTTTCTTTTAATCTTTGACTCAGTTCACGATTTAACTGACACTTAAACAATATTGATTTTAGGTAATGCTTTAAATCGTTGTTCGGCGCAGTACGGTTTGGTCTTTTACAATACTTTCTCTGGGAAATAGATGTCAAATAATTCATCAAGTTGTTTTTTTTATTTAAGAATTTGATCTGTATACGTAATTATTTGTATTGTTTTACACGTGAATGTATGAAATAACACAGATTTTATGATATTTTCACGTAAGCTTATCTAGTACATTTACGTAGTTTGTAGATGCCTGTTAGTGGTTAAATAATTTTGTTTCAATGTATAAGACTATACTTTTAAATCAGTATTTTAAAGACACAAGAAAAAATCAGTATCAGTGCAATTTCTTTTTGAAATGACCTGTGATAAGTCTGTAAATTAGTTGTTTGTGGACATTTGCTTGGAAGAAATATATCTTACAATAGCAATAAATGCAGAAGTATCATTACAGGTACATTTTTGTTCATTGTTTAAAGTGTAATTTTGCTGAAATTGCTAAACAGTGGTGTTATAAATTTGATAAACGTGATTTCATAAGAAATTGATACAAAACAGAACGACGAAAATGTTTTATTGCGTCGTCACAGAAACTTAATTTTTTTTTCTATCAAATAATGATAAATAAATGAAATTAATTGTTAAACAAAGTAACATAGACTATTCTTAAAATAGTACTTACAGGAGGAAACAGATATAATTGATCAATTCAAGTTACATACAATTAAATACAGAATAAGCTACTTATGTTAAATTAACATACAAGTTTAAAGCATTTTTTACTCACTTAGGTTAAATATCTTACCAAGTTAAACAGGTTTAAGTTGTACAGTTGTAATGTATATACATTTATAAACAGAATATTCGTAATCATGTGTACAATTTATTGTTAAGGGATTTACAACGGTTTACCCATGTCAGTTACGAACCACTTGAATGGCAAAAAGCATACACAGTTATATTTAAGTTTTAAAAGACTTTTTTCTTTGCTGGTTGTTATTTGAATATATTTTAAGAATATTATCAAAAAGTATATTACTAGCTATTTCTCGCATACATATTTTTATGTATTTTCATGTTTTGTTTTATTTTTTAACCAATATCATATCATTTTTAACAGATTGATGTAAATATGTACGCCTTAAGGTGTATGACGTATCAAAATATAATATAAAAATGAAATGATACGGTCAGTTGTAGTTTTTCTTAGCTTTTCTCTCTAAAACTGAATAAATATATGTTAATAAATAATATTATTTGTTAAAAAAATCATATCCAGGCAGGTAGCATCGCTTTTTTTTATGGTGAGGGCCAAACTTGTTCAAGAAAAAACATTGACATGGTGATCATGATAAAAGGCAACTTCTCAAAATCAGGAAATCCTAATCCGTGTGTGTTGTGTGTGTTTGTGGGGTTTGGGGGGGGGGGGGGGGTATTGGTCACATTTAACTTCGTATCATATAATGGTTACCTTTAACTTCGTATCTTATCGTTTTCTTCATTTTACTACAAAGTGTAGGAAGGGGGTGAAATCTCCTTTATGTAAATTAAAAAAAAAAGTTTGTTGCAAGTTAAAATGGGCTCCCCTGATCTCCTCATGGGGCTTTGGGCCTTTTATCAAATAGAAAACCAACTCAGTTCGTGGAGGGAGGCACCTTGTTGTCATTTATAACAAAGTCGATATAAGATTAGGATTAATCGTTATTAAGGTCAATAATTTTTTTTTAGTAAAATAGAGTATTGGTAGTCCTTAACAACATGTATACCAATCGTTTACGTTTTATTTTATAAAATGTTACACAATCTGTACATTCCCTATATTACGCGAATATTTATTTCCGCGTTCCCGCTGTTTTGTATCAGGTCGCGAGAATATAAAATCGCGAACGATAAACATTAAACAACATTTTTTATTCTTCCCAACTCTCAGAAAATAATGGGGTTTTTAAAAATAAGCGAGGGACGCTTCTCGCACTTTTACGCGAATAAAAAAAAATCCTGGCGTTTAATAATGAATTTACAGTATATGGGGATAAGGATCACCACGCTATAAGTATATTAATCAAAATGTACTCCAAATCAATATTAAAATAATACGAGAAATTTTATTAGTCATTTATATTCATTGCTCATTTTGTGAGTTTTAATTTGCCTGCAAACAACTAAGCATACTTATCAATTTCTTAATGTAAGGATCTACATGTAAGGTAAAACCAATAGTGAAAACTTCTTAATGTGACGTAATGTTGTACTTTGGCTTTTTTTAGATTATGTAGTCTAATCAGCATAATTATTTTCATTGTGTTGTTGGATCTGTAAAAATGTCTAATCAGTATGAGGGGAAAATATTTAATTGAATAAATGCAAAAAAAAAAAAACGATTTAAAAGAACACAATTTGAGATCAAGATTTTCATTTCATTTTTTCATTTTTGGGAGTTGATTTTAATCAACTCCTCTATGCAGTTACTCTGACAAACCGAAAGTGAAACAGTGTTTGGACCAAAGCACAAATCATCGCCCCTGACAAGAATTAGTTCTTGAGAATAATTGACAAATTTGAAATAATGTATGCTAAAGCATTGTTTTTCAAGGAAAGACATTTATAAATACCTTGAAAATAGTCAGATTTTAAATGGTACGAACAATTTAGATATATTTTGTAGTTGTATGTATTCTTACGCCAGAGTTCAATAAAGTCTCGTTCAACTCGACGCTCGGCTGTCTCCGTAAATCTCCGACAAGCAGAGAGTCTCTCTTGCTTGTCGGGGATTAACGGCGACAGCCGAGCGTTTGGTTGAACGAGACGAGAGTTCAATATTGCTTGGATCCGTAAATTTTCCAGAAATATTTCTATCACTGATACATAGTTTGATTTCATTTATTATATCTTTAAATATTACTAAACATGATTCATATGGGGTTTTATCAACATTCTTGTGTCGAAAAAGTCCGCAAATTCATATTATAAAAATGTGCGTAATTCAAATACAGATTAGAAACTACCTGTTCCTGTCATGCAAAATAACATATCATTGATTTTAAAATAAATAAGCATCGATAAAATCAACTCCCGTCAGTTCTTCGGTACTTTGATTTATGTTTGGAATGGTTAATATGGATTTATTTAATTTGTTGTCAAAATTTGAAAGTAAAATATTGAATAATAAGCAAGATATAACGTTTGAAGCGTAAACAAAGCTTGTGCCTTTTATTCTTTACAAAAGTATTTTATCAGTACAAGTCTCAATCAAACGTTGCTTTCTTCTGTTTACATTATCGATGAACATATTGAATCAGTTTACCTTGTTTGCCACGAGTCATTTTGAGAAAGATATTGTAATTCAACATTTTTCATTATCTGTAAACAACCATAAGACTCGATCTTTGTTTATATAACAATGATTTCTTAGCGGTGTATCTCTCTCATAATTTGACTTTTAACATTCAAATTTTGGTCAATCATTAAAAATGCGCAAGTAAACCATTTTATACATTAAAAACAGAAAATCCAATTTGTCCCCCCCCCCCCCCCAAAAAAAAAAGTTTGCGCACAATGACAGTGAATATAAACGCCAAATATAGATTCATCGAGGTAAAATGAAACTTGTATAAGATGTAGTCAAACTGGTTAGCTGAATAAAATACATTATCATATCAATTTCAATGTACAGAAAAAATCTTTGATTTCTGACATTTGTCTTTTTGTTTTTTTACACTGTACGCTTCGAGAAGATAAACATTTCTTAGATATTTTAAAAAAAGTCAATCATGTAATCTTGAATGAAAACCAAACCATTCATATGACAAACTGAAAAATAACAGTTGTGATGAAAGGTGGTTAGATAAATCCTTCCCCGACCAACGAAGATCAATTTCCAGATTTCATTGTGCTATGAGGATGAAAGTCACTGACATCTTCTGAATTGGACACAGGTCCATCGCATATTGATATCAAGCGTGGGTGAACTACGACAATGTAGATAACAATTCGAGTGGGGGTGGGGAGGGGGTGGGGGGCTGGATAACAAAATGTTTCTTGAATAATTTATTATAAAACAGTTTATAATTTATGACCATATACTGCTAACGGCGGTTTACTTCTCCTACTAAAATGACTAAAACTAAATCACAAATTTCTTGAAATGTGTTAAAGCTTTAACATTAAAGTTATTGCCAATAAAAGAATTGCGTTCATTTCAAACATCAACACATTGCATTATAAACAAACAATATCAACACTGGCAGAAATATGTTATTTTTCACCAAATCAAAGAAAAAAACCCACAGATATATGTGTATAATGTTCCTTCATAAAATGTTATAATACCCGCAAGAGTGAATTACACATTCGATTTCATCATCCGAACAACCTCTTATTCAAAACATTTTTTAAACGTATATACATGATTGGCTTTTGGTAAAGTATATTTTTATATATTTCTTCTTAAGTTATCACAGATTTTGTAAAGTTATGATTTTCATCAGAACAATGAATTTCATTGACTTCAGTTTCCGTAATGTATTTTTCTCTTTTTTGATTTGTTTAATTTCTAAACTGCCTGCAGTTGCTGGAACTAAACATCATGTAGTTCCTACAGAGAGTGCATGTCTTTAATAATTAGGGCACTAAAGAACTGGATCACATAGGCACAGATTTTAACAGCTTTAATCTGTAATGACTCCAGAAAAGTTGTATTTCCATATAAGACAATGTGTTCCTGAGATGTATGACTTTGGATTCATAACAGCAGATCATCCAGACTGTCATAATTTACCATGAAGAGATCAATCCATTTCATCATTCATATACTTAGGAGTATGTAATATCGTAAGCTTTTGTTGGAAAACTCCATCCGTCGGATACCTAATATTTTCGAACGAGGCGTGGGAAAAAACAATCGACAATATATATTGGTGTATATGATTTCAACTTTATTTTTATTGCTTCTGATCCCCTAGCTCTGGAAACCTGTTTGTCTGACCTTATGGATTATGGATATGATTTTTAAGATATGAATACCGCATTATAGTTCATGTTCTGCTGTGTAAATTTAACCAGTCTAATTCACATTTTGACACATTCTTATTAAATAATGATATGATTTTGTCATTATCTATGTGCTCGACATCCCACTTTCACGCATTGTTTACGTCTTGTGTATATAAAAAGCGAAACCGGAGCCGATCGTAAAACAACATATTTAATTTTTTCAATGGAGGCTGCATGCATATACAATCGACAACAACATATTTTGAAAAGTGATTTTTTGGCATTTTGATGTTGTTAGTTTTGTATCTACAAATTTACACTATTTATGTTTTAGGTATCTTTTAAAAAAACGAAATGTAAAGCTAGTCTTGATAATGAAAAAAAATAGTAAAATGTGATCAGCATACAACATGTTGTAATCATTATATCATCACGGATAGTTATCCCTCTTTTGCTTGTTCATTATTAATGAATACATAGAAGTTATCGTTTAATTAAACATGCCCTATATGACAAATAAATACAACACATCCAGCGAATGTCAGTAAAATGAATATATTTATTTGAATCATAACACATATTCATTCTGCTGAACCAAAAATCTGAAAAGAGAAATAATGAAAATATGTATTTATGAATTGACAAATAAGCATCATGAAAAATCTCGAAACATACATCAATGGAAAGAAAAAAAAGGCATAATTTGATTTATACCTCAAAAGTTGATACTCTTTTATTAAATAAGAAAATAATTTGAGGAAGAAAAAAAGCAGTTTGCGTCACATATTCCAATTGTTTGAACTGCAAAAAATATTGAAAAAAAAATCTAATTCACCTTTTTCTTATTTCAGTAGTTGTATCGCCTATTGAGGTATGATCCGAGATATCCTCCCATGTTATTGTATCCAAAGTTTCTGTAGTAAGGACTTCTGTAGGAGTTGTATCCCCTCATGCCTAAAAATGAATCAAGTACAATGATACACGTAAGGTATCCGATCCATAATACCGGTAACCCCAGATTCAATAAATCTGTATGCTTAACAGATATCTATGGACATGACACCAAGTTTACTTGGACATTATTTTAATGTTTAAGCATCAAACGGTAAGAACAGCATGTGGTCTATTAAATGGCCTTTTTCTTTTCTTGAAGATTTGCTTCCCCTTGGTTTTAATCTATAAATATTAATTCTAAAAATATGGTTTCGATAGAAACATTTTTTCAATAGTTTTTGTGTGCATTTTTAATGAAGAAATACACATTTCCAGCAAAGCAATTTCCTGATATTCTTAGTTTTTAATTTTTTAATAGGCTGTCCTCATTGACCTCCATGCAACACTCATTACTGCTTAGTTAATAATTTTTTTTTTTAATTCTTGGAAAATCTTTTTCTACCGTAAATGCTATAAATCCATATAAGATTTATAAATATCATCTCCTTTGTTAAAAAAACCATATCCAATCCTACACATTTGTCATCATACACATGCTAATTTTAAAATGTATCATACACATGCTGATTTTAAACTTTTTTCTAACAATAAAAATAAATATAATTTACTATACTACAAGGCAATGTAAGTAAATGATGCAACATGTAGGAATACATGTTATCTATAGTCTTCATTTGATCATGCACCAAAGTTTCCTTTATGCTAACCGATATATGTACACTTATATCTAAAAAAAATACCTAAAAAAAATTCAAAATGATAGCAAAAAGCAAAGCAAATTAATAATTTTTCATTTTGTGTATGACTGTTTGAAATTTAGCTACTTTGACTTAAACGGGTGTTAATTTTTGCCTATGCAGTTAACTGTATATTTATTTTCATTGATTTGAAAGACTAACCTCCCATGTAGTAGTCATCGTCGTAATAGTTGTCGTACATGTTTCCATAGTAACGGGGGTTGTATCTGTTGTGATAGTAACTGCCCATATAGCCCTGCACAGAGGCAACGGCAAGGCACAGAGCGAAAGCAAGGATGATTGCCTTCATCTTTGGGATACCTTTCAACAATAGTGCCACATAATGTCAAGGCATTTTTACAAAATTCTAATGTTCACAAGTTATGTTAAATGATGTATTATTATAAAATACATTTGACTTTGATTAGGTTTTTCAGGATACAAAATATGATATGATTTGCTTTTATAACCTTTTTGATAAAATCTTTTCTGAAGTTGTTTTTATCAGAAGCAGAGATAAGGCATTACATATGAATTTATTTTTAATTCTTACCTTTTCTTCGAAGTTTGGGTACGAATGTCAGAGAGGAGAGATGGCGTTTTATGGTGGTCGATAAAACATTGCCTATTTATACAGTAAAACGTCTCTGTTGATGGAAGATGTTAATCTTGACCTGTTTGTCTTTTTCTTCTAATCTTTGAATCAGCTAATGATTGTACTGACGTTAAAGATAACTGATTGTTCTACTGCTTAATATTGCTGTGCAACGCAAAAAGGTCCTGCAAAGTACTTTTATAAGAAAAAAACGTAGTTGCATTAGGGAAACAGAAAACGTAATTGCATTAATCATGTTTGGTTTTGTAACAAAATTGATTTTAAAGTTAATTAACGTACATATGTACTATTGAAAACGTGAGCTAAACTAATAAATTTATTTAATGAAGAATAATACTTTGTCTTTCTTCGGTTGATGAACTTTATTTTTTTTAAATTTGTAGATTTTAGTGTCAGTTAACGTTTTTAAGTTTAATGTAGAAATCTGTTAGGGGAAAAAAGTGATTGTTACCCTATTTAGACGCAACTTTCAACACGTGCACAAGGAATCTGTTTCCATAGAGACTTTTATTTTTTCTCTGTGGTAAGTCTGTTAAATATACATTTTCTCTTCATCAAATTGAGCCTTGTACAAAACGTCTCAGCAAACCAATGATACGTCTATGTATTCAGGCAAAAAAACACCTTTAAACATTTCCCATGAAAGCTTTGTTGCTAATGCATAGTGGTTTTCTGTTGGATCATTTGGTTTTTATTCCTTTCTATTTTTACTTTATTCATGGTCTCTAAATAGTTAATGTCATAAAATGTCATTAAAGTTACATTAAAGTTGCTTTCAAAAAGTTGCATTATGAAATGGAAACACTGTATGATTGCAGGCAGCATTAAGCAAACTATAATCAACCTCATGGGCCAACATTTAAAGTGCCCTTTAAACCCCAAATAACAGAAATAACACCCAAACCAAATCTTTGTTTACGTTCGAGGTTTTTTACTGATTTACTCCGGGTTCATTAGAGCAGAGCCAAAGTCAACCCTGGGTAAACTCACAGTAACCCCAAAATGAACCCAGAATGGACACAGAAAGTAAATTCCGATGTGAAAGACGTCTGAAAGCAGACGCTATATATGTATTTGCAATATAAAAGGGGTGGGGATTACAGATGGTAAGAAAAAAGGATCTACTTCACACTACGATGTTTGAAGAGGACCCCCAAAAGTCAATCCTTAGCAAATCAAAAGTACACGCCGAAAGGAGGGATTCTTTTTATCCGACACAGTGTTCTAAATAATTTTTTTTTTTTAAACCAGACACTGAGTAATATACTTTTTAACACCAAAAGTAAATCCGGCCTTTAGTTGGGGTCTGTTTCAACTGATAAATATAATTAACCTGTATGCAAACTTTTTATTTATCACAAAAAGAAAATAGATGTAGCTGTACGTCTGGACAAATGATACATCTGCTTTTTACATGTTGTTTATACATGTGTTATTTTCTGGTTTATTCTTAGGTTGAAGAAATAATGAATTTTCAATCAGATATGAAATACTGTGGAAAAGGTTTCTGTACAATCGTAGTGGTTTGTCAGTTTAAACAGTTTTTTAGTATATTGTGTCTACCGAAATATTTATCATAAGATTCGGAATCAAAGTAAAGTGGTTTTGATGGTTTTACCTAAAATTAAACGACAGCGTGATTTTATTAAAGAGTCACGATAAAAGTGTAGGGTTCTGTGTATAAATGTGTTATTTTTCATTCAGTTTTTGAATATGATTATTTATAGGATTTTTTTAATGAAACATATCAAAACATCTTAATATTGAATTATTGAGTAGTCAGTATTGCGTACATCATTTTCCAGCGTCATTTGAAGCCGTTTTAAACAGACGACTACTAAAATTTACTATTGCAAGAACATGTTTTTGAAAACTCCGGATAAAAACGACGTCGACTGACTGGACTAAACAGCACTCCATCATTATGTTTTAGTCGACTTGATGAAAAAAAACCGGTAGAGGCGAAACAAATTATGGAATAAACACAAAACAATCGGATTAGTTCAAGATCACTTGACATAATGGATTTTCTTTAACACCTTAGAGTCAACGTTAAGCTGAACCATGTAACCTGTTTACACAATGTATATATGATGGTAACTCCAGTGTAAGAATGCGTATTTACAGGATGAATCTTTGCCATTCAGTCAACTGAAAGGTGACTGAAAGGTAACTGAAAGGTAAATGAAATGTGACTGAATGGCAGAGCTGTGCGATTCAGTCACATTCCCAGACCATTCAGTTAAAGGCCGAGGATTTTTACCGGGTGGTTTACCTTAGGTAAGTTCGGTTGAGGGTGGAGCCTATATTGATAAAGGTGTAAAGCTCCAAGGGAAACACACTCGCTTGTGTTTACATGTCTATATACACAGGGTGTTAAAATGCTCTCAACATAGTTTTTCCGATGATCTAGAAAAATATCGTATTTATATATTTAAAGGAAAAGAAATTGTAGATTGTTTGTACTACTTTTCCGATCAGCTGCTAAAGTGCACGATTTTACCTGCTGCGCATGTTCCAGGGTTGTTTAACTTGTTTCTTTTCCAGTTTTGGCTCGTGAAATCCTCAAAGAAAAAATGATAACTTAAGCTATAAATCGTAGACGCAATATTTGATTTAATTTAATTCTGTTTTCTCAATTATTCACAAACATCTTTATCAATAAAATAAAGTTCTCATGGATGATCGACGCCATGTGATTTTGACAGACTGCAAGTGATCAGCACGTTTGGTGTTGTACATAAACCAAGTACGAGTAAATTTTAATTCATATATTTCAAATGCAGAACATTTTATTTAATTCAATCGCTGTCAAAAGTTTCTTTTGAATTTAAAAACAGGGTGTTTTATCGTCACAGTATGGATTAGAAGACAAAAGTCATTTGCACGATCGTCGCGAGCGCTAGACATGGTATACACAGGACGAGTAAACAAATGTCAATCATTTTCTAACATCCAATCTGGGGCGTCAATTCAGTTGATTGACAGAAGCACACTGATCAGGTACATTTGAAGGCGGTGCTTATTTTCTCGGTCTTTAACATTCAGTCAACTGAATGGCAGAGATTTATCCTGTGATTTTTATACATACATTGTATCATAGTATATAAGATAGAAAATGATGTAACTAATCATGTGTTAAGAAAAAAAACACAGTGCATACTTTTCGGACATCTCAAAGACAGGTACACAGAAGTTTGTGATATTAGTGTTACCAACAATGCTGTTCGTTGTTTAGGTATCTTTATTGGTCATAACAAAGAACAATGTTATAATTTTGATTGGTTAAAAAAATATAAGATATGGAGAAATTATTCGAATCATGGAAGAAAAGAAAGTTAACGATTTTTGGAAAAACATGTGTTGTTATCTTTAGCTGTATCAAAATTAATATATGTTGGTTCAATCTTACCTATTCCAGAAAACGATTTAATGAAAAAAATGAAAAATAGTATTTTCAACTTGATATGGAATAAACGTGATAGAATTAAGAGAGAAACAGTAATAGGAAAACAAGGAAATGGTGGTTTAGGTTTAGTAGATATAGAGCTAAAACTAAAGGCTATTAAGGCATCATGGGGTAAACGATTGATTGATAAATCCAATGTCATTAATAACATTGTAAACAGCTACTTGAATGTAATAAAAATAGATTTGAATTATCTGCTCACACTGTCTGAAACAAAAACCGAAAATTTTACACTAATATCTAAATTGCCCATTTTTTATAAAGAAATATTTAGTTTCTTTAATGAATGTAAAAAGACAATAGATGTATCTTATTTATCAGACAACAATTTTGCACTGCACGGGGGTATGATAAGGCAACTAATTCCTCTGATCGATATGACGTCACAATAAGCAGCATGATGTCATATTTTACTCAGAAACATGTCGATTTTAACTTTATCTCTGGTTTAAATTATAAAAACTACAGACATAAAATATCACTAGAAACTCTGCTAACTGAATATATCTTCGATTTCTCTCTATTACGTATAATTATCATTGATGACGTCACAAGCATGTTTAATAGAGAAGATCATGTCGGGAGACAAATCATCGGAATGCAGTGTAAACAATGCCGAAATAAGACTTATTTAATACAGATATCTAAGATTTAGATGAGTGTCAGTCGGGATATAATCAGGATAATACAGGCATGGATATTTTGTTTAATCAGCGAGTGTTATAAGGTAAGCGGATCGACATTTATATGGCTTAACCAGCCTTTCCTCTGTCAGTGTGTACAAAAAATGGCAAAAGTGTAACACTACCCCGGATATTATGAAAGATGATTTTGGTAAATATCAACGGTATATGACCTAAACTACTTGAAAAGTGCTGCTAGAATCGTGTGCTTTGTTGTTTTAAACGAAAAATACGTAGTATTTTCAATGAAATTTTAGAAGTTAAGAGGGTTTCCGATAAATATTCACAATATTTATTTTATGCGATGTACAATAGGATTCTAGCAGTAATACTAATAAACATGAACTAATTGCCAATCGAATTATTGTAGCAAACATACGAATGAACTTCGGGGTAGTGTTACACTTTTTGATTTTTTGTTAAGGTAAAAAAGTGATCTATTTTTAACTGTCACGTGATACCATGGCACGGCAGCTTCAAAGATTGGGTCGATTCCGAAGTAGAAAAATAATATCTTGGTGAACTCTTTCACTTGGTATTAATATCCCGCGCTGTTTTCATAAAAATAAACATTTTTTAAATTGATCATAATTTTGACGGTCATTAAACTCGGAGTTGCCTCAATCTACCCGCGCAGCCATTTTGGAATAATAATTTGTTTCAATACAAGGGCAAAACATTATGTTTTCAGAATTGGATAGCGAGTAATATTTTGTATGTAAAAGATGTATTTATTGAAAATGGTGTGTTTAAATCATTACAGGAATTTTCAGATATTCTGTCAAATAGATCCAATTAGTTGTGTGAATATAATATAATTCGAAATGTAATTAAGAAAAAGAGTATTTTGTTCGATATGAAACGCTGTGTTTTTACCAGAATAGACTTTATAAATACATTTAATTTTCATAATAGTGTTCATTGTATCTTAGAGAAAAAATGTAATTTTTACTACGAAAATATATTGTCAAGAAAGTTTAAACCTCCTTGCCATCAATCTTATTTAAGCAGAAATTATTGTGTAAATAAAGCGTATTGGCCAAGCATCTATGCAAATAAGATAAAGAACATGTATGACAAGCGTTTAGATGAATTCAATTACAACCTGCTTAACAATATCTTATGTACCAATTCTTTTTTGCAAAAATGTAAAATAAGACAAAATGCAAAATGTGACTATTGTGACATCTCAAATGAAGATATTAAACATCTCATTTTTGATTGTGAAAATGTCAAACAAGTATGGCATAATTTGAACAATGTTTTAAATTTTACTGTTAAATGAAAACATGTTGTAATTGGTTTTTATGTTGAAACTAACCCCAAAGTATTGTTTTATAATACAATTATATCTTATATAGCTTTTAAGATATACAAATTCAAAATGGGATGTAGAATAAAAAACGAGTGTCAAGATGGTTTAAAATTAAAACAATTTGTTAAAAATTCTTTATTTAAGGATATGGATATCATGCTAGATTTTTCAAACATGACTTTGTTTAAAAATATGGTAAAGCGTTTGACAAACCTGTTATAAATAACGTTTGTTCTGTTATTCTCATTATTATAATAATGATGCAAACTTTCCTAATACCCGGGATATCTGGCTTTTGTAAATGGGTATTGTTGTTGAAGTGAAATAAAGCATAATTATGAAAAAAAAAATCATGTGTTACAATTGTAGTATTTTTCTAATCTGCTTCGAAGTGCAGAATTTTTTCCCCTTAAATTTCCTAAAGTAAAATCACGAAAGCAACACACATTTCAGGGTTATTATTATTATCATTATTTTTATTTCTATTGCTAATAGAGAAACAGAACAAACATAATGTTCAGCCAAACGAATGTATACATTTAACTTCAAAATAATGAAATTCATTAGCAATAGAGAGAAAGAGAGAGAGAGAGAGAGAGAGAGAGAGAGAGAGAGAGAGAGAGAGAGAGACAGAGACAGAGACAAAGAGAGAGAGAGAGAGAGAGAGAGAGAGAGAGAGAGAGAGAGAGAGAGAGAGAGAGAGAGAGAGAGAGCTTAAATTGTCAAAACTGTTATACTTTCATCGAATCATTATGAAATGTGAATGAACTTGACAATTTTGTCAAAGGGTGTAAATAAGTGAAAATAAAATTCCAGTATCGTATTTTAAAGAATACGAGAGAGATTAAGTTGAACAATATCTTCATCCAGATAGCTAGTTTACGTTGGTCCAACGTTGGCTTTTTGTTGTAAGGTTGGCTACATATCGCTGTTGGTAGAACGACGTTAGAGCAACATTGGACCAACATTGTAATTATCACTGGCATCGTTCCAATATTAGACTAACGTAGTTCATCCAACGTTGGTACATAAACATTGAACCAACGTTGGGCCAATATCAAATTGACTTCGGTAGGCACGAATACATTGGACCGATCTCGGGCCGACAGACTAAAATTTGTTGAGAATTTTTATATAAACGATTATTTCATAGATGAACAAACTATATAATTTTGAAATTGGCGTTTCTTTAGAAAACTATTGACTTAAATTCTTTTATATTTAAAAATCTCTATATTAATTTAGATCAATTATATATTGAATGTATCATAAATATGTAATGGTTACTATGAATATAAATGTATTCAAATTAATTTCAGATTTATAATTTTTGTTGTTTATTTTTTTTTTAATCTACATGACTATATTATGTGTGTCCACCATGAAGCATTTTACTTGTCTACACCTAGAAAGAAATGCAGTGTCAATGCATAGTAACTGTTTTGTACATTTACCGACAAAAAGTGCTTGATAGACACACACGCGCTTGAAAAATGTAAATCCTGCAGCATGTAAAAATATCATGAGCCAGCAGTTTTTCATTGAAATCTGACGTCTTAAGAACTATATAATTATAAGGGCGAACTCTCTTATGTATGAATATATCATACCACATACATCGAATATATTTATATTCAAATTAGTTTCTCAGAATGCCAGTTCCATTGTTACCAGTAAAAAAAAAATCAGAACCACATGACACTAAATCAAAGTAAAAAAAATTCTGTTTGTTTACATAATTATGCAATTTCTGAATGCGTTTAAATGACTTGTAAACGGATTGTTGATGACCTGTATTGCATAAAACTTTCCGTTTGATAAAATTTTGCATATTTTTTTTATATTTTATTTGTCGTAATCAAAAATTAAAACGTGCATTTTGAGTCACTGTGTCACTTTAAACCTTTTTTGAGCTCACAAACCTTTTGATTGTATTGTGCAGCATCCGACAATTTAAAGCAGCAAAACACAACGCATTGAATACTGTTTAAAATTATTTATTTTCATGATAAAGCATAAACATGAATTCGATATGTTACGTATATTTCAGGTTGCATGTGCTTTTTTCTGCAATAAAACATAAATCATGTTTAGAGTTATGAAGTGAATTATAAAGACAGACAGAGAGAAAAAATAGGTTAATAGATGAATGCATGGATCAATAGATAGATAGATAGATAGATAGATAGATAGATAGATAGATAGATAGATAGATAAATCATTTTTAAAAATATCCCTTACCTATGATAACTCGAGCTTAATAAGAATGGCGTTGATAACCCTGATAACGGGGATATAAACTGTTGTGTCTGCTGTAACTTTGGTATGGTGAGCGATATCCACCAAGGCCCATATAACCTTATACAGGGAAAAGAGAAAACTTTGAAAATTAAATTGCAGTAAGACAAACGCAAACATATCTTTAAAAGTCTTGCAAATTCGTTAGCATCTTAAACCTTATACAAGAAAAAAAAATAAAATTAAATTGCAGTAAGACAAACGCAAACATATCTTAAAAATTCTTGAAAATTAGTTAGTTTATGCATCTTAAAATCAAGATTAGGTAAGTGATTTCAGGAATATATTGTTTTTAATTTTAGAACCATTATGATGTCATAATTAACTTGATAAATCTTTTCCCCAGTTTTATACAACTTCAATGGAATTATGTAGAAAATGAAATAGTTTCTTGACATTTTTTAATCAAATCATGGGAAAAGTAGCCCCCATGCCTATATTTAATTTGACATCATTTTAAAGGGGGTCAGGAGCTTGTTTGATGCCTATTTTCTAAAAGAGTATATGCATTCTAAATATATTTTATTAGTTTTATATATACATGTACAAAACTCCGATTTGTTACTTATTTCCTTCTTATTACATTCAAAACAAGATTTAAGCTCCGGTACACCCTATCAAATATAGTTCTTAATATAAAGCATCAATAAAAAACCTTATATCTGGAATTTTAAAAACCAGTAGGCCCATTTCATATACTAGATTTGACCTAAATGAAGATTACTACTTTTCATACTGATTTTATTATTAATTAGTTCATATTACAGAAACAAAGTTGTTCATTTTTATGTACTAAAGTACTAAAACAACATCTTATTTTGAGATTTTACTGTGAACTAACCGCTGTTCATTCCTGAAAGACTGTTCATCCCTATGTAGCCATTGTCCATTCCATTGTAACCGCTGCCTATTCCATTATAACCATTATTCATTCCATAGTAACCATTATTCATTCCATAGTAACCATTATTCATTCCATAGTAACCACCATTCATTCCATTGTAACCATTACTCATTCCGTGGTAGCGATAAGGGTTACTATACATTTGTCCCTGACCCATTAAATAGGACTGCCCTGACGCGATTGCCAAGCAACAAGCAGCAACAACTATAGCCGGGGTCTTCATATTCGTCAACTTTAAAATGAATCAATGAATGATAAGACAACAAAATCGAACTAAATTATTAAAAAAACAATTTTAGTTATACTCTCTATTTCTCTCCTTCTATTTCTCTCTCTCTTTCTCTCTCTCTCTCTCTCTCTCTCTCTCTCTCTCTCTCTCTTAAAAATGGGACATTAAGTATTTTTCTATAATTAAAAAGTGAAAAAAAAAGAAATACTTACAGAGTACACAAAGTAGTACTAACAATTTGTTTAACGAGTTGTGGTTGATTCGCCCAAACAGTCTAATGGAAATTATTTGATTTATTCCCCTTTATATAGGAATCGAATGTGATTTGTCAGTAGAGTACTGACTATGAAACAGTTTATCTCAATTACTTAACTTTTGTCCGGATTTTGACCTTTAATTATGATGAAGCAACTGGTATTGGAAGGTTTTAACCTTTTTAATTCATTATATTGCGCACACTTCTTTTGTTTGTTTTTATTATTTGTGGGTTTGTTCAATACATCTGTTTTCATCCTACAATTTCAACATCAAGCAAAATAAATGAATACAATATTTAACAAAAGCATTATTATTTTTTGTTTCCATTCATATTAAAATGTATAAAAGTTGCTAGGGTGCATGCAATTATCTATTATAGCATAAATTGCCCAATAGTGTTAAAAGTAATTTTAATAAATATATAGATTTTTATGTATAGTCAGACATTATTGTTTATTAAGGTCAGTTTTTCTGCATTAGTAAAAACACGTTTATGGCTAGTGTTTTAAAAAATCGGCGAAGGTTTAAAGGAAGGTAGGGACAGTGTGTCAGTAATAATATGTGAAGGTTTTTTGTCGTATTCAAATTTATTGGTGTCAGTGACTAGTTAACAAAGGGATACATGGCGTGTCATGAATATGTGTGAAGGACGAATTAAACTGCGAATTTCTATACCATTGGTGATCAGTGGAGAATAGCCAAGAATGTTTAGCCCATTGATGGCCCAATATAGACGTTTGCCAGCGAACAAGTGTAATCAAAATACGCGTATCTGACATTTTTATATCATTGATGATCGCACCAGTAGAGAACAATTCCGGATGTTCAATCCAAGGAAAGCCCAATAAAGGTGTTCAGTTGTCAAGCAGTGTTATCAGAAAGCGATTATCAGACCTTTTTAAAACGGAATAAATAGTGAGTTTTTTTTTATCCTAGTGTTTAGAATTCGGAAAAGTAGTATTTATACAAACAATATATAGGTTGTTTAGCTAAAAACTACAAAATGGACTTCTTTGATAAAACGGGAGTCGCATACGGGCATTTCATATTTTAAAAATGTGCTAAAAGTCTTTTGCTTTTTTAAGTATTTGCTCATTATTACATTCCTCTAAAACATTCTTATATAACTGAATGTTTTTTTTTTGAGTAATTCTTGAAAAATATCTGAGTTTAGAACACATCTTATTAGGACGTGCATATGCTTACCTTTTATTTATTCTAGACATTTAATCTTTTAGCCCATTTTTACTTGAGATAAAACAGATATTTGGTTTGAAACATAGTTTTTTGTTGTTGTTCTATTGAACTCCAAAGTGTATGTGTCATCATATTAACGAAGAATTACTGGATATGTACTTCAATCAGCACTACTGATCAGGTTTGATATATTAAAAAATAAAGACCAAATACACCTTAAAAACAGCGATGTACTTTTAAACAAAATTAAAAGATAAACAATTTGGCATATTTTGAATAAATTTTTGTTCAACATTCTATATGTCAGATTAAAGTTATCATCCGAAAAAAACTATGTAAAAAAAAAATATATATATGGAAAGGATTAACACGAAATCTATTTTTTTGTAATGTCACCGTTACTCTTAGGTCTTAAAAACAACGTTTGGCTTGTTTAAATGGTCATAGGAAATAATCGTTTTTGCCCACCAGCAGGTTAATATTATTATATAAGGAGATCTGTTTGCAAATGTAATATATGTGTTGTATCAATACCCCCCAAAAATGTGATCTATATAGGTGATAAGTTCATGTTAACGATTTTCAGCGGATGTTTTACTCAAAAGTTACAATTAGGTTTTCCAATGACGTTAAAGAGTATCTAAATTTGTTCCTGCGATGCATTAGTTTATTTGATTAATAAGTTATATATCATATCATGAAACTTGCTTATTCTATGTTTGTTACGTTTAAGGCTTTTTGATTCGATAATTTTAATTTCTTAAATTCATATTCACCTGCCCATGGCCTTCCAGATGTATAAAAAAAAATGAACATATAAAATGTAAATGATACATTATCATTATTACTTCAAACTTAAGAATACCCATTGATATTGGAAAGTATGGTTTGTGTTTGAGATTGATTTACTTCTTTATTTTTAGAAACTGCAAAAGTACAAATTTAGTAGAACTCAAACTGTGTATTACCACATGTGTTTCTGGATAGCTAATGTTTTGACTGTACTTACATTGTCTCTGATGGTCTGAACATTATAATTCAAAGCTTTTCAAAAGTTATGTAACATTTTTTTGATCGATATTAAAAGGTAACAGTGAATTTTTTAAATTAAAGACATATGAACATGTAGAGAATAAACTAATTTTTATCCTGTTTTTAACTTGCAGACGCAACGTTTCGAGATGTGATCAAATTACTTTTACGATGATATATGGAAGAGGTGCGTGTGTGAAAATTTTTCAACATGGGTTAATTAGAAAAAAAGAACAAATTAAAGTTCGCTTATTAAATATTAAGATAGGTATTATGTCCAACGTCATCTTTTTTTTAAATAGTGGTGATATTGGTTCACAGAACAATCTTACGGTTCTGAGGAAAATCAGATTACACTCTGTAATTTTTTAAGCATCAAGAAAGGACATATACTGGACATTTAATTATATGGTTTATTTACTTAATCGCTTATCCACATTATCATATGTAATATGGGCTTAAAATGGCGCATTAAAATGAACATCATCATTTTACTGTAATTATTTCTTTTCTTTGTACAGATATATATGTGATGTTTTGACATAATGTACATTTTGATTTAACTGCCCACATTTTAGAAATTTGACATCGTTAAACTTATTTATTTTAACGACAAAGCAATCGTTTGGAAAAGCATAATGCTCCTGTAAATTCCAATGATAAACCGTGGTTTTAACTCCAAATGTAAGAAAGCAAAGAAGGATTGCATTTAGCGAAGCGTATGTACGGCAATCAATATACAGAAAACATGGCCACCTTAAAGTTTACAAGTAAACACTATAAAACAGTTTTGGACGAACCCTTAACAAAATACAGAACAGACTTATCAAATAAATTGCAGAATCTACGTACGTCGAATACTTGAAAATATTGAATCACTCTTAATACTTGAAATAAGACAAATACATGCTTTGCAGATATTGATGCACTGTATGATTTTTTAAGGATGTGAATCAAGAAAAACTCTAAATCATGAGATTTTATTAATGATCTATTTAATACTGTGAATGAATTACTTAATAGCCCTATCCCTAGAGACGAGATTGTCAATTCAATTAATAGTTAAAAAAAAAAACAACAAGGCCCCTGGCTAGGATTATGAACGAACATATTAAAACTACAATGTTTAATTTTTTTACCACTGTATGAAAACTTGTTTATTTTCTTCTTTGTTTGATACTAGTATTGTCCCTGAGGAATGGTTAATAGGCATTATTTTACCAATATATAAGATGAAGGGTGATCCATTTAATCCAGAAAATTATAAACCAATCACTTAATTAATTTCCTTATGGAAAGTATTTACTAATATTTTAGGTACACGGTGACGCATTAAACATTTTGCAGATGATATTTCACTTATTAAAGAAATTCAGACGGAATTAAGGAAAGGGTTTTCCACACTTGACAATATTTTGTTTCTGCAGTTTTTAACTCATACACAGATCAACAGTAAAAAGAATTTATTCTATGCATTTATAGATTTTGAACAAGCTTTTGATACATTATGCTCTGGCACAAACTTCTTAAAAGTCGATTAATGATAAATGTTTTACATGCAAAAAAAATGAACAATAGTATAAAATAAAAAAAAAAATATGTATTAATGGTTTTTCATCTGAATTTTTTACTTGTAATGGCTGTGTACGAAAAGGAGAAAAATTATCTCCATTATTGTTTTCCTTGTGCATTAATGATCTAGAAGATTATTTGTTAGATAACAACGTAGCTTTTCTGTTTACAATTACTGAGAGAATTTAAAAGGAATTTTTTTAAATTTAAAAATGTTTATCCTGTTTTATGCAGACGACACTGTTATTTTAGCTGAGTCTGCAAATGATTTAAAGTGTGCCCTTATAGAATTTTATTGATACTGTGATACGTGGAAACTTTAGGTGAATATCAGAAAAACAAAAATTCTTGTATTTTTTAAAGGTCGTCAACCCAAATATAGTTATTCCAAAATAGTTTACATATTTAATTAGTTAAGGAATTTAATGATCTTGGTGTAATTCATGAACAGATTAATTTTTCGGAAAAAAAAATAACAAAAATCAATAAAACAAACAAACAAACAAACAAACAAACAAAAAAGGCTATGTGAGCAAGCACAGAAATCCATGTAGGGAGTTATACGGAAGATAAGAACTTTTAATTTACATATTGATTGTCAATTCGATTAATTTGACAAAATTCTTGTACCAGTTCTGTTGTATGCATGTGAAGGTTGGGGTTATAAAGATACTGAGATTATTGAACGTCTTCGTTTAAAAGTTTTGAAACAGATACTTAATCTGGAACGTTGTACACCTAGTTACATGGTATATGGTAAAACTGGACGATTTCCTCTGTATATAACTATTTTTAGTAGAATGATTTAATTACTAAGTCAGTTTTAGATACATATGACTGTTCTTCTCCTAACACATTAATTTTATGAAATCATGTCTTTAATTAATTATATTACATGACGATGATTGTATTTCTTTATTTCCAAAAATAATCATACTGTTTGTTCACCCCACTGACTTTCTTGAACATTTCAACTTTATTGTATATATGTAAATATGTTTGATCTTCTTTATGTTCCTCTTTTACCATTATATGGTGTTGAGTGAAATATAAACTAAACTGAACTTACTCTGATTATTAAAGTTAAATTACATATACCCCTTCTACCAATATTTCATTATAATAAGTTTAATTTTGTCTAATTTATACAATTATGGAATTATTGTTCTTTTTCCATTTTACAGAGTCCTCATTTTAATTATACACGTATGTTGAGATGTTTAACTCTCAATTTTCACTACATTTGTAGGTCTTTTTTTAATGTTATCTATTTATTTACTTTTTCTTGACATATAAGGCAAGGTTAATCTTGCTAAATTTACTCACAATACTCAAAGAAAGATTCCTTATTCCTTAATTACTTTCAGGTCGGTTGAAAGCTACCTAAGGATTTTTTGTGTATAACATAACTCAAAACAATAAAAAGAAATAAAGAACAATTTGAATTAACGTTTATTCGATGAATTGAAAATAAAAAACGTTATTTGAAGCGTATCCGTCTCTTCTGTTCATTGTGTTTGGATATCTGAAAAAAAAAAAAAACGAACAGTGTAACCTGAAAATCAATGCACTTAATGTAGAAAAAATCCATTCGAGTAATATGTAATGGAATCGAGTAATCGAAAATAAATTTGTCAATTTTTCTTTAGTAGTATATAATATATGACATAATTAAGGCATGTTTGTAAAAAGTTAACATTCTATAGACATGTTTATGGGTCAATGTTTACCAAATCATAAGAAGCATTACATTGAAGCAAGAAGAACACAACCCGACCCCTTCTATAATAGTAATTATTTTATGTCAAAGTTCGTCTCCACTAGATTAATTTTCATTATAGAAAAATTGTTAACGAAGATGCATTGAACTGTGAATGAAATACCACGTGATACGGCTCTCAATATCCCCCTCTCCTGTACCGACTCCCAAAGTTGTAGTAGCTGTTGTAGTTGTTGCCATACGGGTAGCCGCCATAGTGGTAGTTGCCGTAACTTGGATAACCGTTGTAATATTGGGATTGGTAGTAATTTTGATGCCCGTATGGATACCCATAGTTGTATGATCCTATTAACATATATCATAAACAAATCATTAAAAAAAATAAACAAACTAAAAGGAATCAAGCGCCCCCACCCCCAAGCCTGCCCCCCCCCCCCAAAAAAAAACAAAAAAACAAAAAACAAAAAACAAAAAAACAAATCAAACAAAAAAAACAAAAAAAAAACAAAAACAAAAAACAGAACAATACAAAAACAAAATGAAAAACAGAAAAAAAAATAATATATACAAATATAAAACATAAAAATAAAACAAAGATGTAAACAAGATATCTAAATTAAGATTATACGCGTTATCTGCAGCGTTACTAATGATTAAAGTTCTATTAAACGAGAGCATAATGGTGGGAAAATACAATTTATATACATCGATGTGTTTATACAAATATACAAAAAATCAACATCAGTTACATTTGGGTAAATTGATCAACATTTCTCTATGGTTTATTACTCTTCTCTTTTAAGGGTTGTTTTCATTTTTAATTTGAATTAGTTTGAGAGTTACCGTAGTGACTACCAGGATATCCACCATAGTGTGGTATACCACAGACAGCGCTCAGACAAAGGGCGGCAAGGATAACCAGTACCTTCATGCTGAGAAATAAATGACATTTATACGAAACCTGACAAATCGTTATATGCGTGATGTACTGTAAATGTAAAGTGTGAAGTACTCTTTTGAGCTTATCAGTAATGGACAAGTGTCTAATTAAAGAGACTTCATATCCCTCCAATTCTTATTTTCGTGTATCTTTGATTTACATACATTTAACGATCTCCCTTCCTCAGCTTTGTCCGATAACTCTAAATCATATTGATTTTTTTTTGTACCATAAATCGCATTCATCCATAGACAAATTGTTTAGTGTTTAACTATATCAAACCTTAAAATCTCCTCGAGGTCGCATTGAAGGTCAACAGGCAATACTTCAAACGATTTTAGAATCAACACGATTTCGACACATTGGTTGCAAATTAATATAACCTAATTGTAGTATTTAAGTTCCCGATTTTTAAAAAGATTTATTATATTGTATATATGAAAGAAGGCGTCTAAAATAGCTCTCTTTTTTCTCTTACTTATCAGTGCCATTCATTTACATATAACGTATATTGTACTTATGAAGTATAAACGCTAAAATGTTTATATTCTTATATTTAGAGCTACTGAGTATGATTCCCTCTATTACTTAAAAAAAAATAATAGCTAATTATAGCTATATGGAAACAGACATACTGAAATCCACACCCCCGATTGCTCGAAATCTACAGCGACTTTTGAAAAATCGTCGACTGAAACTGACAAGAAACTGGCAGAACTGAACGTTTACGTAATGGTTAAAACCTATAGTAACCCCCAAAAATCACGGACTGCAGAAAATAATCATAATGATGTTAGACTAAAATTCCAATAAGAGACATTATGGCAGTTTCTTTGAGCTAACAAACTGATGTATAAAACATAAATTTAGTGAATTTTACTTAATTTTTTTTTACAATAAATTTATTAATTTTTTTAACGATTGATGTAAAATTAAATCCTGTATAATAAAATCTTTTTTTAATGATTCATGCGGGTGAAGGTAATGATAATTGCAGAAGAAAACCCACATATCCTGCTAGCGCCTCTTAAGTATTTTTTCTGCAAACCTGCCACCTTCATATCCAGTATAAGTCTTTAACGAATGCATTTGATTGCATATAGATACAGTTTAATTTAAAAAATAATAAAATGTATGCAATAATAAAAAAGTAATAAAAAGCATTACTTACCTTACTTTAAGCTCTGAATCAACCTAAAGATATTCAAAAACGATTAAAGAAGAATGGTGTAAAACCAGTGAAGTATCTCCTATATATAGGGCCATAAACTGCTTTATCATTGATGAACAAGGGACCTTGTGAATTGTGAATGATTTAACTTACACCTGATCAAAAACCTTAATTTGTTATCATCAATCGTTGGTAGCTTCTTGATGTTTGGTCATTAGTAACGTAACTTTATCAGGAGTACGTAAGTATTTTACATAAGTAGAAAAACGGTATTAAAAATCATGAGGTCCATGGGCCATATCGCTCACCTTCAAAGAATTGGCTGTAACTCTTAACAAAGCATCTTAATCATTTTATAGTTTATTTGTGTCAACAATTAAGAATTAACGTCCTCCGAAACATTAGAGTAATGCAGTTCTTTACGAGATTTTTTAAAAATATGTTTACACCTACATACCTTTTCGGATTTTTAGCCGCTACTAATACCTATCATAAGTTTGGAAAGGGTAACAACTTATACAAAATGTCACACCATATGTCTACATTAAGCTTAATTTATCCTTGCGGCCCTTCATGATTCCAGAGACCGTAGTTTAAAAAAAAAAAGAATTATATGACCTTTGGAACCAACTCTCCTACCTATGTGTTAACTTCTTGGCTATCTAGACAAGACAAAAATACTGGCTATCAATGACACACGGAACCTAGCGCTGGTCGCTCACTACACGGTCGTTTGAGATACAGATGGAATACAGTTAAACGACAATTTGAAAGATTCGTAACGATAACTTTTCATTTATATACATATAAATAGGACACACATTGCAATTACTCTCAAATTAAATATCGCCTTTTTTTCATTTCGATGAAATCGCCCTGTCACGTGAATTTCTAGACCAATCAAATATAATAGAATAATCATATTGGGGCATACTATTAAATGCTGCTGCATCTCTGTTTCTTCTAGGCGGCATGTTCTCTCCCTTTCAACCATGTCTACTGAAGAGCGTCGGAAATTGGCCATATATTTACTACCTCTGATTCGCACGAGCATTCGTACCATGGAACGCAAGATTGCACGTCCAATCGCATTGGCGCACGTTTAATCGTCCGATCACCTGGTCTTTCGCGCGATCCTATCGCATTATCTTTCAACAGTCGCTTTCATTGTACAACAGTCGCATATACATGCAAATTGTTTTGTAAGATTGAATGCGTTTACATCGCACAACGTTAGCTTAAATCGTGCGAATTTCGTACGAACACTTTTTCAAATGCGGTTATTTCGGCAACAGCTTACGATTCATATCTTTTTTTCGGTCGCACGAATATTCAGTCTCTTCTGCTCGTACGCCATTTGTGAAAGGGGCTTTTTATAGGGTATATATACTAGTGGCAAAGAATGGCATATTACTGATAAGTCGTGCAATAATAGTAAAACGTTGCAAGATAACATTAGACATGTTGAGCAACAGACTCATGGTCGCACAAAGTGCGCATTAACAATCGCGATTCATCTTACCACCTTTAAAAATCGTGCATCGCTATTATGAGTACACAAAACGTTGCAACACGTTCGTACTAATGTTCATGCGTTGCTCTGCGTCTGATTAGTGTGTATGTCAACGTTTTTTAGGAGACTTGATTCGAGCACTAAAACACATGCAACGAATGCCAGAACTTGTACAACATATGTAAGAGCTCGTGCAACGTATGAAAGAGCTCGTGCAACGTATGAAAGAGCTCGTACAACGTATGAGAGAGCTCGAGCAAATCTATAAAAAAAAACCGGTCGCAAAGTGTTGTACAGTGCTCGTGCGCCAATTGTGAAAGGGGCTCAACATATATTTGCCCATAGTGAAGGATATAGATATACAAATATCACCAGGAATTTCACAATATTGGAGCTCCATCTTCAATCTGGACGTTGTTACTATAATAAGATCGCAACAAAGTGATTGTGTTATTGATCATAAAAGGCTATGTATAATTGCAATGTATATTTTCTTTAACCTTTCCATTTTGTGTTTCATTAATTATCCAAATTCCTATACTACGTTTAAACATATTTCTGTACCAACCCTCTGATTACAACAGGAATATTAACTGTTAACTCTTTTGAAAATGAAATATAGTTTTGAACTAAAGAAATACAAAACCCAACCTTTTAATTGACATTTTTGAAATTAAATATTCCCGTCTGAATTCACTCAATAATTTTTTAAATCCCTGACCATTTTTGATTGAAATAAGACAAAAAGTGAATGTTGATGATACTCAAATTATACCAAAAGTATTCAACTAAGTATATTGACCTTATTCTGCTTGCATAAAATGATTTTCTTTGATCAAAAAATTGAGATATGATGTCTTTTATCTTTACTATTTTTATCATAATACTGCCAAAAAATTTTCAGAGAAAAACAAAATAAGTTAAAACCCTAATTTTGTTTTAGCTTAATTCCATATTAAAGTTAAAGTATCAAATGCTATTTCCATTATAGATTATTTCATTAGTACATTTTGCTTGGCGTACAAAATTTACTCATAGAATTGAACTTATATATATAACAATATAACAATCTGAATTTGAGAACGCAAACCCTGGGAAAACAAAGTCCTTATTTTCTTATCATTTTTTTCTCAATTACTAGAAAACACAATACATCGTCTATTAGGAATTGAGAGCAACATTTTAAAGCTGCATAAAGTAAAATTACAATATAGACATGTGTCCAAAAAAAAAAAAATTATTCCAAAATGTTTTCTGTCAAATATTAATGCACACATTTGGGGATTTCTTTAAATAAATGTTCCTATCTGTAGAGTGCAAAAATTTAAAATAAAATAAAATAAGCGGACATTACTTTGTTGAAAAGTTGTTGAGGGTTTGTAATCAGCTGCAATCAGACTGTGAATGACATTTGGCTTTGATACTTTCATTTTCGAATTACATTGCTTGTTAAAGGGAAATGGTCACAGTTTTAGTCACATCCTATTTTGAATATTTTGTTTACATTGTTTGAAAACGTATTGAGATGTTATGTATTGTATAACAATGATATTTGAGAGGCAGTCGGAAAGTCAAAAGCAAGATACAAGACTCAAAATCCCTTGTCATGTAAACAAGGCTCGTGTCCTGTTTATAATTATGCATTCGTTGAATTAACCAGTAAAAAATCTTTTTCAAACTGAATTCTTAGTTTTGTTATTCATTTAAGCATATAAAAACAGTTCCTTTCCCACGTTTAACACATTCATTTTAGGTATAAAACTGGAATTTTAATGCCAACACAAGTTTTGTTTACATAGCAAAGAATTGTAAACTCTGTTTCTCTATGATATTTTTTTAACCCTTTGAAAACAATGATAACACTGAAAATTCATTATTACAAACAGTGTCCGACCTTCTGCCATAATTGCTTCCTCACCACCTCCCGTACTTTGCAATAAGGCTGCACTCTTAATCAAAAAGTTATAGCAGTTGAAACGTCTTCATACCAACTTCATCTGAGATTTACTCACATTGGTAAAAGCAAAACTTATCACATAATTTGGTATACTAGCTTTCTTCTATAATAATTCAACAAATATTAAACTTTCAGTGTTTTAGCGTATTTTCAAAGCGTTGTTTATTTTTTCTGTTACAGTGTTTACGTGTTAATGACCCCTGGATGTCATGGTTAAACAAATGCGTAGATCTACCATAATATCAGAAGGCGAATTTAAAAATTTGAATACATTCCCTTTAAAAAAGAAAGTCTTTACCAAGATGCTGCATTGTGCAAAATTTTTCTGAAATTAACCTAGCATTTCTGAAAAAAAGATGGAGATGTAAAATGTTTACGGCAATGACGCCGACAAATTTTTATAAAATAGCTCACATCAGCCATTTGCTCAGGTGAGCTAAAAGAGTTACGTATATAAGCAAAACAATTGTAATTCATGAAGGTTTTATATGATTTATATGAACAATGAAGCATTCAAAATTGATGGAGGAATGTTAATGAACGTTAATTTACGAGCCTAATTGTATCTTCATCAAATTCTATATATAATGTTTCTGTGACACTTTGTTCTTTAATTTGAATTTTATTTAAATACTGAACCTGCGTGTGGATTTTTTGCCAAAGTTTTACTTTCTTTAGGTAGTTAGGGTGGATTAAGGGTTATCAAATTATTGCATAACTATGATTTTAATATTCTCGTAAAAAATGAAATAAAAAGATATATTATCGTGATCATTTAATATACACAAAAAATAATTAGATCGGTAGATCCTAGACACCCCCTCCCAACTCAATTACTTGGTTTCTTGAAAAAAACATATATATGCGATTGAAACTAATAAAAATAACTAATGTACGGGATTGCAAAACGGAACGTTTCCTCCAATGGTTAGCATCGTTTAAACTGATTTTTTTTTTACTTCGATTCATAATCTATACTAAGTTTTACAGATTTCGATAGATGAGGTCTTAGAATTGATCATATAAGAAAAAAGTTGAGAACATGCAAGTTAAAAGTTAATTTTGTTTCTCACTCTTTTTATTTAAAAAAAATGTTCTGAAAATTTGTTTATGCAATTGGTTCTCCAAAAGAAAAATGAATCTTTATATTTAATGAAATATAAAAAGACAATGATATACGATTTTAATTCGATGATAAGCACAGGAAAGCTGGATGGTCACGGCCATATCTAGAGTTTATTTATCTCTTCAAAATTAAGAGCATTGCATAGAGATATAGAAATTGTTCAAATGTAAAAGCTTAGATAAATAACGTTTTTCTAAACTAAACGAAACATATAGTTAATATTTTAGATAATAGAGCATATCAAAGCCCAGTCTCGGAATATCCGCATTTATATCAGACGAGGATACTTTCCATGCGCATTCCGGATTTACCCAGGTTTCGTATGTAGAGTTTCAAAAAAGTTTGCTACTAATTCTTTTTCTACATTATGTCGTATCCTCCTTTTCAATCGTCATGTCGTACAAACTGGTAGGTTAAAATCTTCTCTGTTAAATAATTTGCCTAACAATTTCTTAATAACCATTCAACCTTCCCTTTTTAAATTTGTATATTGTAAATCATTGTCATGTTGAAACCAGATACTGCTGGTTCTTTGTGTTAAATCTTCAGGCAAAATCCCAAATCTTGACTTGCAGCCATTCAAAGTCGATGTGAATACGTTGAAGGCCCAAAGGTACGAAAGCCGAGAAGGATCATTGGAGATTCGAGATTCGAAATACGAGATTCGAAATACGAGATTCGAGATTCGAAATTCGAGATTCAATATCTAAATTAACCAATCAAATCATGGATCTGAAACCTGTATCCTAGCAACATCAAACTGTTCTAAATAAAGATCATTCGTACATGCTCTTTCCTACAAATTATGAAATAAATGTCTTTATAGCTCTTAATAAATGCTATGTTCACTTCTCCCTACCTAACTAAATAATTATTTACTTTTACACAGAATATCTAAGTAGACTAGTAATAATGCAGTGTGCTTCGCGGATCTTAGTGATTTTGTTTGCCCTGGTGCATTTCCACCTGATGCGTTTGAACCCTGGGGTATTTCACCACCAGTAATAGTTTAAAACCCGGGTTTATTCACCCCTTTTGTGTAAAAATGCGGTTATGGTAGAGAACTTCATAAGCGTAGCTAATTTTTTCTGTAGGAGGTCCTAGGCCAATTTTAAAAAAAATTTACTATGTAAATTTAATAAGCTCCAATTTTCCCGAGGAGGGGGTCCAGATCCCCTGACCCCCTCCTTTCTAGATCCCCGCATGAAAATTAGTACATGTATCTAAATAATCTAAATATAAATAACCTGTCCTGTTTCACTAATAAATATAAGCATTACTTATCGTTTTATGTATGCATACAGTGATACACTAGTACTATGATTATAAACAAATCATTGAGATATTATCACATTATACGGAATTATTAATAAATACAATTTATTTTCCTTTTCCTCAGTAAACAACTTATTATGAGTCTTACTTTTGGAATTTTTTTCAATATAGAAGGATACCTACTCTCTACAATTAAAGGTAGGGATGATAGGGTGCCAATTTGTTCACATTGCCGATTTCTTGTGCAGAGAACAGTAAAACTTTTTAAAAATTTGATTGTGCATGAATAAATATTTGTTGTAATTGTTGTACATGTATTTTGTTATAATTCATTCATTGATATATCAATAAGAAAGATTAAAAGCATATGTTTCACAGCCAAGTTTCTCTGTAGTTTCCTACCCCCCCCCCCCCCACCAAAATTGACAATAATAACATATAAGTCATACAAATGTTTCCTTTTTTTGTAAGTAAATCTCTAAAGATGTAAATAAGCACTGCAAACAAAGATGTGTGTATTTAATATACTACTACATTACACTTAGCCAGATCAAATGTAATAAGGATGAAGCTACAAGGGGTGAGTGGTGCAAATTTACCAATTTGTCGCCATACACACAGAACACCAAATAAGGAAACTTTGAGTGGTGTGTGGAATGCATAACATTATTATAAAATTATCTCAAATAATCAGTGCAAAAACCAACAAATAGACTGTTATTTGTTACATATCCTGCAAAAACATTGATAAAAAATGCTATCGTCCCATAACATAGCCGATTAAGTTAATGTGTACATATGGTCAACGTACATGTAATTCTAATATACAAGAAGGCGGACGTATCAGGCGGGGATCCAGAAAATTAAATTTCAAAAATGATCGGTTGAATTACATTAAATGCTTTGAAAATTGTTTTAAACTATCGCACGGGTCAAAATGCATGATAGTAGTTATGTACAGTGTAATTTGAAATTTTCATTTTATATCAATATGTAATATTACCTATTATAACAAATGAGAGTATAGCACAACTGCCACAAGCAATACATGTCCTTTACCGGCACCACCTCCCTCCCCATAAAAAAATGAAACAATTGTCGTTTTATTTGCTAAAATGTGTGTGGTTCAAGATTTTTCTAAAGGACATACCCGATTAGAATTGAAAAAGAGTCGTACGTTTAAAACTAATTTTGTCAAATTTTTTAGATTCATTGGTTATATTTTGGTCCATTTGCGTAAATAGATGCACCAGCGCAGCTCTTATTTATATATAATCAGGCCATAAATTCAAAATATTTTCAAAAATTAATAGCTTTAAATCCAGTGGATGAAAAAAAGGAAAGCAAGTCGAACTCGATGAGTGCTAATACCTGTGTTGAATGAATGGTACAGTAGGATATGCGCAAAAAAGTCCCGTCTACTATTTCCTACCCTATATTTATTGGAATATTAAATCCGATTATTAGAGTCAAATTAAAAATCAATTACGGATATGTACCTGTTATCAAAAGTAAAACTACTCATAATTTATCTACAGTGCATCGTTATGGAGCTACACAAAAAGTTTTATATTAATTTGCCGAGCCAAATAAAAAAACCCTGGAAAACGAAGAGAAAACAAAGTGGGGACAGAATAACTGGCAAACTAATTAGGACTTTATAGCCCCCCCCCCCCCCAGATTATTGGAGTACAACATCCGCACACAATTTAAAGAAAATTTCATGGTTTTTTTTATCATTTTCGTTAGCTAATGTAAGACATCACAAATACCCCAAACCCCCTCACGGAAAAGGAAATGCTAGGTGATGAGAGAGAGAGAGAGAGAGAGAGAGAGAGAGAGAGAGAGAGAGAGAGAGAGAGAGAGAGAGAGAGAGAGAGTCGATGTAAATCACAGGTGCGCTAACACCGTTAAAACTAAAGCTTGCTTGTTGGTCTGCCCTACACTAGCTACCTCCTCTCTTTTCTCCTTTTAGAGGCTTAATTATTGTCCATATATGCTTGTAACAAATCAAATCAATTTCAAATTCTAAATCAAAACTGAATTTGACACTACAAAACTGTCTGTCTGTCTGTCTGTCTGTCTCTCTCTCTCTCTATCTCTCTCTCATATCGACATATTCTTACTTATCTGGATTTTTGTCTTTGAGGTTGTAAATCATTATATCTTCTATGGTTTAAAACTTCATCATAACTTTTTGACATGTCGATTATTTCATTGAGTTTCGTTTCATAGCTAAAACATTAAGATTAAACAGATCTTTCTTCGCGAGCCGATTTTTACACAGTTTGGGCGAATACACTTCGGGTTAAAATTGTTCGGGGGGAAATACATACAGGGCAAACAAAACCACTTAGATTCGCAAAGCCAACAGTGTTATTTCTAATTTAATTGTTTATACTATGTGGGGTTAATTCATCAATGTTAATTAACCATGTTATAACCACTATATAAGAGCTATTAAGACATTTATTTGTAGGAAAGAGCATGTACGAATGATCTTTATTTAGCACAGTTTGATGTTGCTAGGATACAGGTTTCAGATCCATGATTTGATTGGTTAATTTAGATATTGAATCTCGAATTTCGAATCTCGAATCTCGTATTTCGAATCTCGTATTTCGAATCTCGAATCTCGAATGATCCTTCTCGGCTTTCGTACAAAGGTGAATTTGAACCGGCGTATTAGTAAAATTCCTCCTCAAATGGAAAAAGTATTTTGTAAACGGGTATCATTTGTATGGTACAAATAGCCCCTTTCGTTTTTGCAACTTTGATGCATGCAGTTTATTATGTTTTATTATACTCTTGTGTATTAAATGGGGTACTGGCCAATTAAACTTTTTTTTGCATTTTAATGCAGCTTTGATTGAACATTGGACTCTTGTTAAACTTTGAACTCTGGTTGATTAATTTGTGTACTACCCTATGCACAATTTAGCCCATTTTGGGGCCACCACTCTGACGGGTTTGTTCTTGGGGAAACGACCAGGCGTCCGCTCCCAAATTTTGTTCAATATGTCACCGCGACCAAATAAGCCAATTATATTAAAACAATTCCAATCTTAATTATCTACTTTATTTCTTATATCTGTGATGATCATATTATATGGGTGTTAAACATTAAAAATGTGTTTTTGTTAGTGACAATTTGTCCCGGTTCAACAATCGTCATAATGATTTTTTTTAACTGGCACGTTTAATATTCGTTATTTTGAAAAAAAATCTTGAAGAGTTTGCTCATTGACTATAAATACCTAAAACTCATAAAAAAAATCTGCAGGGGAAAAAATCAAAGATAATCTAAAAAGCGAAATATACACAAAACATATTACAATGTCCTTTTTTGATAAGATGAAAAAAACCCAAAAAAGAATAGAACGACTGCTTGATCGTTCAAGTGTGACAAGTATATCTCATCGTATATAAAAACACCAACCTTGATATTCAATAGCAAAGGGCGTGATTTGTCAGGTTTGCTTATCACACAAAAGTTCCGCTTTAGATAAAACATAAATTATAAAAATCGATGTGTGTCCGATTTCTTTTTAAAACGTACAGATTAAAACATTAACAAAGCGAATGCCTGTTCATATTAGTATCATTAAAAAAATGATAATATTACAATATGTGTAAGAATTGGGGATTATTCTTGTTTCTGGCATTTGTATTTAACATTTTTGATGTAAATCATAGTTGTATGCTCACTGAAACAGAGATAAAACAAAACCACTCTATGTGGATTCATCAATAAATCTTCTTAAACAGCGCGGTTTACATACATCACACTGCAATTCATTTAAACCATTCAAATCAACACTGACAGTTTGTAGTATTTAGCAATTGTAATTAAAGTGTGTGTTGTACTTTACAAATTTAGCATTTGTTTCGTAAGACCAAAATATTGCCTAATAGCTTATAGGTACACTGATTAAAAATTGATTTAAAAGATTAAGTTTTCTGAAATCAAACTTAAGATATATTTGTACAATAATCATAACAATCATAAAAAAAAACACAAAAAACAACCAACCAAACAAAATAGCCAACTTAAGTATCTCAATTATGATTGACGAGGATAACTCCTCTCTTTTTAAGTGACTAATTTATGCCACCTCTGGGCTAAAAATTCTAATTCCTGTGTTAATTCTTTTTGTAAATTTAAATTTGACAATGCAAAAAAAAAAATGTTTGAATATAATGATTGAGAGAAAATTATACATTTATAGAGTTAAGTAAGGGATTACATTTTTTGGGGGGAGGGGGGGGGGGGGGAGATATTTAAAAAAAGGAAGAACAAGTTTCATAACTCAATAGTTTTAGAGTAATAATTTTCAGTGCAGACTAAACTTCCAGATAGTTTGTGTATTGCGATATATTTATATTTACGAGTACATTTCGAGTGCGTATGAGTTAGCCCATCTTTCAAATTCCATGCAGTCAAAAGTGCAAAGTTATATTTTTTTTTCTGAATTGTGCTTTTTTCAACAAATTCTCTAAGGTCCCATATTAATTAATGTTATTTTTCGAGATAACCCCGTAGGAAATTGGGTTTGATAAATAAATTATTTGCTTGAACTTAAAATTATTCATAAAGCCGTAAAACAACGTGCCAATGAGTATTGATTTTACATCATTGTAAAACCCTATTTAAAACATAATGGAAACCACCTCTACGGGGATGCATTTTTTTTTCATATTAAAGCATAGTTAAACATAAAAGCATTATATTTCTCTCTCTCTCTCTCTCTCTCTCTCTCTCTCTCTCTCTCTCTCTTCTCTCTCTCTGTAGACCGAGTTGAGACAGCAAGGCTTTTGAAAAATTTACAAATTTGAAAAATAAGAAACCGATGAAAATGAGCAAGGATTATTACCTGCCTGGATTTCTTCTCTCTTATTCACTAAATTAGATATTAGAGAGAGCCAAGTTCCGCAATATGATGTAAACGCTATGCATACATTTTGGGAGCTTCACTTGTGTTTAATTTGGATGTGAAATCACAAAAATCAAAATTCTTTGGAACAAGGTAACGAATTTACATTGTACTTGTATCTTGCACAATGCGATCGTTTGTAAGGGAAATGGATTACATAATCATTAACTCGTGTGTGAATAAAATCGTGTAGTTTATGAATTATCTTCCTTTCTTTACACAAAGTTTTCTTTAACTTATGATAGAACTAATTAATGATAACAGTATTCTTTGTAGAGACAAAACAATTCAATTGGTATGGACCCTATCCTATCGTTAAGCACGTAAAAATGAAACAGTGCCTGGGTAATTTGCATGCCGCTTTTAAAAACAACACAAGCATTGAAATAAAAATTAAAGCAATACTTTTTCTTAATTCTAATCGTAAAAATATTTTTTTTATCTTGCGTGTTTATGTTGTAGAATCGTTCTTTTGTGTGTTTTATCGTTATCGTTCGTGTATCGTGAAAATTCACTGATTTAGTGATCGTTCGTGTATCATGCGTAATCGTTTGTGTATAAAAATTGTACGTGTCATTTGTCAACAATAACGTTGTAACCACTGTTACACATTAACATGTTAATCAAACTTAAACTTCAATTTAGCAAAATTCAAATAAAATCCACTACTTCACATATATCAAATTTCATTTATAAACACGCGCGATCATTTGGGCACAGTCATTGGTTTATCTACTAATGGAATCACTTTCGAACAGTGAAATATAAACGTCATAGTGTGTGAAGATTTTTTTTTTAATAATTTTATAAGGTATCTTCAGATGTACATCAGTCTAAACATATTCTCAATTTACTCCTTAAATATTCAGAACAAAAATCGTAAAAGGTATTTTACATTCAAAGACAGGCTATGGAAAGTTAGATATTGTATAAAGAATAACGACAAAGAACTTTGATTCTTTATTTCAAACATTCACAATGCCATGATAAAAATATGAATTTATTTCAGAAAAGCACCGAGTTTGATGGAATTTGAGATAAGAAAAAGATCGTGAATAACAGTTTAACAAACCAAAATGTTCTAATAGCATTTAAGCTATTTCAGGAAAGCACCGAGTTTGATGGAATCTGAGAAAAGAAAAAGATCGTGAATAACAGTTTAACAAACCAAAATGTTCTTATAGCATTTAAGCTTTGTTTGAAAAGTTTAACAATCATAAATTTTCTTTATTGCGATAAGAAAGTTTTCAAAGTGATCAGTATCGTCTAAAAGGGTACAAACAATCAATATCATTGAAACATAATTTTTTAGTACATAGTTCATGCCTTTAACTATCGATATTTGGTGACACCAAATGACTTGTGAATAAGGAAGACAATCTTTCAGTAATGATGAATAGTTGAAAAACAGAAGGAATCACAATATGTTTAGTTCTGTGAAATATGTACTAAATGTTGTTCAGCCTTTCTCCTGCCATATGATTTGGTTTTCTGCTTCGCTAGGCAATACATACCATGGTATTCGGAATAAAAAAAGTTTACCAGAATGTACGTAGAGATAATCAATTAAGTCGCGAATTGGTTACACAATTGAAACATTTAACGTACCTTAAAAAGGGGCTAGGTTACCACAATTGTTTATAAATGTAGTTGTCATCAAAACAGATGAACGTGCATAATATAATACATGCTTCTTGTGTTTGTAGAGAAATTAGAAAAAAAAAAAAAAAAAAATATATATATATATATATATATATATATATATATATATATATATATATATATATATATATATATATATATATATATATATGTATGTATGTATGTATGTATGTATAAATGACACGCTACAAGGTAATTGTGGTACCGCTCTCTAGTAGACCAACTTTATAAAATTTAGGAAAGTGAGTAGAAAAATAAATGAAATAGATATAAGGATATTAAAGTTTTTACACCAAAAGAGAAGTAGCGCATTTACCATTAAAGAGCCTATTAAAAATAGTTTTGAACTTATCATAATCAAAAACAGTAATATATAACCTGACATGTGTATGCGAATAAAGCAGTTGGTAGAGATGAGGGTGATGAGAAAGTTACCTGCTTTTATAAATCAACAACACTGTACGTTGACGAAGTAAATCAAAAGACTGTTTATGCAACAGATGATTTATGGCTTTTTTAAAACTCATAAACTATTCCGAATTTCCGATTCAGACGACCAATACTTTACTAAATCAAAATATCAGTCATTTTTTGATTTTTTTTTTCTGGCAAAACTTTGTAAATAACGGGAAAAATTGTTCCTCTACTTACTCTAGGAGGTTTGTAAAACAATATTGAGAATACAAATATTTCCCTTTCTAAGTGTCAGTTTTTTGTGACAATTGACATTGCTATAGAATAAACTACAAAAAATATTTTAAAGTAATATTGAAAGAATATTTAAATTTTTTTATGACGGTAGATAAACAAGTCGTTGCTCGGGATACCTGGCGAAGGCTTAAACTCAGAGATTAAAAAAAATAAACATCTGCTTTCTAAGTGTCCTTACATTTGCAGTTTATGATAAAAGATAAAGATAATGATTATTTCGCTTTTGATTATAACTAACTTTTTATCAAGTTTTATTAATGCTCGAGCTGAAAAACGGATATGGTACAGATTTATCTACCAAGCAATTAAAATTTGACAACGTAGTTACATTGAGTTACGACGTCATGACGTCAACAAAAATACATTTAAGTGGAAATATCGGAAGAATACATTTTAGGGCCAAAAAATTGCTTAAACAAAAACTGTACGATGGCAAGAAATAGAGATCTTCAGTTTACTGTCTTTTACACTGGTTGTTTAAGAATAATTACGACAAATGGGCTAAATATGAAGTACCTTTTACTTACTAAGTGATGTCAACTACATTGCATTTTACAGCGCTATTTCGTCATAATCATAACATACAATTGTTTTTAATCTTCCAATGGATTGAATTCAAATATGTCAACATAAAGAAATAAAACCGTGTTTTCTTAGATCTTAACAGAAAAATTCATAGGGAGTTTGAACTGACAATCTGATGTGCGCAATATTGATAAATAAGAATTTTAATGTAAGTTTAAAACCGTTTTTTGCATTGTTTTAACACGGATTGATAATCTTAGTCAGTTTCAGACACTATTGATTTCCTTACAAAACAAAGCTCTATATCAATATATCGGAATATATTTACTCCTATATAAGTTTTAAAGCTGATTTTTTGACAAACCACCCTCTTTTGTACAGTTTTGATCAGCCTAATTTTGGTTTGAAAGTTCAATTAAATAATATTATGAAATATTACGTAGCTTAACATAAACATACATAATCTATTATAAGCATACTAAAGCTCATAATCAGCTAGACAATTTCTTTTTAGTATTTTTAATATCTCAATTATATTTATGGTTTTGACGTAATCAATGTGTAGTAAAGTTTATGTAATGTTATTATGATATAATATAAATAAATGCAAATGTAAGAGAGTTAAACTCATATAAAAAGAAATAAGTTTTATATATAGTTTAAACAGAATAAATCTGAGGTAGTATTGTTACAGAAAACACATTGTATAGACACATATAAAGAAAATCATGATTCTAGATTCTGGAATGGTAACTGTATAAATGCATTTTCGGACTCTCCATATAATAGAGGAGTTCTTTTGTAAAGAACGTAATGTAGATATTCCCAATGTACATTTATCTGATGATGTTAGAAAACTCTCAGTTAATGTAAAAATTGACGACACTTTAATCTCGTTTATAAATGTTTATGCACCAAATACGCAATAAGAATTTTAAATAGACTTTGGTTTTTTACTACTACGCATTCAATTAAGGGGAGTAAAGTGTTTTTGTGTGTTGATTTTAATTGAAGTTTTTAAAAGGAAAAAAAATCACAGAAACGTCTTTCGGAAATCTTACGTAAATTAGATCTGGTTGATCTTTGGAAGGATTATTATAGAATACTGATAAACTGGTTTAACGCGGTGCAATGCAGATAATTGCCCTAAGAGCAGAATAGATTTCGTATTTGTAAGTAGCAAAATTTTAGATTCAACGAAAGATATGATTATGAGAAGCATTCTAGGTACAACCCCCCCCCCCCCCAAAAAAAAAAAAACAAAAACAAAAACAAAACACAAAAAAAACAACAACAACAAAAAAAAACAACAAAAATAAAAAGAAAAACAGCCAAAAAACAAAATCACAGGAATGAGCCATCATAAACATCTCAAAGCATGTGTTGATTTTAACAAATCAGAACGAGGTGCGGGATAATGAAAACTAATCATTTCTCTCCTTAAACACGATCAATATAAAAAGAGGAATTTTTTATTGATTTAATGACTTAGATAAATCATTAAATTCAATCTTAAGATTGACTTCAAGATCACTTTTACTAATTCTGGAAAAGAAAAATCATATTAACAGTACATTATATGAAATAAATAATAACAACTTGAAATTTTCCTCAAACTCTGACATCTGGAACAAAATGTGTAATTTTTGTAAGAGTCTAAACAAAAGTAGAGGTTAATCTAGGAACTTAACATATCAAACTATTTACATGATAGTAATTGTCCAACACTAGATGAAAATGGAAAAACAAAACTTAGATACATTATTACCAATAGATTAATTTAGGAAGCGGTCTCCAACATGAAAAATAACAAGCCTCCTGGTTTAGATGGAATATCTCGTAAGTTCTATAAATGCTTTTGAAGTCATATTAGCAGTTTTTTATGAAGTATTATTATCTGTATTTGATAATCAGTAAATGTCTTTTTTTCACAATGCATATCTCTTTGTATCCTCTTATTCAAGAAAAAAGATAAAACCGATTTTAAAATGTTTAAAAAAGCTTAATTGCAGATTATACAAACATTGATAATTATCAAGTGCTAATCATTTAAAGACGTGACATACATTGTCGCATTTAGTTCTACAAGGTGTGCGTTGAAACTCTGTCATCTAAAATCATGTTTAAGCAAGTACATTGTAGATACATTGAACCGTTTGCATTAACTCCGCTCGTTTTACAATTATAAATTATGGTGGTTTTTTTTGCAAATACCGATCTAACTATTTAAATTATTTTGGCTTAAGCTAGTTATCGTATAGTTACGATTACAAACTTATTAATATGTCTAAGTTGTATGGTAATTAATTTTGCATTGAATGATTGACTCATTGAGTTTCATGAAAAGAAAAGTAGCCATGTTTCTTCTCTTTACAACCTTACATTAATTGCATTTATGCACTCGAAAACATTCATAATAATGTTAATTATATTTGCATGTTCCAATTTGTGTAAAAAAGCTAGTCTTGTCAACCAGCGCATTTACATTTTTGGTTCTCGGACGAAATAAATTGATGACGTCGGGCTAAGGTCGTGATGACAATATAGGTTTTTTTGAAATCCTTTAAATCTTTAAAGTTGTTTAGCGAAAAATTGGCCAAGAAAACATATTGATTACTTTTTATGATCTGATTCAAAATTATCTCTTCTGTTATTGTGTAGGATAAAAATAAGTTTCTCTAGATCTTTAAAAAGTTTGGAGCATAGGTTTGAAATGCGTTTTTCGACTAAGATATGCATTTTACTACATATTTCATTGAAATACCGTTGCATGATTTTATCAGCGACACTGTGTTTGAATTACAAGCAGTAAACTCGCGAGCTACCTTAAAAAGTCAGCAGTAACTAAGTTGAACACGTATATTAACTGTTGGATTTGACAATATTAACACATTATATTTTTTTTGTATTCAAACTGAAACTACAAACTGATTTTGTAATAACTTTCAAATTTTTATTGCATTTTTGCGTAAATTTATCTGTAAATATAAAATCATTAAATGAGATTTCGTGTACCTACTAGACCACATACATTTCCAAACCATTCCCAATGTTCGTTGGTCAATAAATTTCTAAAATTAGTACTTCTTGAAAAACTTTATCATACATATTTTTTTTTTCTAAATACAAATAAAATGTTGTTTAACTTTATCAATAGTGAGCAACTTATTGAACGCTCAAGGAAAATGTAAGTATAAAACTTAATAATAAAACAATGTCAAGGGTTATTTATTCATCGGACAATAAACACACAAAAAAATGAAAAGAACACGCATTTGTGAGAATTTGTTTATGTTTCTATGTTTAGCACTTGATAAGAGCTTGTGTCATTACAAATGTAAATCAAAATACATTTTCTGATATCAATTATGAAAAAAAAAGTTTCATTGTGTTTGAATTATTTCTTAAGATTTGTATCGCGATGCCATAACATAACCAATGGCTGTATACTGTCATTAAGCAAGGAAAGTAAAGAAAAAGAAAAGAAAAACAAACGAAAAAGTTTGAATGTTTTTCTACAGAGCTCTTTTTCCAAAAAGAATATCTAATGGTCTTATTATAATGGTTGTCATCCAGCCCTCATCATACATGTATCAAATAAAAAAAATTGTTGCCGCAAAAGCGAGATAACTTCATTTTGTTTTGCTGTAAAAAGTTTTATATTTAAAAAGAAACTGCGAGTATTTTTCTTAGAGTTTGAATTAATTCACATAATGATTGTGCTTCAGCTTTTGGGTTTTTCTAAAGCCATTAATCATAAAAAATTTAAAAATGTTAAAATGTGTATTAGACAAACTTTGTAAAACCGAAGTCAATTATTTATTATCATGCAGCTAAAAAAAATGAACTGTACATTTTGTTATCTTTGACAAACTGGCTGCATATATTCATCCTCATTAACATAACTTTAAATGAATGTAACTTACGATTGACGCTTAAATTATTTCTTAAGATTGTGTAAAGTATTAACTCCTCCATCCCCCTTGAATCATTAATCATGCAATATTTTCTAGTTTGTCAAAATATAGGTGCTTCCGATTGGTCGAAAAATTGTTTGATACCTGCCATCGCGTTTTTCCCAATCATCGCGTTCGTTGCCTCTTTTCATTACGTAATGACTATGCAGTTGCATATTCCACTTGTCCACCATGCTATAAACAGTTAATTACGAATGTCACTGCACAGCGAAAGATTTTACAAGCTATCTTGTGTGTTAGTCCTTCTGTTTAAGTTTAGATGTTATATATTCTAATTTTCATTTCATGATTTATCCATCAAATTTACATAATATGTAGCTAGCCATTCAACATTAGCTGTCGGCGTATCCATTTTGAATGCTGTCGGATTTTTGAGGAGTATTCCTACGCACCGCTCTAATAACATTATTTTAATTTTTGTGAATGACTATGTACGTTTTATGATTCGAAATTTATTGTTTTTTTTTTTTAATTAGAAATGAACTTTAGGGAGTTTGATCCTGGAATACAATTCATGTCAATCATCCGGTAACTATTAATAGTAACTATGTAGATATTAATGAAGACTTAAGATCTTCATCTATTCTACCTGTGACTCATGGCACATAATATTTTTTTTAAATACGGGACACTTAAAAGAATCCACAATTTTTTCCCCAAAATTGTTGCTAAATTTGGCATTAAATCGATTATATAAAGAAATTAAAAACGTCTTAAAATTTGAACTATTATAAAATAAATATGATCTTAATACAGTGAAAGGTTTAACAAATGTAAAGAATATAAAAGGAATATTTGAGTAAAAAAAGCACAAAACGTTGTTCCTTGATAGCTTCAAATGTCAGTATATTACGAACACAAGAACATATGTAAAAAGTGGAACAAAATATTGGAATAATCAAATTATACGTGACAGAAATAACATATTTTTTATTGTCATTATTAATAAACAAAATGTTCAAATTTGTTGTGAAATCAAATTACGAAAGCTATAAGAACACTACTCTAAGTCTATTGACATAAAAAAAAATGTTCAATAAAAAACGTCCGCCACAAAAACATAGTCCCTTACAAAACGTTTACTATAACTTTCATTTTATTTTTAAATTTAATAGAGTTCTTTTTGCATTGTAAAATGTAATTATACAAGTACAATTAAGATATAATGCACACTTTTTAGACTAGATCCAAAATTAATACAGAAAAGAAAAAAGAAAAACGAAACTCTCTTATCATTTTTGTTTTCTTTCTGATCGACGAATCAAAGAAACATTTCAATACTTTTATCCATATTTTTTTTCTGTCTTGTTTTTTTTTCTTTTACGGAATTACATTCTCAAACATTTTCTCAAGAACAATGTTGATTTTTAGCGTGTAGTAAAAATGTCTGTAAACAACGATATTTCCTCGTTTAACCACAAAATATGGTGTCATTCGTTATTAGAAAAAATGTTGATTATTTGTATTTTTACGTGTATCGGAAAAAAAAAATATGATTGATTTATTGTCATTTATTAATCATAATATACTGTTTTATTTTGCAGTTTTTTTTAACACTTTGATATCAACATGGGCATTTGGTTCATTCGATTTATCACGTTATATATAATAAATCATATATTTATCTAGATTATTTTATTGATGAGTTTTATATGTACAGTCGATATTTTTACTTTTGTTTGTTTGTTTGTTTGGATATCTTCTTCTTCTTCTTCTTCTTCTTCTTCTTATTCTTCTTGTGTGTTTTTTTTGCATAGGGGGAAGGATGTAGATGATTTTTTCCTTTATAAAGAGAAGGAATGTATAGATAGGTGTATGATTGGTTTGTGGTTTGTGGTAAATAATATTTGCCATCTCGTGTTGTATCCTCTATAATCCCCTCTCCTGAAAGTGACAGGAATGTGCATAATGCTGCATTTGGTCAGTAATTTTGGGGGTATTGAATTGTCCATTCTAATGATTTTTCCTGACCCCCCCCCCCCCCGACCTACGTTTGATTAATGATTAACGAGGCAGAATACAGATCGAGTACGCACGCTTTTTCACAGCGTTTCATTTGCATTGTGACGTCATCTTTTTGCGTGGTTGACGCCATGGAGTGATAGTTTCAACTGAGGATATTCAGCGGTTGAAAATAGATCGTTTTATGCGTAAAATTGATATTATATTGTGGAATAAAAAACATGAATAGGGTTCAGCAAGCCTAGCCCTCTGTCACGCGTTCTTAACTCAAAAGCCATTATCTGAAAAATCTTGGAAATTGGGCATACAAAAAAACCCAACTTTGATAAGACCCCTGGAACAAACCAGGAGGTAAAAGGGGTTTCTTATTTGACCAGTTCATGCCTTTTAGCAATAATTTTAATATGTAGCACAGAAGAAGAAGGGCTGAAGTTAAAAACATGTAAAAAAAAAAAAAAAAAAAAAAAAAAAGTGCAAAATTGATATATTTCAAGGAAAATCCCAAAAGGTCCTAGGTCCTATGTAATAAATTAACAAGCGTTGAGATGACCCCATTAACAAACTGTGTGGTAAATGTCTTATATTTTTTTTTTAGAATAATAATTATATCAGTGGAAATTCATGTAAAATATTTCATTCAAAAATCTAGGGCAGAACAAATTAGACCTGGCCTCGTTAAGAAAATCAGGCGTTATCAGTAGCTTAAAATGTTGCTAAAGTTATCTTCATAAGGAGGAAAACCAGTTAACATCTGATTTTTAAGGGACAGAAAATGCAATGTCAACGACATACATGTAAACATGTGAACTACGATGTCATTGTTGTATTTACATAATATTGCATATGACATTTTAAATGATATTGATTTAACTGAATACTAATGATCATAAGGGTATTGAAGAAAAATGAAAGAGTATTGAAGAAAGTCAAGGTTTACCTTCATAATTTGCAAAAAAAAAAAAAAAAAAAAAAAAAAAAAATATATATATATATATATATATATATATATATATATATATATATATATATATATATATATATATATATATATATATATATATATATATATATAAAGATTTAAATACATACATCTGTACCCAGAATAAAAATTAGTTTGAAAACATTTGTCTTATAAATCAATATCAAAAAAGTTTTTAAGATATTGTTTTATTAACAACAAAAAAACCCAAAACAAAACAAGAAAAAAACGTGTTTTAGCTTAACTGAGCCGAATCTCAAGTGAGCTATTCTGATCACATTTTGTCCATCGTCCATCTGTCCGTCTGTCTGTCTGTCCTTCCGTCTGTAAACTTTTTACATTTTGAACTTCTTTTCTAAAACTGCTTTGAAAATCTTCCAAATTTGGCAAAAAATTAAATTGCGAAAATGAAGGACCGATCAAAGCGGAGAACACCTCGAAAATGTAGAAAAAGAGGGTTGCATTTTTAAAAATCTTATTCTTAAGAACTACTGAGTCAAATTCAACGTAATTTAGCATAATAAATCGGTATGGAAAGGAAAATATAAATTGCAAAAATCATTGGCTAATTCTGTTTAAATTGTTGGGTTATTACGAAAATAATAATAAAGGAAATGCTTGTTTTAATCAGATTATAACTTCGGGGTCGGTATACCATACTTCTAAAACGGGACAGTGTAAAAGTAGGTTTTTTGTTTAAAGCAGCATTATATGATAAACGGGTCTAACTGACAAATGTTGTGCAAAGGAAATCGTTAAAACATGCAAGATACATTGGTGCCGATTTTGTGAATTAAATTGAAGTTAAATAATTCATTGCGTTGTCAGTTTTCACATGCTGATGTTATGTTAGCTTGTTTTGATTTTCGTTCATTTTAATATTATTTATGCTTTGTAGCCTGGAGAACTATTGCCTGTATTTTGTGATTTTTACGGATCAAATCAAACATAGACTTCGGTAAATTAGACTTTTGACAGTTTATCTGCGCAAAATAAGCAAAATCTGATGTATAAACAAAATACGAATATACAAGTCATTCTATTGGTAATTCGGTACGATCTTTTGCGTAATGGTTGATTAAAGCAATGTGTTTTGTGTCTCAAGTTTATTAAGTTTAAACAGAGTTTAATATCGCTGACGAAAATATGTACTTGATATATATATATATATATATATATATATATATATATATATATATATATATATATATATATATATATATATATATATGTGATTCATTTTGAAAAATAAATTGTGCTCTTTGTTCCGGTGCATGTTTCTTCTGTTGATTTGTGTACAATTTCTTTTTACTAATCATATTTGAGTGTCAAGCTTCAAATTACAAGCAAGATACAGAGCTTTGCACACAGATATGACGCCATTTATTTGGTTTAAATTTTAAATGCTGAATTGGAAATACCAAGTTCATAAAAAATCTAGCAACCATGTGAGCTCTGTATATTGCTTATAATTCTTCGATTGACGCTGAAATATTGGTTGATCATTAGAAATGTCTAGTTAAACGTTAAATACTTGTACAAAAAAATCAAAAGATGATATGCTGTAACTATACTTTCTGGGGCCTCCTCTTTATACGATGAATTATTTGGATTCCACATTAATTTTGATAGTTTTTCAGACACGAGTAAATAAAAATGACACCGTTAAAACAGTTTCCATAGTTCTGACACATTTTGTTACTGGGAGAAAGGCATTATAGTTATTTCTGAGAAAATATTACAGTGTAAAATCATCCTGGTTTGTTGTCATTTGTTGTTTATTAATAAAGATGACTATAATGGGTGGGTCTTAGTAAAATCCAGTAAACTGCCTGTCAGTACATTGACTATAAAAACTCTTTTACATGTCAAATGACAACATTTTTCATTCGAGTGTATTCATCAATCGAGTAAGTTTAAAAGGTCACGGGAGGTTACACCAGGTAAACAACAGTCGTTTATAATGGTGAAGACTAATTGAATTTTTTAATGTGTTTTATCAATGTGAAGAATTGAGCGCATTGAGACACCGGTTTATTATTCACAACTTTCGGAATTTTGAAATACAAACTGTTTCCAATATAGTTCATTCCAACCACTGATGTTGTATAAAAGAGCGTTTTATTTGATATTTTAGGTGTATATAAAAAATCCCGTCCACGATATGGCTATATCTTATTGATATTCTTACTCTCATATTTATGATTTTGATGTTTAGTTTCTTATAAAAAAAAGTCAATCGTAAACTTTACTTTTGTCAAAGATATAATTGATTTATTTTCTAAATTCTTGAATAAAAAAACACGCAAAAAGAGAAACAAACACAAACAAGTAATGACATTCATGAGATAGTTCTAAAGATGTGATAGAATACCTGATACTCTGGATAAAAGAGGTTTTGACCCATTTAGGTGTTTTTATGTTGTGCAAATCAATCACAGTTTCCTTACAGACGCAAAAACCCAAGACCAACCCCGAGAAAAAAAAATGGAGGTTGTATTGGTGATAGTGAACGCGACAGAATATACTGAAAAGAAAAAAAAAACAACGCAAGAGCCAAGAAAAAAAAGATAGTAATGGAAGATTGTATGCGTTGATGTAAGCAAACCATGATCTATTTATATTGCGTTGATGTGTGGTACAAAAAAAGTGTTAGCTCTCTTGATGATTACAGAATGCAGCAATTTAAATTTCGTGAAACACCTAAATCAATCATTCAATTACATTTGAAATCTTTGACATTTATCAATATTCATAAAAGGTGATGCTCTTTAACGATTTTCTACTCGATAGTGATTGACCTTTAACATGGTTTAGTAGCATGTAAATTCATTTAGATAAGGATTATACACACATTCAACAGAATTCGGTCATGAGAAAACCTGGATGTGCATTTTTACATTTGGATTTTGTCAACGAAGCTTTATGTCGTAAAGTTTTGAAATAAAACAAACTCACATTATTGGTTGTATTAATGACAAATATAACTATACGTTTGATGTTTCTTTTGATTCACATTATTTCTTTTAAATATTATATTTTATCTTTTACGAGAGTGACTGTTTCTTAAAATAATTGATAAAATCAATATCTGTTTGTCAAAAGATCGTCAAATCAATGTACGCACATTTTATGTAAATATTTATTATGCATATCTTAAGCAGGAACATTGTTCATGCACATTCTATAATCCAGGTAATTTGTTACCTGTTGATCTTTTAACCTTCATTGACATGACGACATTCGACATTTTGTAACTTATTGAGATGTCACCATCTTTGAAACCATAAATTTGTATACAAAACCAACAAAAAAACCATTTAAGATAAATTGATGAGAGTAAAAAAAAGTCGCACAGACGTGATGAATAGTGTATTTGTAAATTCATTAGGGCCGTATATAAAAATCAGTTGTCGATGTTATGTGACCTTATTCCCTTTGACGTGACTTTGAAGGGATCAAAAAGGTAAGACAAATTTTAACATTATTCCAACTGAAAAATCCTTTTATAAAAAAGTATCTTGCCTTATATTAAATTTGACTGCAATTGAAAAACTGCAAAAAAAACCCCACATACGTATGTATTGGAAAATTCAAAATAAACAACTCTTATTTTGTTTTTGCTTTTAACATAGAAAAATGTTTAATTAGTTTTTTAATGAATTCCCAATTGCATTTATGTTTTTAAAGGATAAAGCAATGATAGAAAAAATAGTTTGCTTAATGCCGCTATATTAGAATATAGTTAAGGATGTCAGGCAATTATAATTCTTTGAATGGACTTCTTAAAAAAGATGTAGTTTTAAAATCACCGAGAATGCTACTAACATTTTTGACGAATTAAAACCTTGATTTTAAAGCCAAACCCCAATCTCTTCTGCCTGTTATTTCTGCTTTTGTCAGAATAATCAAATATTTGTAATGTGTATAAAATCGCCATTTTGAAGAGTGAATGTACTCCTTCTGATAAGTTTGTGGCATTGACTTTTCGTTCCGTTTCGCCACAAAGGACACTTATTTTCTTTCAAAAAGTTATTACCTACATATAAATGTATGTTAGTTGAACATGAACATATAATGATTCTTAAAAAATAAAGTAAAAACCAATAAATGCAATACATTGATCAAGTACGTTTACAATTCACATGCATGAATTTAGTTTAAAAAATACAAAACATATACTTGAACAAAAAGGGCTATATAAAAAGAAGCAATTTCAACACCCCCCCCCCCCCCCCTTCCCAAGTAGAGAAGTAAAGTGACGAGAAAGCTTAAAAGAATTACAATATCTAATATATTTATTTTTTCTTTCTTTATAGGGAGTGAAGATGTCGGTTACACCATGGTATATCCTGTTTTCTATGTGTTTAGGCCCTGTCGTTTTCGGTCAAAACCTTTACAATGACTATTTCGGGCGGGGCAATAGAATAGGCAACACAGTCGATATTATTGGAAGTGGAAGAAGACTGATCACAGGTTACAATCCCTTCTCGACCGGTCGTTTAGGAAGTCTTGACGATTCTAGGGAAGTCCTTGGGTCGACCTTAAACCCAAGATCTTCTTTCCTTAGACGACCGGCTGTGACGTCGCCATATTCATTGAGGAGACTGGGTACTAGATCAAGAGTTTTGAATGATTCCGGAGAACGGGGCAGCAACTGGTCAAATATATTCAGTCGACTTAATAGGAGAAGGTACTTACGTAGAGGAGGGGATAGCTCCGAAGAAAAGATAGGAGGGCGATTCAACCGTTACAACAGGAGGCGATTGGGAGGATATAGTTCAGAGGAAAGGGGGCGTGGTATTTTAAATAGATTCTATAGAAGACGACGGGGTGGAGATAGTTCTGAAGAAAGAGGACGAGGTCTCTTCAGTCGAATTAATAGAAGAGGACGATTGGGTGGAAACAGCTCAGAAGAGAGAGGACGCGGTCGTCTGTACAGCCGATTTAATAGAAGGAGATGGAATGACAGTTCAGAAGAACGAAGAGGTGGCTTCCGTGGTCTCTACAGCAGATACAACAGAAGGTGGGGTGATGATTCAGGGGAGCGTCGAGGGCGATGGGGCAGGTTTTGGACAAGAGGGTCTGACGAAAACTCCGGAGAGCGGTTTTTCAGGAGAGGAAGGCGATTTAGCACACGCAGCCCCTACAGGGATCTTAACGACTCTGATGAACGGGGTCTGTTCAGCAGAGGAAGAAGGAATTACAGATCTGTCATTTCTAGATTAAGGTCTCCATATTCTTACTCCAGGAATAACTATAACTGGCGCAATAGGTTGTCTTTGTTCAACAATAACTGGATGGGATAAACGTTTCTACTATTTCATTTCCGATTATATGTTACACTGTTTATCAAAATATGTCATTGGCATTATAAATGTATTTTAAGGCTATTGTATTAAAGCATTGGTAAATATCAGCTTATCTTTCTTTTTGGATCAAGTATTTTTTAAAGCTTAAATGTTGTTGAAGTTTGAAGGAAACAGATAAGTTAACGCAAAATAATATTTTCACCACCAACAAATCTTCTTTCGAAAATGATAATATAAATTTGAAGAAAAAAAATATCGATGATAGTAAATCCTGAAAGGTTTTGGTAACGCAAGTTTATTTAACACGAGTAACTATTTGACGCTGACTTTTAAGTAAAACCGACAACAGGTGTCAAACAATTTCAAAGCATCGACAATTTCATAGATTGTAGAAATTTGTATTGGTAATATCGTGTTTACAAAAGATATATTTGTATTGATGAAATTAACACCTTTTTATTGTATTTTAATGTTTCATAAAATAAAAGTAAAAAGTAAAATTTGGCATACGTGTAAAAAGTGCATTGTTGAATATATTCAACATTGCATTTTTTTTTTTGAAAGACGCCTGAGCTAAATCGTCGCTAATTGAAATTTCACATGATCAAAAGAAATAAAAGTTTAAAAAAAAATAAATAAATAATTTGATAAATAAATAAATACATACATACATAGATAAATAAATAAAAATTACTAGGATGTATTGGTTTCACCAAAAATCGTAAACATAGGATAATTTGCATTTAGAGATATCGTTTCAGAAACGTTCGACATATCTCCTTTTAAAATGTGCCGAAAATGGAAGAAAAGTTACTTTAAAGGCCAGACTCATTGATTAAATCATGAAAGTTTGATAAACGTTTAACTTTATCGTTAATCAAAGAAGTTCCTGCATTAATTTATTTTTTGAAATATATTGCCACTGATTTGTCATTTATCACTTATTCTACAATCTAAATAGGTAAAAGATCATGCGTATTTTATCAGGTATTAAATTGTAATGTTACAATTAAAAAATAATGTTGCGGGTTTCTTTTCTTTCATTTTAGTTTAAAGTAACAGAGGACATTATGCACCTCTTACATTCAAAAATGATCGTAATTGCATTTGAAAAACAAAGTTACTGCTAGTTAAGGTAGCTTTTCATTTCTGTTTATTAGTAGGGTTTTTTACCTCTCTTTTTTGTACAAAAGTACAATGAGTTCCTAACAAACAGTAGTATAGATTTTTTTCATATAAAACGCATATGTATTATATTTTGGACGTTTCTCAAATGTTAGAAGATATTTATGTGTAATATGTGTTATATTTAAGTATCAGGGTTATAACTCTTCATAGATACATTCAGAATCTCTTTAAAATTTATTTGAAAAAATTAAAAATATAAATGAAAATCCACCATAAATAAGTTAATACAGATTGTTTGCATAAATTGTAACAGTGTCTAATGTTCCGCAGGACGGTTAAATTAACTACGTACAGTGCAACAAAGACAATTTATTGTGAGATCAATGAATATCCAAAATAATACTAGGTGCTTACCATTCCTTGATTTTACAGATCAGTTGTATTTTTGATGTCGGAATTCAGCTTTACATTGTAGCTATCTTTGCCAAGATATCGCAAACATATATAAAAATATTTCTTATTAGCCTTAACAAAAACTTTTTTTTAAATTGAACACTAACCCATGCATAGCATGTATATGGTGAAATGGTGTATATGCAGTGATAACAGATGCAAAACTATACCTAATGAACTTTATGAAAATCGTGGTTTAAGATGCGAATGGCAGTGTACACTTTTTACCATTTTCAATATCGTGCCATCATTTTATCGAATAAAAAAAATCTTACGTGATTTTAAAAATCCAAAGCATTTCAATTTTAGGAGCTTTATAAAAATCATGTTAAAAGAAAAGAATAAAGTGTATTCTTCTAGAATTCGAACTGGTCGTTCTTTTCTTCTTTCGTTCCTGTTATTGTTCGTAGCTATGCCACATAATGATATTCATTTACTAATATGGAGTCATAATGGAAAATGGGTGTTAAACTTTTAGCGTAATAAATAAAAAAGATAGGCCAATCTTATTGTGCACGTTTCCGATTTATCTATTGGCGCAAATCAGCAGTGAAATTGTGATTGTGGTTAGCCTTTTGCCTTTGTGTACACATCTTTGTGTACACATTAAAAATAGGAAAGGCCGGTTGTTACATAAAGATAGATATTTGCACACTCTATAACACAGACGGGTGAAACAAACTATTCGCGGCTTTTCATTTTGATTAGTTTTTTAAGTTATAATTAGCTTATTTATTTTATAGGCATATAATTATTTGAAATACTTGTTATTTCGATATTATTGCACTGCATTTTAATTCTATTTTGAACTTGCCTATGACGTCATTAATAAAAATGATATGTAAGCCGATAACATTAAATTTTTATTCATTTTGTTCAGTTGAGTTTCAATTGACATATTACATCTTAAGATTGTGCAAATTTGTAAAAAGAATTGGTTAGAAAGTAAGAAATTTTGTAGTTAGTAAGATATTACATTATCATTAATTCTATGACAGTATATGGATCAGAGACATTTTGAGTAAATCGATTGCTGTCGGTTGCTCTCCTATAACTACAGGAAATAATTGTCGCTTTTTCAGAAGACAAATATCTTAGCGAATCGTGTTAAAATATTTTTTTCTTTATTCGTAGCGTTAAAGTTGCAGAACATTTGATTAGAAAGACACTCTTCTTCTCTCCGCCCCTTGGTTTCTGCTACTCGTCTGTGAATCGGATTGCAATGGATATGTTGTCATTTTTCTTGAACGAACGTTGCTTGATGTAGTCCTATCTGGAGTCGATCTAATTGGTGTTCTGTCTATATCTGACGAAGGTTGTGACCTTAGTCTCAGGCTTGAAATCCTATTTAAGTCTAATCTACGTCCACGCCCTGAAGACAAAGATGACTGTTCATTGGACGATGGGAGCGGTTCAAATCTTTGAATGCTTATTCGAGGTACTAGTTTCAGTAATGCGCGGGGTCTAAACGAATTGTGTCTGCTTCCAGACATCACCGTATCTCTCATGTCATTATTAAGATCCACATTTCTAATATCATTTGATTGCCCTTTGGACATATCACGCTGTGTATTCAGTCTGTTTCTTGTTCTTGTGTCTCTCCCTCGAGAACGTCGTCCTGCCATTCCGCGAGTCAATGCAAACTGACCTAATCTTCTCTGGAAATCACGAGTGGTTCTCCATGGCAATCCTCGTCTTTGAAGCATCGACATAGAATCAGAAGCCATGTTACCTCTGTCAGGCATGGATTGCTGATCAGTTGATTGAAGATCCCTATTCATATCCCTTTCTCTATAGGATGCATCCAGTGGGTTACTTCCAGGAAAACCAGACAATTCTTGACCAATGAATCTACCGTCAAGGACAGAAGAAGATCTACCTGTTGATATACCTGATATATCTGCATTCCGTTCCAATACACTTTCGCTGTTAGGAAGGGTTAATCCTCTCATTGACAACATGTCATTGCGATTGGTCCATGAGTTGCCGTTCATTGTGTCTTGACCACTCAGCGATGAGTCTAATAATCTAGATACGTCAGATACAGATGATCCAAGATTAAAAGAGTCCAACGCATACTGGCTACCAGATACACTACTTGGCGACTGTGCTATTGAATTTAGGTCTCTTGAATAAGAATTACCTCCTGATGTCAATATACCGTTGCTATTCGTTATTGGGTTTCCATTAGCATAATTTTGATTGGTAAGAGAAGTTTCTATAAAACTGGATTGATCGGATGGAGATGAGCCAAAACTATAAGTTTCAGCAGTGTATGGTCTGAAAGAGAAACTGTCTGACCGTGCGACAGATTCTAGGTTATTTGATCTGGAGGCCTTGTCTAATTCTCGTCTTGATGGTCTCGATGATGGTAAAGCAATGCGATCCGTTAATAAGTTTCCTGTCATCAAGTTTTGTTCGCTAAAACGTGATCTGTCAGGTGACGACGATTCAAACCTATGAAGATCAGCAGTATTTGGCCTTTCAAGTGGTCCACTGGGTTGCAGCGTCAAATCGCGATCTCTTCGGATGGAATCACTGTCTAAGTTACGCAGACTGAATGATCCCAAGTTACCATTATTACTAAAAGAATCAGACATTGAGGTCCAGGAGGACTGACCTCCATCTTGAAGGTAGTGTGGCTGGGACATCTGATCGTTGATATTTTCACTAAATAAACCTGTCATTGAGGACCATGATGATCGGTCCGGTAAATAGGGAGACTGAGACGCCCGGCTAGTCAATGCGCCCTGTGCAGAGCCATACGTTACCAGAATAGCCAGAAGTATATGTCCCAACATTATCTCTGAAATCATCAAACATTATTATTTTTTCAATAAAAGAAAAAGAAAGAAAAAAACTGAAATATACATTGTAGGGCATATTTTTAAAGATACAAATCAGTTGTTTCCTTTCTAAAAATAGTAATCTATTTTTTGCATTACATCTATAATTTATATACTAATTCAAGATCTTAAATCCTATAAAAATATGTTGCTATTTATCATAAAAGCTATTAAACTTAACTTCTTTTTTTTTTAGAAAATTCAAAATGTGATGCTTTGATATTTTGTTTAAATATCTTTACCATGATAATTAACAATTATTTTTCAGATCGAAGAAAGAATGACATAGAAAAATGTCGACACCATATAAGTAATAAAGAATTAAATCAATGCTGCCATTTAGACATTTCTTACCTGTTGTTTGGTGAATACTGACCCTTAATGTTAGTAGCTACTTATACTAAGTAAAGTCTTGCAACTAATTAATTATCGCATCACAACTCATGAGGGTAATTACTTTATACTGTTTGAAGCGAGATTTTTGATCTCTTTCTTAAAGATGAGTCTTACCAAAATTACTGACTATTTTACCTCTTCAGTAATTAGAACGCAGTAGCATATATTAGAATTAGTTAACAGATCATGTAGTTGTATATGCAAAATATATTATTCCATTTGCATATTAATGGGATATCTTTCATTGAAAGAAAAGTCTTTAAAAACTTACATTAAAACTATTCTAGTAAAATACATCATCTAACACAATTCATTTTTGTCGATAAAAAATTATTATATTAGATTAGATCTTTGACTCACGTATGCTACTTTTAAGATATTGTATATGTATGAAAAGTATAGAATTGACTTTTTCTATTTCTTTCACTCAAAAAGTGTACTATATAAGTGTAGTATTTATAAGTCATATAAATATCTAATTAGGGTGCATGTCATAAAATTTTAGTTTAATTCAGGTTCATCTTTATTATGTCGTCTTTTAAAGTTATGAAAGTGAAATACTAGTTTTTAATTTCGTAAAATCTTTATCTTCAAAAAGAAGCAAATTCCATAATTCGGTATAGTTATCAATATTTGAATACTTTGTTCTGTTGTTAAATTTAAATTCGATTCCCTTTCATATCTGTATAACCACCTACTATTGAATCTGATTCTTCCGCATTCCTTGATACCATTTTCAATTAAATTGACGGAAAAAGAAGCAAATATATCTTTTATCCACTAATTATTCTTCAAGGTTTTTTATCTATAAGAGTAAACACACCATCCTTTTTTCAAAATTGATTTTGAGAGTCCATTAATATTTTTTAAATGAGTTTTTACTCTCCTTCAAAACTAGAAGTTTTCTGGATTATAACAAGCTTTCATTGAAAAAAAAATTCGGACAAGGGATTTCAAGCTATCAACGTGCGTCATAAGATAAGATAATAGCGAGCGCAGCGAAGCGGCGCGAAACGCCGCTCGTGTAGCGAGCTCCATTAACAACGTGTACGAGCGGAGAAAATTCGAGTTGAAATCTGCACTTTGTTGAAAGAAATATTTATGAGGCCACGTGAAAAAGTTCTACATATCCCAATAATCCTTTGCGGTGCATAGCAACATAGTGGAACAGGAAGCGTTTCTAAGGAAAATTCTTATCTCTTAATCGTTTCATTTATAACAACAAAAATCCTTAAATACACTAAAGTAAACAACACATATGCTTACGTTAAAAAACATGTACCTATCTGAACTTTTGTTGACATTGACGTCATTTCCTTTCCCGAATTTTTCCGACAATTTACGAGAACTGTGGAGCACAAAAGAAAGTTAAGTATGACGTCACTGTGATTTCGCGCAATAAATTAAGAGGTGGATCAAGCACATGTACAGGCATGTACTTGGTGTAACGTGTACTGTAGTAAGTGCTCAGTATAAGTATTAATTGTAGTAAGTGCTCAGTATCAGTATTAATGGTAACTCTTCGGCTGATTAGTTTTGTTTTGATCATACTTTGTTGCTAAGTAAATACACATGCAAGTTCCATACTTTAATTTACTGTCATATTGATCCGGTTGTAATATGCATGCGTGAGGTAGGTGACAAAAAATTATTTTAAAAATGACTACAACGCATATATAGCATACAAAAATTAACAAAATTATAAACTTATTGATGATACAGAGGAAAATAACAAGAAACAAAATGGGAAATAACACACTAAGACAAGCAGTTTATTGTTTACTGGTTTTAATGATCATTATTAAAAAGTAAAGGAATGATAAAATATGATTGTCTTTTTATAAAAAAGAAATGAAACGGCTTTGATTCAACATATTTTAATAAGTCTGTTTTACATTAAATTTATGCTCAGTGGTTGTTTGTTTAAGTGTATTAGCCTAAAAGGGACAATTGGAATAAGGGTTTGATAACTTCGGGTTCCTTGCGGTGATAAAAGTTTTCGAGACAAAACCAAAGTTTTAAGGTTGGGGCAAGTCTAGGGGTTAACGTTGCATTTAACAATGATGAGAGGTGTTTGGTTCTGCGTTCGCCCTAACGGTCACACCGTAAAACATATTAAGATAAGATAATATGCTGATGATTATCCTTTTACTGAAATGTTATTGTGGTTAAGTTATATAACGAATGACATAGTTACATTTTAAACTTTCAATTGTTCCATTGGAAGTGACTATTTTTCGTTTATGACTGGTGAACGATAATATGGACTGGCGTCAAAATCACCACAGCTATCAAGCTGATGACTTTACAACAAAAACTGCGAAAAAACACAAAAATGTACATCAATTGATAATACACAATGATTTAGTTTCCGTGATGTACAGGTTATAGATTTTATGTATTTCGTCTCTGAACTCACTACATTCTTAGAACACAGTCAATTATTAGTTCCTGAAAAATTATTTCTTTTCCATAAAAAAACTTTTCTGTTATATTACCTCCTATTGAACTGAACTTAATTTATTTACAGCGATTGATAAACAAGTCCTACAACTTATAATAATATCTCACTTGGAAACGTATGTTAGCGAGAGGTACTCGTCAATGTGAGAGGAAGCCGAAATACCCGGAAAAAAAACCCACGTATCGAAGATGGCGATCACGGCGATCGAACTCGGATTGAAGTGGTGAGATAATTCTTGTTTATATATATATAACATATATTATATTTAATATAATAAGCTCAGTTAATGGCCAATATACACTTAAAATGTTAGACTGCTTGAACAAGGGAATGACATCACAGCAGTAATTTTAGGTTATTTTTTTCTATGCAAATGATAACAATATTGGGTCACTAAACAAAAACATCAAACTACAAAGAGCTCTTTTTGTATGATATTTGAATCAATTAAGGTGATTACCACTTATTCATATTCCACAGAGTTAACGTTTATTATATTATAGTTTATAATTGATGGCATCATTTTTGTCTGGCTACAAGCACCGCACTTTCAACAAGTATTGCACTGATAAATGGTATCATGGTGCGTTAAATTGAAACAAAATCAACGCTTCATGAGGAAAAAATTACGTGCCTTTTTGTAACCATACATTTGATTTCATAGGGTGCTTGGAGTGTACATCAACTAACATATTCTGTATTATTCAAATAACGCATATTTTGGTTTTGTTTGTCAGTGTCACAAATTTGTGACCTAGTTCTAAATTAGTAGACTATTTTTCTGAATAATTATTTGTAAACACTGGTAAAGCGACACTGAATGATTTGCCGTCATTATGAACTAGGACAGGGCAAAAAAAAAAAAAAACAACAAACAAACAAACAAACAAACAAACAAAAAAACAAAACCAAACCAAAAAACAGCCAATTTATCCCTTGATATGTTGCCAAATCTCGAGCTTTCAACAAACTGCGATACCTTTTAAATTTAATTTAAAAAATTTACTTTAGTAATCCAATCCTAAGAGACTTTTATTTAATTGAACCAAAGCAAACTCACTCAAAGACATCCTCACGACCTGCAATTTTTAGCCGGGTTTATGCGTAAGCAAAGGCAAGACTATAGTTAAGGTGCACGACACAGGATATTGACTGAACAGCTTATGAAAACGTTCCCCGCACAAAGATATAGTTTAAAATTAAAGAAAACGTGAAATAAATAGCACGCCAGCTTGTCATTCTATATTTACAGCTGATATATTGTAACGTCACATGGTAGTTTTTTTTTTATTTATAATGATCTAAGTACTTCGAGTTTGCAAGGTAAAGTTGCAGAGTTAAGGATTAAATTGTTTACACTTGTAGCATAGACCATCCAGTTATCAAGCTTGATTAAAAGAACAATAGAAATTATTTTTAAAAAATTGTATTGATTTGTTTGATCTCAATGTGTCCTATCCTTTCTTTTATTTTGTAAACCTGATAATGTTTTAGGTTTTTTTCTTTTTGGTATATTTCTTTTTTTGGCAACCCAGTAGATAATAGAGTGAAATTAAGAACATAAGTTGTTTTGCACACATTTATTTTCTATTCAGATTTTACAGTTAGACTGACATGCTCCTACCCATTCCCATCTGTGAGCCAGATGATGATGGGTACATCCTGTTGGATCGCCTACCAGAAGACATCATCCTACCAATGGATGGCGAAAGACGAGATGAAAGGTCTGACATTCGTCCGAGATTTGCGGTCCTATCCAGAGCTCCCATTTGTCCTAAGCCTGATGATAACGACGATAGCCGAGAAGACAATGACAATGGAAGGCTTGATCGTCGTCCCATTGACATCATTCTACCTAAGCTACGTAAACCGCCTGATCTGCTTCCAGACATCAATGACTGATCCATGCTACCATCCCCTGTCAAATCTTCCATCAAATTCGTTTCACCCTGGGGCAGATTCCACCGATTCATTCCCATTCCCCCTCGTCCTCGTCTTGACATCGAAAATTGACTCATTCCTCTTGGTAATTCCCATGTGTTTGAGTTTCTCCAGGGCATTCCTCGCCTTCGACCCATTGACATGGTTGGAAGGTCAAGATCTCTTCTGTCTGTCATGGATTGGAGATCAGCGTTTTGAAAGGGGAATCTGTTCATATTTCTTGGTCCACGAGACATATCCCAGGGGCTCCTTCTGGAAAAACCAGATAGACTGTCGCTAAGTGACCTTCCATCAAGGACAGAGGAAGATGCATCAGATGAAGAACCGGTCAATCCTGTGCTATCTGACAATAAGCTGGAAAGAGAGTTAGACGAGTCTAGATTTCCTATTGACCACCTACTGTTGCGATTTCGCCATGAACCTGTATCCATCATGTTTGGATCTCTCATTGTGGAATCCATAAAACGTGATCCACCCATAATATCTTCCCCAGTGCCGAAACGTTCAGAGGTATACGGACCCATAGATTGGCCATTATACGGTCCAAAATCTCCTGTAAGGGAACTACTATCTAAATTGCGTAAGGCTCGGGATCCTGAGTCGATATTGTCACCGAACGTACCAGACATCGAGGACCAAGACCTTGACCTCTGATTGGTGGGTTGGTCTTGTGTTGACACGTACGTCATTAAAAAAGCAATTAAAGTCACCTGCTTCAACATCGTTTCTGAAAGAAACAATTGTCAATATTGAATATTTTGAATAGTTGATACAAATGTATACATTTATCTTTTCATTAATTTTTTTCTTCAATTCATTGTTTTATTAATCTTTTGTAATCTTTTTTTTTTGCATTAGCTTGTAAGATTATTATCAGTTGTTAATAAATGCTAGTTAACTAGGTTACACTTTATTACATACATCTTTACATCTTTTTATTTTAATTTCATTTATTATTATTATTATCGTTATTATCTTCATTTGAAATAAAACAAAACTGAGTGAAAAATGTATAGCAAATACAAATTTTCAACTATGTCCATTTCGACCAAAAAGTTAATTTTAAAGACATGTTTCCCTTAGGAATGACTATAAATGAGATATTTTAATCTAATTTAATATGTTATAAACAGTAACAAAGATACTTTTGATCACTAGATTTTTAATCAACGACTTGTCAGGAGCATTTTGTGCACCGTTTTAGAGATAATCCTATATTCTTTTCGTTAAATTACAGTTTAAATAATGTTTTTCATCGAATTTATCTCCAAGTTAACCCTGAGAGGACTAATTATAAAGTATTCCATATAAAAGAAAAAAACTAAAATTCCTTTAACCTTTAGGTTCCTTTCATCAACTGGGCAATGACCTAACCTTAAACATGCTAAAAATATTTCAAGAATATGTCTGGTTTTCGACGACATGTTCAAAAACACTTCTAAAGCTTGAAATCATAGAAAAATGAAATAAATTATGTTCTTTTCTTTCACAAAAACTGTAAAGGTGTTGATCGATTGTATCTGTTTATTTTATATCATCTTTCTTTATTTATGAATTATTGTTTTGATTTTTATTATTAATTATTATTATTTGTTGATTAAAATAAATGAAAAAAAAGAAAATATCACGAATGTTTTATCCATCGTCAATAATTTAACGAATTGTAGAGTGTTGTCCGAACGAATCTTACCTGATTTAGTGAGGGGGACTCTGACTGTCTCTGGCACTGACTACCAACTACCAACCTTACTTATATTCCATATGTATTCACAGTTCAGAGAGCTCGCTTGCGCGTAATAGCTGCGTTAATCACCTATTTGACCAATTACCTTGCGTCCTTTGAAGAAAGATTGATCCCTATTTTGAAAAGAGTCTTGTTATGCGTGAGACATTTCTAACATCAAGGTGACAACCATGGTGACGGCTGCTGGTGATGATACTATCATTGGTTGCGTTATTTTCACTTTGTGCACTACTTACCTTGAACATTACATATACCATTTTTCACACGATTCAGCACAACGCAATAAATTGTGTAAATGGTATAATTAAATCAAAGTGTGTGATTCATTATCGGTAACTGCGATGTTATGACCAAGATAATTATTTTAATGTTTATTGTTTTTTTGTTACATGCATATAATACGTATACATATGATTTACCGCTTTCACAATCATCATCAATAAAGTGGTGTGTTCCCGTTTTGGACACATTTGATAATTAGGTATAGAACAGTAGGTGTGATTTGTGTTGTAATAGCAATTATAGTCTGTTTTCGATCCTTGATTTACCTGGATTTTTACCCGTGTTTTATTAGCACTTGAAACAGGAATAATATAAATATTTTGTTGTGTTTTAGGTCTAATAAATATCACCTTTTTTTTATTTAATAAAATAAAGATTATGATATTTTCCGCTCACTGATAAGAAAAATAACTTATGATTTGATGATTTGACTTTTACATGTTTGTCCATTTACCATAAATATAAAACGAAATGGATTAAGGAAAAATTGCTGGTCCGAAGCAAATTGGACGCTGTATCAATGGATAATTATATGATGAAGGGGAGAACTACATTTACAGTCATATGGGGTACTGCATTTCTCTTTTACAACTTACAATTAAGATGTAAAACGCATGTTTATAATTGGTTGTTTGGTATTAACAGAAAGAATATTATGAAAGGAAACCGATCTTTATCACAAAATATCTCAATCTTTGAAGTAGCGACTTTGACTGTAGTTATTATGACATCACCGCTATAGTAAAGGTCACTTTATGGGTTTTTATCTAATTAGTAGCTTAATACATGAACATAAAAAAATCTGACAAAAATAATAATTTTAATATTGATTCCATATACATCAAGCAGAAGAAGGTTGAAAATGCATGAAATAGGTCTACATTTGATAGGTCAGGTGAAAAAAAAAATTACAGTTTTTTAAGCAAAGATTATAAAATTTCCAATTTATTATCATATCCTCTAACAGTTTTTCTATTTTCTTTGATTATTCAACCCACAGCATAAATGAAAAAAAAAAAAACATTTTTTCTTCAAACTTGTATTATGTACATGTACTTCATATAGTCAGTAAGTTTAACAAAAGCACTACACGTACAACATTTTTGCAATAATCTTTCTTGTTTAAAGAAATTAATGAAATTGTTCATAGTCATATTGATGTTTGAAATTTAATTCAAGAACTTGGATGTCAATGATTATGTAAATGTGCTTTTATGTAAATTACATTATACATGAAATAAATGTACATGAAAATATCAATTGTGAGTATATTACGATAACCCAAATATTATAAAATTTAACGAGCTCATGAATACTTTTAATGAAGAAAAACTAAAAAAAGTTGTCGAAATTTATGACGAAAATTTTCAAAGTCTGTTCTTTCAGAAACGAACTTAAACAACGTACTGTATTGTAAACTGAACCTTTTTATCATTATTACTCCTACTGTACATGTCATCCTTTACAGTTTTTGTATACATATGTATATACTGATTTTGAACCTCAAATACCAGTGAACTGGTCTTGCGTGATTAAAGAATTTAAAAAATTGAGTAGATATGATGTTTATTTATTTTATTGTCAATTGCCCTCACAGGAACTGTGATATAGACATTAGCAATCAAGCAATTATCTCACCTGGTCAAATTCCTGTTTCGCTTACATTTTTTCGATAGCTAATTTTCAAATGTGTGCAAAAGGGGAACAAAACGAACATAGTTTGAGCACAAAGGTATTTATGATTATCGAAATATCAATCAAAAAGTGGTGGAAGCAAAACCTCGGGACAGATTATTGCAAACCACTGAAAATATTACGATCTTACTTACCTTAATTTAAATTTAAATTCAAACTATGTTCATCCACTTATATGATAACTGACCAGATTATCTATTTTGAAACACCCCCTCTATCGATTCAGGTTTCAATACACATCCAAGAACACAAAGTCTATGGGGATTTTGCATTGCATCAGCCATTAATAAGCTCGGATGATAACATTGAAAATTTTCGCGAGGTATCCCGAGTACTTCCGAATGGCGAATGGAGAAAAGATGTAAATATTTCCCAATATAAATTTCCAAAAGAAATTTGTTTTCTGTGAACTTTTATGAATGACAAATGATAATTGTTCAATGTAGATATCGTGGATACATTCCCTTTTATTCATTTCAAATGTTTTTCTTTCACAGGTATGTGTATTTTTATTAGAAATCATCAAAAAGTGATGGAAGCGATAATTTGGGACAGACTATAGTGTTAGGGATATATGGGCGACGCTCTTCAAAAAGAACAATTTTATTTTTCTATGCGATTTTGCTTTACGAAATTCAAAATTGTTATTCTAAGCATATTACACAAATCCTAATCTGTTCATTATTGAAAGAAAAGAGAAAAGAAAAGTTGCTTGATTACATTTAAATCAATGTAAATACAGACACAAATATCACGTCTAGGACGATGTCTAAACACGGTCTATTGACCTTGGCTGTCTTTGCACTAAATTTCGGTGTATTTTTGTTTCGTGCTGTATATATACGTACGTTTAATTTCACTGACTCATTTTTTTTAGTTATTTGTAAGTATATTTCGTTGTATTTATTTGTTTCTTTTTAAATATAATTTACACGTATATTGCCTATAATTTCAGATAACCTAATATTTACCGCTCGTAATTTATCTACAGCATAACCCACTTTTCCTTTAATTAGCAATCTGTAAATATAATATATTAAGTGATCGTTAAGGATTAATGTAATTTCACAACGTCGACACGTTTTCAATCAAGAGATTAGAGAGCTTACACCTAATTCATATGCAAAATGTAATATTATTCGCGTTGATTGTAAAGTCTCCCAAACAAATGAGGCCATCGTTGGGAATAGGGATGGTCAACATCGGTCAAACTTTACGGACACAATGATTAAATACTTGATTATTTTTCGGAAATTTGATTGTTCTCCAAATGCCATTCACTTTACATATTATGAAACCAGATTATATATGATTTATGGATGGGGGTCCAAACTGTTTTTAAGATAATTGGCCCCGGATTTTATTACCTATATGTCATTTGATAATTAAAAGGTTCTAGCAATGTTCTAGTGATGATCCAGCAATAGTCACTAGTCTTCTGGTATTCATCAATTTAACCCCCTACAACCTCTTTCGGGTATTCATTTACGATACTGGAAGCCGACATTTTAGAACATGGTACACAAAGAAGACATATCGGAGGAACTCTGGCAGAACGCTGATGACAAACATACTATCGTAGGAGGCCATAGGACGGAACTGATATCATAAAAAATTGTCCATATACTTATAAATTTATTGATTTTATATATAGATAAAAATTGTAAATACTTACTAATGTTCCTCATATTGCTCGACTTATTGTACACGGGACGGCTATCGTGACAAATACATGATGCATTATTTAGGGGAAGGGGTACATAGAGGGTATTAACAATTTTTAAGCTGACTCTCTTTTCCAAAAGTTATGGTGAAGGTTTAGACGAGCAGCCGACAAAAGTGCCCTTACCATTTCTAAACTGATCTCCAACATAGATCTTAAGCATTCTTTAACTTAGCCCTAACCGATGATACAAAGAAAGTGCAATTAGTCACATGTTCAATGCACCTAGAACTTCGAACAACCATCAACTCATATGGCCTCACATCCCTTACCAACTGACACAATTATCCCCTTTACTTAGCGATTTACATATATATCCCTACCACAATCAAGGCATACCTAGTAGGCATCTTTTTTATTTTATTGTAATATACCAAATGTCTCAAATGCAACTCATTAATTCATTGTTAAAAACACTGAATCCGGAACTTCAGCATTTAAGTCTTCGCTTGTTTTGCGATGATGTCCATCTAAATACCCTAGACAATAGCTTTCTCCTTCATATAATTTAGCAGTTCTTGCAGAAGGTACATTGCTCGATTTGCTCCAATTGCAACTTCTTGGTTAGTTTTTGTATGAATACCTTAGCTACTTCACTTTTTATCAGCTTTTGCTTTTCGCAACGTTTCTCTTATTGATGAAGTTGATGATGTGATCCAATATTTATGTTCCCTTCGAAGAAGGGAGGGCATATTGCTTTGCTGTTGCTCGTCTGTCTGTCGGTCGGTCGGTATTTTGGTCGGTCGGTCCACCAACAGTTTCCGTTTATTTTCTTCGTAGAGGATGAACACATTGAAATGAAATTGGTATACATGTTTATCATGATAAAATCTAGGTAATGTTTGATATTGGGTACGATCGAGCTATTTTCGACAGAGTTATGGCTCTTGGACGTAGAAAAATTCCAATTATTTGCAGTTTACGTTAATTTTCTTTGTGGACGTTTCCAAGGGAGGGGGCATAAGTATTACACATCTCTTGTTTTGCTTGGGATGCTTAATAGCAAATTGGGCTGGATCCCCATTTTTTTTTACTAATTTCAGGATGCTCGCTAATTCTTGATGCGAAATGAAGACGTGACATTCCCCTCCATCCAAATTATGGATCTACCTTACAAACGCAAGTAGTGCTTTGCTTATATGCGTTCATTCTTTCTTATTTGAACACTATTCCAACCCGATTGTATATATTAGTCATACATTAAAATGTATTACATAAAATTTGTAATTACCTGTTGATTAAAAGCAAAATCGTTCACATGGAATTTTATCTGTACATCAATACATCGGGATGAAATTCTATATATATATATAAAAAAACAAAACAGGGGAAATATTTACTAACGACAAGAAATAGTCAAGAATTAGAGACCCCCCCCCTCTCCCAAACCACGGTTTTACCAGCAGGAAACTAACACAAAAATATGTCTGTCTTGTATTGTTTGTGATTTTATCATTGCTTTGCTCACAACAGTCTATGAAGTTAAAGTCTAGACAGATTATTGAATATTTACGATTTAACATTGTAGAGAAGCTTTCATCTTTCAATGTAAAGTCAAAAATATGGGTTTCGTTTATATGCTGTCAAGATTCAGACTTTAAAGGCAGAAATAGAGACAGTTTCGAATGTGTATGGGTATGGAAGACAACCAAATGCACGTGTGATTAAATTGTCCGTCTTTGTTTCAATGTGTAAAACCCGTATGCTAAACTCAGGAACTGTTGTGTATTATTTTAATTCTGTACAATATACGTGTATCAGGTCTGATACATGGTAGTATATATTATAGATTAAAATTTCAATATTAGTTTGTTGCGTATACATATGGTGATTTTGAATACTTTTACAATTTATTAATGAAAACAATATATATATAGCATAAGCAAAAAGATTTTTTTTCTAAATTCTACCTCAAATTTAATACGGATTTAAAATTGGTAAACTCAGTTTCGGTCCATTGCATTATTTGTTTGTAGATATATTTCAGAAATGCAATTTGTTAGCAGGAGTTGCTTCCCGTCGGAGGACATGTTGTGGGTCAAACTCCTTCGTTCTTCCGTTATTTAACCGATCTCAACTTGTCATAATGGATAATCTGACAAATGAATAACATATGTTCCTTCGTTAGAGCTTACATTACTTTCTTTTCGTTTTGCTGTTCAGATTTCCTTCTGTATATATCTGTGATATTTGTGTAAAATGGGTTGCTCAGGACTACGAATTAAAGAAGGGCACTTTCTTTCCAGCGCTACTGCAGTATGGTCAGCAATTTAACTCTATAACTCCATATAGCTTAAATTGTTATACTGACAACGAATCATTATAAATAATGATTCATTATGAAATCTGAAAAAAAACTTCAACACTTTGAAAAAGGATGTAAATAAATGAAAAAAATGAAATTCCATTGTCGTATTTTTAAAGAATGAGAGACAGACTTCGTCATGCAACCATCTTGGACTTTCTCCTTCATCCGTTTATAATCCCGTGTTTGTTTGTTAAAATATGCATGCTATTTTGATTGTTATGGGTCCAAAATCAATATTAATGAATAATCGGGCAAAACAAGTTACAATTTTATGCCTTATATGAGGAATAGACACGCGTTTCCTTTTCCAAAATTAGTATTATCAATATTTTTAAAAATATCTTGGAAAAGTAATCCGGAAGAATGACAATATTAATATTAACAAAATATGACTCTGATAATAATAGTGCTTAGAGAGAATGTCATTTTGCTACATATGTTGTGTATTTATCAGCAGAGGATGCTCACTCCTCATATGCACCTGATCCTGCCTCTGAGGTTTTTCAGAGGTACGCGATTGCTCTGCTCTGGAATATTAATTGAATAACGAATTGTCCATGGATTTTTCTCCGTTTTTCCCGATCATGATATTTTCCAGAAATTATGACATTTTTCCCGATAATGACATTTTTACCGCTATGACATTGGGCGCACGGCGGATGTGACTGGTCAGCAGAGGATGCTTACTCCTCCTAGGCACCTGATCTTGCCGGTATTTTTTCGGAGGTCCGTGTTGCTCTGATTTGATTTTGTATTTCGTTTTATGGATTCTTGAGATGGTTGACAGTTTATTATTTTTTCATGCAAAATCTGTTACACAGTTCACCTCATTCATGAAGCTAACAATTTTCCGAATACGGCATTTCTGTTTTTAAAAATACGGATTTAAACTCAAGCAACAATATATTTAGTCATCCAGGATCGAAAAAAAAAAATAAAACAACAGAAAAAATGTTAAAATATCGATTAAACAATGCAAGAAAACGAACAGTGTTCATACGATATTCTTGTTTTTCATAGAGCGATATTGACCCCGTGACAGTTCATATCGCGTCAAATCGGCTTGATTAAAAAAATAATCAGGTTTGAAGTCAGGTTTTCCCCAAATATTTCGAAAACTACTAATGCGATCACAGAAAAATTTTCAGGATGATGTGTTTTACACATAGATTTCTATTATATAAAAAAATGGCCGGTGTAATGAAGAATAATGACCCCCGTAGAATAATGACCGGGGGTCATTTTTCGACGTAGAATAATGACCCCCCCCCCCCCCTAGCTGAAGAATAATTGGATTTTTCTGAAGAAAAAAGACCCAGGGGTTATTTTTCTTCATGTTTAACATGAAGAAAAATGACCCCCATAAAAAATGACCCCCCCCCCCCCGTAAACATGAATAGAAATTGGTTACCCGTATCCAAGATATGACTTTGAAATTACTTTATTTTTTACTCTGTTCAACTGAACATATATACTGAAGTTATAAACACCGAACTTGTAAATAAATCGCTGTATATAGTTTTTCATATCCGTAGCAAGCACACGCAAAACACCCTCACATTGCCACAAATTGATTGTTAATAGGTACTTCACTTTTCTTGTCGACATACGGCGAGAAATGACGCAAATAAAGAAAAATTCATACACAATGAGGATATTGTTTGATAATTAACGAACGATAATCATAAAAGAATAATTGTTGTAATAATTAAAGCAATATTCATTGGTGAATGACTTGTCAATCTAAGAATGATACATGTATATATCTTTATGGAAAAAGACTAAGGGGGCAGGTAACGTAGGAATAAGAATACTTCTTATTTACATTTCTTGGGGAAAGTGATTTTTAAAAAATCTTCTGCGTTACTTTTGTTTTCTTCTACGTATAACATGAACATCAATATTCTAAACATCAATGATATTGTATCATACAGTACTGTATAATATGATATTGGTTTCTGTAATATAGAATTATATAACATGAAATAGATGATAGCTTGCATAGTTGATTTAACTATATTATAAATAAAACGCAGAGGTTGCTTCAGAAGCAGAGCCTGATCTCCATTATCAAGGATGCCAAAGAAATCTCCTACCTCACTCAAACCTGCTTAATAGATAGATGTGGTTGTTGTTAAATGATACAACATGATTCCTATGATATAGTATTGTATAATATGAAACACTATTGTTTAAAAGGATACAATATAATACAATATGTTTTATTGTAAAACGTTATATGATACGATAAAATATTGTATCAATATTTTTTGATATGCTATGATATGCTATTGTATCATGATTGTTTTGTATAGTATTGTATATTATGATACAATATTGTATAATATTATATTGCATTATTAATTAATTTTTTAATCACACGATACTATTACATATGATATTGCAATATATAATATTACATCCTATGATATAATATTGTATATTCTATTATATTGTATCATACAGTATTGTATAATATAATATTGGTTTCTGTAATATAGAATTATATAACATGAAATTGTATATATGATATTGTGATATTAAAAATTATGGTATCATACGATATTGTATATTATATGATATTGGTTTATATGATATATTATCATATCACATGAAATTGTATTTTATGATGTTGTAATATATATTATTGTATCATATGATACAATGTGCATAATGATTTTATGATATATTATTTCACTTATCCTATGATATTGTATCATTTGATATGATACATTTTTGTATCAAATCATATAATACAATATCATATAATGTATCAAATATGATACAATATCATACAATACAATAACATACTATTATATTTACATTTCCTTTTTTTCACTCTTTTAAATTGCATTGGTTAATTTGAGTGATATTTACACACAACACAGAAGACCCAATCACCAAATCTGTTGCGTATGAATACATTCAATATTCATTCGGTATTTCTAGAAGAACAAGAACTGACTATTCTTGCGACTTCAAACCGGATTACGACCTGATATTATACTTACGCTGATAAATATTTCATTGATGTAAATATATCTTGACAGTTAAATAAATTCAATTGATTAATTTCTTAGTATACCAAGAGTAAATTCATTTAATTACAGAAAGAAAAATAAAATTGTGTTATAAGCATATTTCGGCCGTTCCAGTGGCCATTCCGTTAATATCGCATTACTCGTTGAATAAGACAGTGCTTTTTAAAAATAAATCATATTTGCGGGAAGAAAATACATGTTAAGAAACGTAAAAAAAGCATTGAATCGTTATTTTTTGAAAGATGTGGTCTCATAACTGCAACAATGAGTGCAAATACATTATCATAACGCGCTAGCACGCGTTATTCAATTTGTATGCACACACCGTTGCAGTTATGAGACCACATATTTCAAAAAATAATGATTCAATGCTTCATTATACAATATAATATCATATGTTTCTATGTTATGATGTATCATTCCAATGTTATATTGTTTCATATAATACTATATTGTATCATGTTTTATGATATTGTATTATTTGATCAAATACAATAATGTATAACACAATACATAGAGAATAATACATACCCTTTTCCATATCACATCCTGTATCAGCCCAAGACTCCAATATCAGCCCGAGGGCCGAAGGCCTGAGGGATGATATTGGTCGAGGGCTGATATGTAAACATGCAAAAAATGCCGAAGCGAAAAAAGGCAGAGGAGTTCCGCAAGGGGTGTGATACGGATCCGTATCAGCCCTGGCCTGGAGGGCTGATAACCTGTATCAGCTCCAGGCCATAGTGCGGAGTTGGTAAGGAGCGATAGTAGTATCGCTCCTTCGCCTTCGCACCTTCGCACTTTAGGCATCACATCTTCGCGCTTCGTCGTCGCATCTTCGCACTTTTGCTCCTTCGCCTTCGCACTATCGCCTTTGCATCTTTGCCCTAAGGTCAAAGTGGCCCTATGGGAACACCATAGATATATGTAAATGTAATTGTTAAGATGACAACTATACCCCGATGCAATACGTCAATATCTTGTTATAACGGAAGGATATTTATTTTCTAAGAAAAACCCCTTCTTTCACTTTAAGTTTATTTGAATATGAATTATAATTTCTGTTACTTTCTGTAAACTGCACCAATAAAAATTACAATAGTGTAAAGACTACTTCACAAATAATAAAAAAAAAAACTAGACACGATCTCGTTGCGAGCAACGAGGAGGTCTTCCGTCTGATTTTAGAATTTGAGATATATGTTCGATCTTGATTTTGCTATTTAACAGCTAAACATGATTTAAAATAGAAAAACGGGGTCTACATTCTAAGGGCCAGATACTATTTTGTTTCAGGGATAAGAACATTGTTCAACAAGTGTTAAGAAATTTGTCACCGTTCTTGAGATATCTGAGAAAAAAAGTTTTAGGGGCCAGTCCCTTACCTCCTTATTGGAGCCACTGAACCAAATTTTAAAGGTTGCAAAGTACATCATTTTGAGCATCTTTTCTTCTACACTGCATTTCAAAATATTTTCCTTTCTGAGATATTGGTGATCAAAGTTCTATAATGTTGGCCCCTAAAAACCCCTTTTTATGTAACACAGATAAAATCATTACATTGATTGGATACATAACTGTAAAATAAACACATTTGCTTCTATAACCGTTCACAAAATATCCCTCAGTAAAGGGCTACAGATAAAAGACTTTAGAGCACTTTGGTCCCCTTATTTTAGGGGCCAGCCCCTTTTTCTTGATATCAAATAAAAGGTCATTTAAATCCCAACCCATTTTGTTCAACATCTGTTAATAAATTCGTTACCGTTCTTGAGATATATGGGAACGAACATTTTAGGGGCTGATCCCTTAACTCCTTATAGGGGCCGTTTAACGAAATTTTGAAAATAGCATATTATTTAGTACATCATTCGAAGCATCTTTTCTTCTGTACTGCATTTCAAAATATTTTTCCTTTCTGAGATATATGTGATCAAAATTTTGGACTTTTGGCCCCTAAAAACCCCTAATTACGTAACACATAATAAAATCATTACATTCCTGGGAAACATAACTGTAAAATAAACATATTTGCTTCTATAACTTTTCACAAAATATCCCTCAGTAAAGGGCTACAGATGAAAGACTTCAGAGCCCTTTGGTCCCCTAATTTAAAGGACCAGCCCCTTTTTCTTGATATCAAATGAAAGGTCTTGTAAATATAAACCCTTTTTGCATTACATGTGTTAACAAAATATTTTTCAGAAAAAAGATAAACTAAGAAACCCATGAAAAATTACGACGTTTTTTTAGTCTCGATTTTCGGGACCAGGCGAGCTTTAACGCCGTTTGAGCATGACAAATATGAATGCCAAATAGCACATCTACAATCTCTTGTCTACAATCCCTGAAAGTTTGAACTCAATTTCGTGTACCGTTTAGGAGGAGATCCCTGGACAAGCCGACCCTCAGAAAATCGCTAAAACGTCATTATCTCAAGAACGGAAGTGACGTCATCAAAATAAAAAAATATGTTTTTAGTTCAAATAAATATCTATCGGATCTAAAAGTTTTATGAAAATCGATTGAGCCATCTCCGAGAAATCGCCTGCACAAAAATGCGTAAGAAAAAAAAAAACAAGAATAACTAGACACGATCTCGTTGCGAGCAACGAGGAGGTCTTCCGTCCGATTTTTGGAAGGAAATTTAACATCATCGACTTTGATTTTCGACAAAAAAACATGATATGGAAAAAAGAGTGGAGAACTAATGCTTTTTTGTATCACATTTTATAACTTCTCTTATATTGTTTTTTTAGATACTTGCATTTCTTCAAATTAAGATGGAGATTAAACTTATTTACCTCTGGCTCCTAAAAAACCCTTAATAGGTAACGCAAGAGAAAATCATTATATCGTTAGGATATATAAACGTATTATACCTAATTCAGCTTAAATAACCTTTCACAAAATAGCTCTTAGTAAAACGCTATAGATTAAAGACTTTAGTGCCCTTTGATCCCCTAATTTAAGGGACCAGCCCCTTTTTCTTAAAATCAAATGCAAGGCCATTTCATTCTGAACACATTTTGTCCACAAATGTTTAGAAATTCGTTACCGTTCTTGAGATATATAGGAAAGAAGGTTTTAGGGGCCGATCCCTTATATCCATGTAGGGGTCTTTTAACGAAATTTTGAAGGTTGCATTTTGTTAAGAACATCATTTTGAACAACTTTTCTTCTGTACTGCATTTCAAAATATTTTTCCTTTCTGAGATATGGGTAATCAGAATTTCGGACTTTTGGCCCCTAAAAACCCCTAATTACGTAACACATAATAAAATCATTACATTCCTGGGATACATAACTGTGAGATAACCATATTTGCTTCTATAACATTTTACAAAATATCCCTCAGTTAAGGGCTATAGATAAAAGACTATAGAGCCCTTTGATCCCTGATTTAAGGGACCAGCCCCTTTTTCTTGATATCAAATAAAAGGTCACTTAATTCTAAACAAATTTTGTCCAACAAGTTTTTAGAAATTTGTTACCGTTTTTGAGATATATGAGAAAGAAGGTTTTAGGGGCCTATCCCTTATCTCCTTATAGGGGCCGTTTAACGAACTTTTGAAGGTTGCATTTTGTTAAGAACATCATTTTGAACAACTTTACTTCTGTACTGCATTTCAAAATATTTTTCCTTTCTTAGATATGGGTGATCAGAGTTTTGAACTTTTGGCCCCTAAAAACCCCAAATTACGTAACACATGATAAAATCATTACATTGCCTGGATACATAACTGTGCGATAAACATATTTGCTACTATAACATTTTACAAAATATCCCTCAGTAAAGGGCTATAGATAAAAGACTTTAGAGCCCTTTGGTTCCCTAATTTAAGGGGCCAGCCCCTTTTTCTTGATATCAAATAAAAGGTTACTTAATTCTAAACACATTTTGTTTAACAAGTGTTTACAAATTCGTTACCGTTCTGGAGATATATGAGAAAGAAGATTTTAGGGGCTGGTCCCTTATCTCCTTATAGGGGCCGTTTAACGAAATTTTGAAAATTGCATATTGTTAAAAACTTTATTTGAACAAATTTTCTTCTGTACTGCATTTCAAAATAGTTTTCCTTTCTGAGATATGGGTGATCAAAAATTTTGACTTTTGGCCCCTAAAAACCCTTAATTACCGAACACATGGAAAAATCATTACATTGCCTGGATACATAACTGTGAGATGAACATATTTGCTTATATAACATTTCACAAAATATGGTTTAGTAAAGGGCTACATATTAAAGACTTTAGAGCCGTTTAGTCCTCTTGTGTGAGGGGCTAGCCCCTTTTTCTTGATTTTAAAAGAAAGGTCTTGTAAATAAAAACTATTTTAACGTTACATGTCTTAACAAAATATTTTTCAGAAATTAGATAATTAAAGAAAACCACAAAAAATTACAACGTTTTTTAATCCCAATTTTCGGGTCCAGGCGAGCTTCAAGGAAAATGGCTTCTTGACAAATCTAAAACAAGCAAGCATATCTACAATAACCACTCTGTCTTGCATATAAATTTCAAGTCTCTAACTATAACGGTTCCTGAGGAGATGCGTGGACAACATCATGCTCCAAAATACAGGGAAAAGGGAGATAATTCAGAAGCGGAAGTGAATTTTCAGACAGGAAGTAGGATGCAAAGAGATATTCACCAAAGATATTATCCCTGTAAAAATCATTAAAATCGATTGAGAAATGGCTGAGATATTAAGGGTGTCTACCAAGGAGAAAAATAATAATAATATAGAAGAATGAGAACTCGTAGAAAAACAGTAAGGTCTTCCGCTGAAGACGGAAGACCTTAATAATAGGGAAAAAGAAACAAAGCAATAACAATAAGGTCTTCCGTTGGAAACGGAAGACCTTAAATATACTGAACAACTTTAATCTACAAGGGGGGGGTCACTTTTCTTCATGTGGAGTGTGCTCATTTTTATGAAAATGACACTTATTCTTCAGGCAAAGGGGTCATTTTTCTACGTAGAATGATGACTGGGGGGGTCATTTTTCTGCGTAGAATAATGACCGGGGGGTCATTATTCTACGTAGAAAAATGACCCCCGGTCATTATTCTACGGCGGTCATTATTCTTCAATACACCGGCACTGCAGGTACCCGCAAGGCGTGTCCCTGCTCATAACATTTTTGTTAAAATGGTTTCTTAATATTATTATAATTACATTCTCAGTTCAAAAATTAATTCAAAAGAGGATTCAAATTAATAAAAAAAATATTTCATTTTTTTTAATTCTTGAGTCTTAAACTAGCCTGCGGACAGCGAGAGCGTAATGAACGAAAAGAAAACACGGACGAATACTTTCTTGTATAAAGTGTCTCTTTATGGATACTACAGTGTTGGAATTTTACATCATAGGATCCCATACACATTCCTGATCTACTTATTTTCAAACCATGACCACCAAGTAAACTATTATTACTATTTTATAAACATTTTTAGCAATCATTACATTTTACATATGTATATTTTTTAAGAATCATACAGGTAAATTATATTAAAAAAATGTTTAATGTCTATTTGGACAAAACATCCGCCTCCTGGAATAGTTTCTGTGTCGGGGATAAAAGACTTGCTTTGTTGGGATAACCATATGCATTAAAACATACTTGAAAACCTGTATTACAGTTTATATGCATCATATTTTTTCTTTCATTTTGAAACAAACATGTAAGGTTCTAATGAGCAAACCTAAATACCATGCACGTTTAAGCTAGTAATAATTATCAAGAACAATTTTTAATTCATGAGACCAGTTTATTTTGAACAACAATAAGTATGAATTATTTAGAAAGATGCTATTCTCCCTGTTCCCCGGCGCTGACCAACAATCTGTGAACCAGAAGTTGGCTGGTATACCGTCGTCCTACTAGTGCGAGGTCCCGAGGTCTCTACTCAAAGAAGACGAAAGCCTTGGAAAGGTTCGACCGATGTTCGATGTTAGTGATGATTGAGTAAGACGGTTTGGTGTCACTGGTATTCCGACCAAGTTGTTTTGGGGATTTTGTGCCGCCCACATGTTATTCATAAGGGGTTCGTTATTGCCCAACATTCCAGTAGAAAAGGTATTTCCTCTGTTTCTCATTACCGATATTTCATCCATTGGGCGGTCGTTATTCCCAGATCTGCTGTTTGATGACATTATGCCATTCATTTGACGATTAAGACCCAAACTTCCCAAAACATTCCTAGGACCTGTGGACATATCGCGTTGCATATTTAATCTATTCAATCCCAGTCCGTTTCCTATTCGCCCTGCCAATCCACGATTTAGAGCAAGCTGACCCGATCCCCTTTGTGAACTCTGAGTGCCTCTAAGAAGCCTCCAGGGCGCTCCTTGTCGTTGACTCAACGACATTGATGGAACGTTTAGGTTTCTTCTGTCAGGAAATTGAAATGGAAATGAATTCATTGTTCTTGACCCACGAGACATTTCCCAAGGCATGCTTCTGGAGAAACCGGACACATCATTCCTAATTGACCTGCCGTCAAGGACAGAGAAAGATCCGTCTGATGAAAAACCAGATAATCCCTGGTTCCTGGGTAATAAGCTAGATTGGAGGTTGGGCAAGTTAAGACCCCTTGATGAAAACATATCATTTCGATTCATCCGTGGGTTTCTATTGAGCATGCCTTGGCCCCTCATTGTTATATCCATAAACCTTGATCCGTCTGATGCAGATGATCCAAGGCTATACGGTTCATAGCTGTATGGACTGACAGGAATACCACCCGGGTCTAATATGGAACCCTGATTTCTAAATAGGGATCTACTGTCAAGATTACGTAGGTTACGAGATCCTAAGTCGGCTGGTTGCAACATGGAGCCTTGACTACTAAAGAGGGAGTTACTATCCCTATTAAACAAGTTCAGAGATCCAAATTCGGTAGAATCAGGTACATTGAACGGTTGTATTCGGGAACCCTGGTTTCGTAAAAGAGAGCCAGTCCCAATAGTACGTTCGTTATGGGGTCTAACATCGACACTGTTTGGCAAAGATGACCAGGACGATTGACCTCCATCTTGTAAAAAGGATGATCGAGACAACTGGCTGGATGATCTCTCTTGTGCTGACACACAAATCGCCAGAAGCGACACCAATATAGATCGCCCCAACATTTTAATCTAAAAAAGAGTGAATACTAGTATTTTAAATGTTGCTGCAATATATAATTAAAGGTACTTACATATTAATTTACACTTTTTTCATTTTTTTTTTACAAATTATCAATATGATTTTGAATTATATAATTTTTTTAAACTTTGCATTTTTACATAAAAAAACATACTAATACTCTTTGACATGACTTACAAAAATACTTTTAAAAATAGAATTAAATGTAATAATAAGTTTGAAAGCATGGAGCTAAGTTAAAATAAAATCAGGTAAAGTCATTAAATATAATTTCATGAACACAACTCTGCAGCAAAAAGTACCCTTAGTAATGATAAATATAGGTCAAAACAATACTGCGTTTGTTATTTAATTTGAAATAAAGGAAACATGTTTGATTTAAACAAATAGTTCCTGATAAGATCATCGAACGAATTATTAAAATAAGAAAATAGATACTGGCTTATAAATAAACGGTGTTTTAACACTACGTATCGGCAATTGAGCTACTGTTTTAAATCCTTCTATCCGGCGTTTGGTTGACTTTAAGAGAAAGCTTCATTCTGTATAGTAATGCTAAACTTGCAATATTAACTATCTCTTGACCTTGAATTTGGTGTGTGCTTTATGCAGTAATTACATTTTACAAAATCATTGTGAAATTGTGAACAAAAATTAGAAAAGCAAATGTGGAAAAAGAAATCCTTAAATTTGAATTCTACGTTTGACTGGTTATAAATCTGATATTTATTGTAAAATGACCCTTATCTTAAAACAAAACCCTAAATCAAATTCATTTATTCGAAATATTTATCAAACATATATATACAAGACGGATAGTTAGGTCCATATTTTTAAATTAATTTCGGTTAATTTTCATTTTTGACGAAAATATTATAAACTGAATTTGAAACTTAAACATCTCTCCATTTATTTGTTGAAGGGAGCGCACTGTTTTCAAAAAAAAAAACAAAAAAAAAAAACAGTTGAGCTGATCACCTTTAAAATATTTAAACATTAGAATCTTAAAAAGAACACTTCTTACCTGAGGTAAAGTTTGCTACGGACAAAGAATAGTTAGTGTTTGATTCTTTTTTGTGTATCTACTTATACCCTGTAAATTGAAAAATGTGACGTCAACCACTTTTGTAAGCAATTACCCCGCATCGTTTGATTAAAGATTGATCCCTTCTTAAAGAGAAGAAATTTTTGTGCGTGAAACCCTTTAACATTTGGGATCATCACTTACATGTATCGGTGGCGGGTTAATGTAAGTGAAACCTGAAATCGAAGAATCGCTGTATTTTTAGTGAATAATTACTCCAGTATTTTTTTTTTTGAAACAAAAACTTTTTGAAAGCTATTTTTTGGTATTGCATGAACTGAAATTGCATGTACAATGTTTTGAGCGAGTTTAGATATTAAAGTTTTATTTAAACATTTTAAGGTTAAAACAAAACTCTTTTTATAAAATCTATTTTCATTATATTTAATGTTATTTTGAAAAATAAAACTAACATTTCTTTACACATTTAAGCACTGACTACTTGTTATGGGATTAATATTTTTTTCTGTTTTTTGGGTTTTTTTTTATTGGAAAAGCAACAACAACAAAAAATGAAATAATATGTCATACATTTGGACGGATTCTGACTATATAATAAACCCCAAAAACCAAGAATCAAAACACAAACACACACCACACACACACTTTTAATTACCAAACAACGTTTTAAAGTTACGAGAGTAGCATAAGTCTTTACTGAAGTGATATATCATACTCAGTTTCTAAGTGTTTTCACTAGATAAAAGGGAGGTCATCATTCGTTCAACATCAGTAACTAACCTACTTAGTATCGATCACGGACAAAGAAGAAAAAAACAACCAGTAATCATTTACAAAAATGCTAATTTAGCGTGTTTTGTTATGTTAAACATGACCTCTAAAAGTTAAAGTACGACTCCTTGTTTTACACGAGCAAAGTCCATAAAGATTGAATCTCAATGACCCTTTAAGCATTAAACTATCTGGCAACCTTTTATTTTTGTAAATATGCTTTGCTACATTTTCGTACATGTTTCATTTATTTATTCAAGCAAGAAAAAACAACCTTCACAAGAAACGATCATTTTGCAAGAAGTTTAATGATAAAATGAATAAAACACGATGCATGACATATAAATCTTCAAAGAATCGCATTTGTTTCAAAATGTTACGAATATATTTCATACTTATATCCTTATCAGCAATAAAGTATAGAGTATCATCATATTGTGTATAGAGAAAGGAGTACGTTGATGAAATCATTTTGTATTTTTACATCCATTACCCATATTTTGTAATTGACAGCGCACATTAATTGTCAAATAACTTCGATTATATTCGTCTAATAATATTAAAAAGGATGTTATTTCCAATAAACTTCTTTTTTGAAATGAAAAAATAAAACAGTTATTCTACTATATTTGGATTTTCATGGAGCTAAACAATTAAAATCGCACAACAGTTCTCAACAAGACAATGACAGAAACAATGATAAGGAAAGTGACGATCATTTCGAGTCCCAGTAAGCGTCTCTAGATAACAATCCCAAGTTTCTTCCAACCCTGGAGCCAAAGAATTGACTTTGAGTCTGGATTCTCGAGGGAAGTCGATTTTGCTGTCTTGAAGTGATTAATGCACGATCATTTCTTGCACGAGGATAGTAAAAATCCTGTTGATCTACTCTATGTGTATATCTAGGGATGGAAGGGAGATTGTCAATATATCTACTGCGAAACAAACGACCAGAGCCTGTGGAAGAGGAATGCATATTTCTTTCTGGTAAATAATATGGTCTACCGAAATGAAGGTAATCATAGTTTGTATCCAATGGGTAAGTCATACGATCCATTTGGTGCGGATATTGGTCCATACGTCGATTCATTGTGGCTCCGGGGTCATTGTACATGTATGACATTTGGTTTGATCGATAGGGTGAAACGTCATTGAACTCAATGTTACCATTAGGGAACTGTCTGTGGAGATCAATGACGTCCTCGAATTGGTTGTTGTTCAAGCTACGATAAGGGTTATTTTGATTGGCATTTGTAGAATCATACTCAGGACTAGATTGTGTCGCAGAAGAGAGGATCTCATCAATTTGATTTAATATTTTAGATCTTAAAGCTGCATCATTCCAAGATAAACCAGAGTCTGTTTTTCTTTGAGATATTCTAGGTTGATTTCGAAATGCCGACGGAATAGAGGAACGATCAAGTACCTTTGGCAGGTTCTGTTTGTTGGCCTTATTACTTAAGGAAGACTGTAATAAATCCTGCAATGTAGTTGACTGCAATGACTTTGCTAATTCTCTTTGTTGTTGGACACTCTGGTCTGAAAATTGAGACAGCGAATTAAGTGTTGGCAAAGAAGTAAAGTCCTGTACATTTGAAAGCCGGTCTGTTGGAAACCCCTTGGCAGAGTCACGTCCATTATTTATTTTATCAATCTGATTCAAGTCTCTGATAATCTGTGCAGGGCCTTCTTCCCCAAATGTTTCTATTTTATTTTTGGCTGTCCTCTTGTCATTTGAATTCGACACATCCGCCAATACGATTGCTGATATCACAATCAGTTAGATAAATGTTGCCTGTAATCATGGTTTCCTAAATCAATAAATGAAAAAAAATCGTTTCTTTTTTTCATTTCTGCATATTATTCAAAATACTTGTCATACCAAGACTGCTTTTTTTCGGCTGAATTTTTTATGAAGGACAACAGAGAATACAGAGAATAATTTTCTTTTGTATTTTTATAAAACATATTTTCATGTAATGATAAACAGTAACAAACCATGTCTTTTTAACACTGGTCCCATGAACTAATTATATTATATATTATTAAAAAGGATGATCAATCTAATTAAAATTAGACGTGGTAGCGGATTCAGAACGTCTAATTTTAATTAGAGTGAAGGATGATGTACCCACCTTTTTCAAACTCGGATAGGCAGTACCTATAATAGGAAGCAACAAACATGGTTATTAAAATTTCATAATTTAAAGGTACATGTATCTCATATCATATCAAATTGTATACAAAACAACAGAAGTTTGGAAACAGACACTTGCATAAAATAAACAATACAAAGCATATATTTCTTAACGTTTGAGTATGTTAAAGAAGATTCAGTTTGTTATTTTATATTTATTATGTCCACAAATCATAATTTAATAGTTAAATCCATTAAAAAACCTTAATTGTTAAGGCAATAATTTGATACTAGTAAATATGTGTACTTACTTTTCTTAGTCAGTACCCGTGCAATGTTTGACTTATATTGACTTTTTGACTGCCTTTATATAGAAGATGTAGCCATAGACATCAGTTTGAACACAATAGATATGTTAAATTAAGATTGAATATGTTTTCTTTACAAATTTCAAGGTAAGAAAACAACTGTGTGGCCTCTTACCAGGGGTCAACTAATCATAAATCTGAGCTGCTAATTTGTTTTCTTACTGCGTCTTAATTTAACGCGTTATTAGAGGTTAAAACTTGTTATACAACTACCTATATATGGCCAACTGTGTTCATAGAGGATTCGAAATAAGGATTGGAAATTCGTCGGTACTTATTTGTGCAATGTTCTGATATTTGATATTTGATATAGGGTATTCAATAAATAAAGATCTCATTTTGTACCTCATAAGTTAACAGTCTGCTATTCTTTATCACGATAGTATTCTAAGGAGAGTTTTATTTTTTGACCAATTAAGTGTCCCATGAGCCTCGTATTCCAGTCTTTTCTAAACGCTTAAAACTACTACTGAAATAAATGATTTCAATAGTGTTTGGTTATGTATATCATAATAAGAAATAGTTTACAATCATGATTGAAATACAAACACCATTTCAATATTTTATAATGTATTTAATTATTATAATTATCATTATTAAAATATAGCATTTTAATGGTAGTTAAGGATTTCTTTCATTCTAAGAACTACTGTGCTGCCGCTATTGAAATTCAACCATTATTAAAATTCAAAAATATTTTTAATAGCAGTTGGAAATGCATTACTATTGAGATAACTTATGTAAATGGTGGTTGAGAATGCCTTTAATTTTCAGAATCAATGTGTCTCCGTGTAAAACGTTTGGTTCTTGATGACACGTGGTTTTGGAAACAAAGATATACAATTGATTTTTTTTTATATTAGAAAAAATTCTTACCATCTATCATCCAGAAAGGATAGTGTTACACACAGCCGGAATAATGAACAAAACATGATAAAAATAACATGTTAAATCGTTAATCGTACTGTTAAATAGAATTCGATATATAAATCAGAGATATGTTTCATTTTCTATATAATACCTTGAAACTGAATTATTACAGGAAATATATATATATTGGATTAATGATGAGGTAATAATTGTCGCCAAAATGGCAATCTAAAATGATTGACAACTCTTGACTTTAAGTACGATAGCTAAATAAAACTCTAAAACATATGAAACTTTGCGTTTCTTTTCATATATATGTAGATAGCAAACATTTGAGCGGGAGAACATCAAACATACTGATTGAATTCAGCTTCTCCACACCTTGCTGCCAACTGAATGATGTGAACTGATAATTCTAAAAAATGTGTGTACATTGATGTGATATCGGGTAATACCATGGGCATTATAGAAAAGCATAGCATGTAACATATTTGTACAAAAGTATAATATGATATTCAACAGTGTGCCAGTTAGTGTAATTGGTCATATTTGCACAATACAGTGCATTATAATCCGCGTAAATATAAACAAATAAACAAATATAGCTAAAAACTAGAAAATGTGAGCCTATAGCTACCTTCTTCGATATTTCAGGTGCATATTTTTATGCCCGCTAGCATGCCTTATTTATTATTGATCCTCAGAAGTAATTTTTATAATCGTCATGTTATGTAATGACACTATAGTAAAGTAAAAATTTGCAAATTACTTGGAGATCACTCAAAAGGACATAATACAACAACGAAATACCATTTTCCTGTTTTAAAAATTTTCCTGGGCATCAAACTTTTTTTAATAAGGCTCACTTTTAAGGATACGTAAATACAAAGCCATTGATGTAAGAAATACACTGAGTCAGTAATATTATTAAATCAACAAAATAAAATTGAATATCATTGTTAGAAATAGTGATATTTACTTTTATTTTTTTACAAAACATACAAAAAGCAAAAATATACAACAAATAGTTAACACATAATAAATATTGCGATGTAATTCTAAAACGTATGGCACATTAAACTATAACACACGGATAGCATCAGTTATATGCACAAATTATAGAATTAAATAGTCATGTTACTGAACATAATTGATGTCTTGTAGTTAACGACCGATGATATAATCTGTTCAGCAGAATTAATAAAAATAATCTGGTGAAAACTGCTCTCCATTGGTTCGAACACTTAAGACACTAATAATATCTTCTGCCTAATCTTCTGGCCTCGAGTCCAAGTAACCCACCGCCACCGACTCGACCAAATCCAGAATTCCATCCTCCGAGTCCGCCACCGATCAATCCGCCCCCGTAATATCCACCTCCCGACCCGTATCCACCGTAGTAGTTTCCACCACCCCCGTAGTAGCTTCCCCATTGACCTTGGACAACTGAAACCAGGACACAGGCCATCAAGAGTGAGAAGTAAGACTTCATGTTTTTTTTCCTCTTCTGTCTGTAATAAAACAAGAAAACCCGAACATAAAAATAAGTACAGTCTGGTTTGAATGACATTAATATACCAAGTTAAACTGAGTGAAGATCTATTTTAAACTAATTCACTAAAAATATATGTTACATGTTATTATGCATAGAATATAAAAATAAAAGAAAAAAAATAAATTAGAAGTTAAACAATATTAGTATACATGTATTTTACCTAGTTACAACCGTTTGCGAATGATCGAAATCAAATACAAGTAGCTTATGCTAACTCTACAGTTTCACGTAACAATTTATACTTTTCTTATGGGTCAACTTTCTTTCAGGATGACGTCTTGCATGACGTACCGAATAATCAAAAATAGCCCTTCAAACTGCCAAAGTCAAAATCACAAAAGGACCACTCTACGTGAGGAATACAAGCTGACTATTGGTTGATAGACCAGACGCGGTTACAAGTATTTGACCATAAACCATTAATCGTGCAATAAACTGCGACAGGTAACCCCTCCCAGTTGTCATTAATATTCGTTGACCGCGCCAGAAATGTTTTGAAGGTTCTCCATGACAAAAAAATCCATAAAAATGTTTAACACGTTTGCGTTAATTATGCATTTAGTGCACCATTACTGAAATGTATATTCGATTATGTAAATTCGTTAACATCTAAAACATTTGTAAAGAAAAAATAATAAGATGCATAATGCCTTATTGTTTTGAAAATTCTATCAATAAGAATTTTTTAAATAAAATACACGCTTAATAATCAGTATTACTGTTATAGCATTTAACAATGTTTAGATTGTGTTTTTGTTTTTATTCTGTCGTTTCTTTATGGGTTAGTTCTTTATTATTATGTCATTTCAAACAATGTTTATTATTAACATATTTCAGTAAACCTGGCTATTTCAAACCAATAAATACTTTTCTCTCATGTTATTAACATTTTTTAAATAATAGACCACCCCCAACCCCCACCCCACCCCCAAAAAAGCTTATTTTGATGAATCAATTTACGTTAGTTGAATAACATAACATATTACCTGTACATTCCTGGTTTTTTTGTTTTTGTTTGTTTTTTGGGTTTTTTTTTTTTTTTTTTTTTGGGGGGGGGGGGGGGGGGTCTGGTAAAATATATTGAATATGTCAATTCTACTTAAATGTATTATGATTTATAATTTTAAATTGCTGTCAATATACACTCATTTTTAATCTATTCATATAGATGTCTAAAGAAATAATTATATTGATTATCGTTATAATATGTGTGATAATTCTGATTCAATTGAAAATACTGACTAATAAATAAATCAATCATTTAATAAATGAATGAATAAAGCAGTCATTGCATAGCTAAGAATGACATTAGCATGTTCTATTGGGATATGATAATTGAATCGTATACCTTCTTAGTTATTAACTGACCTTCTATAGATGGGCATGCTCTACATACTTGATTATTATGTCTTTTGACATCTTTAAAACCCTGACCTGTGACCTATGATGGCCACCAGCTCTGACGTCTCTCTATCAAACTGTGTGGTGTTTTCACATTGATACTTGTCCAATATATCTTAACGTTGTGGCCAACCGTTATCCTTCATTGTTTTACATTGCATACAGTCCATTTACAACGACGTAGACATTCATCGGCAAAATTTAATCTCAAACATAACGTCATTTCATACGTCATCACAAAATAAAGCAGAAATTCAGAAAGTATAAATAAACGTGAAAACGCTCAAAAATATCAAAAGCATTCTTTTTCTAACACCGACAACGTAGTTTAAACGGTTAGTATACAAAACTATAACATTTTGCTAAACTCTCTTCATCTTTGTTTTTCTCTCATCGAACAAAAAAATCAATACTGGATACTTATTCTTATTACACAATTCACGCAATTTTTGTTTTGTTTTGTTCTGCTGATTTCTAGTCTAACATCATTTTTTAAAACTCATTTTGAACAATCGACTTGATTCAACTTTTTTTTATAATTACAGATTGAAAATCAAATCATGAAGTCAGTTTGTCTCGCTCTCATCGTTGCCTGTGTTTTGATCTCCGTCGTCCATTGTCAATGGTCAGAATACTACAGAGGTGGAGGACTAGGTGGAAACTACTACGGTGGACAAGGACTAGGAAGTGGAATAATTAGTGGAGGATATGACAGGTGGAATTCGGGACTTGACCGATTCGGTGGAGGAGGACTTCTAGGTCTCGGTCGTAGAGGACAAAGCAGAAGAGGATATTACTAGTTTACAATTTACTTTACTTCATTATCATGAAATTTCATCGTTAAACTAAAGGCACCATACTATTTATGGCATTACTGTGATTACTTTGACACATATATGTAAGATATTTTCGTTGGGTTTATATTGCCTGCAACCTTTAACGAGACAATTGATATTTTTTTTCATAAGAAAATATTATATGCCTTCAAAATAGAAATATTGTTCAAATGTGTTCTTTTTTATGTAATTCTTTCTTCTTATGAATTGTTTTGTAAATGAAATAAATGTAAGAAACTCTTTTTAGATTTTTAGTTTGTTTTAAAAAGCAGTCTTATCTATCGATACATGTACAACATTGGGAGCTAAAGTGTAGTGAATTGGGAATTACAATGAATGTTATTATGGTTTAACACATTACAAAGTAGTTTGTGTTAAAAAAAAAAAAGATATATCAAATGTTAATATTTATCTCTTACCATCTAGATGTATTATCAATGTTGCTAAATTTAAAAGCAGAATAAACGAAACCCTAAAAACCAAACACAGTCCAAAAAATAACAACACTTACAGGAAAAAATCAAAAGTGTTCATGAACAAACATGGAAAAGAATAACAGCTGTGATACAAATGTGTTCCCTTTGTTTCAGTGCAGCCTGGTAACGAAACTGGTACAATACAACAAAACACTTTTAGGAGGAAAACTGATATAGCGAATTCTCGGATATAGCGAAGTTTTTTAAGTCCTTGGTTAAATTCTTATCAAATTTTACGGTTGATAAGAATTCGGTTAACATGAGCCACAAAGAGGTGAATAATATCGAACTTTACCATTTCATAACGAATTTCTTCACAAATTAAAGAGATCGCAGTACCCTTGACCATAAATTTTTGAATGAATTTATTTTCATATATTTTTTTAATTCAAAATCCGATTATTGAAGATATCAAAGTAATGTATTTTTATTTTTAGCCTCAATTAGCAAAAAATTATAGTCCGGTGAAAGAAAAAAATGTGTATATATTGTGAAGTTGCTATGATTAGTTTTAAGACTTTGTTATAGGGATATAACAAATTACGGATAAAACGATTTTAATCCAGTGCTTCCTAGGACTTCGCTTTAACAAAGTTTAACTGTATATTTAAAGAATTTTGTAAAACAATTGTTGTATGTCTACGTTAAGATCCATAATATTCTCTTGCATAAACTACATCTTAACATCATATCACATCACAGCTATTCCAATCAGTATCAAGATGGTCAAATACTCTTCTTTTTTTAGAGTTTGATTTATTATCCCATCGTAATGTAAAAGAGGAGGTTCATGCTAGTCTTTGACTAAAACCAATCTACAATCACGTCTTCATTAAATTTATAAGAAGTGGCAGCTAAACTGACACTTCATTATACTAATGGGAAATTATCCAAGTTACAAGTAACAAACGGTTGATATGTAATACATGACAGCTGAATTTCCTAATTTTACCAATTTCACGGTTTCTTATTTTAGCTGGGTACTAAACTGTTCTGGTCCACTTTTAGAGTTAGGTTCCCTTGTTTAATCAATTGTATGGACAGATATACAGTTAACAAGTGATAATAGTCCTAATAATGAGTATTTGTTGTCTTCAACTGTCGAATTAGTTTAATACATGAAGAATCAATTTTAGTTGACTGTGAGTATTTGCCAGTTGTTAGGGATATAATAACTTGATCCGTCGGTTTTCAGTTTTTGCATTTGTTTTCGTCGAGGATGTAAATTCCTGGGGAAAGGATACCAACAAATACTGATTAATTTGAGCCCCATGGATTTTAATGATTCTACAGTTTATTGAATGTATTACAAAATAATCAAAATATTTAAAAATTCAATCAAACAACTTTTTATCAATAATTTGAAATGAATCGGTTTGAAGACTTCTTGTTTAATGTTCACAAAGTATAGCAAACATATTACAGAATATATGCTTTTCCAATTCTCCTCTTTGTCAATGGTAAATACAATTTTCTTTTCTGTTTCATCATTTTCCCCTGAAAGATCGAATGAAACTCATTACACACAAAACAATTGACAAGTCTATTATAGCAAATAAATCGGCAGTTCACATAAGATCCTGAAATGTTAGTTTTGTTGAATGTTCCATACATATTCTTTGGGGATTTACTTAAGATAATAAAAATACAAAATTTAGGCTAATACATGGACACTAAAGAATCCAATGAACTATAGCAACATCATAAATAGCATGTAACTTACATGTAATAAATAGAATGTTATTTACGTGTCATAAATAGCATGTTATTTGCAGATTATAACTAGCAAGTTTTTTGCAAGTAATAAAAAGCATGTAATTTACATGTAATAAATATAATGTTATTTACATGTAATAAATAGCATGTTTTTACAGGTAATAAATAGCTTGTTATATACATGTAATAAATAGCTTTTTATATACATGTAATAAATAGCATGTTATGTTCATGTAAAAAAATAGCATGATTTTTACAGGTAATAAATATCGTGTTATTTAATTCATTTACATGGCTGTTGACTTTACCATGCAAATGGCGTAGTCGGTTTGGAGATTAATTTTCAAATGTGCATTATTTATGGGTATCTTTATTAACCTGATATAGAGGAAGTAATTAATATAGGTTATTGTTTTACTAATTGTAAAATTCGTTTGGTTATTGGTGATCTGGACAGTAATTTGTTGTTTAGTTGATCCACGAAATTAAATGATCATGGTAGTGCAATTTCTACTAACATTTTGTATTGGTAGGATCATTGACGACGAATTTAATTATCATTGAAGCTGTTATTTTTATCAAATTCTTGAAGATTGATACCAACAAGTATAATGAAACCACAATATTTGAAGATAAAACAGTGTAATATTTTGATTTATAGTCATATAGACAGCGATTTTTTCCCATGTTGCGTCTTTTAAATGTATTTTTTCTTAAACGAGTGTTTATCCTAAATTTAATTAATTTTGCGTTATTTAACGTAATTTCTGCATAAAATACAAATGATGCCTCCAGCTACCATACTAGTATTGATTCACGCACAGCAACAAGATAAACCTGGATACTGTATAAAGTTAGCAAATATATCTACTACTCATAACAAACTATGTTAATAATTACTTCATATCCTTTCTTGTAGGAGACCAAGACGGGCGATTCTTTGTTTTCTCTTTCCATACTTTTACTGCACTGTGAAGAGAAAGAATATAAAATACTATTTTTAAACAACAAAAAAATAAAAAAGAAATGTTGAACTTGTATTAATCTAATTTAGACTTTTTTCTGATAATGATTGCTCTTTCTATTAAATATTTATTTTAACAAAGGGCCAATAGATTGAAAAAATAAAATACTTTGAGTTCTTGTTTCTTATATTGTTAACATTTGAAATTAGTGAACGTAACTACTTTTATAAATGTAGAGTCCCTGTGTTTTCAAAAGAACGTATGTTAATATTTGATAGTAATAGAAAATGTAAAAACTAACATTTACTGTAGTAAGTGAGTCTAAGATTATCAAAAAACTTTCACGACTGAATTGGATTACATACGTACATACGTACAGTACCAAAGTTTAAAAAGATATATGCAATTTAATGCTTATACATGTAATCAAACGTGTTTTTGATAATTACATCAAGTCTTTGTTTTGTACTTGAACAAGACCAAGGACATTAAATATGAATATTTAATAACATTTTTTTTTTCAGAGGCAAGAGCCACATATGCTAGAAAGCGAGCCCCATATGTAAACTCACCGCGATCACTTCATCTCCAACACTGAGTAGCATTACACAGAAGACCAAGAACACACCAACTTTCATCTGAAGTTTGATAAACTAATTCATTACTTTATCTTACCATCAAAAAGTTTTTTTTAACGAATTTTAATTGTAGATACTGTAAAACTTGTTAAGTACGAACACGGATATAGCGAAATCTCAGATATAGCGAAGTCTTTATTCAGTCCCCGGTAAAGTTCTTAACAAATCTTTGCAAATTTTTATTGTTTTAACGAATTCGGATATAACGAATATACGGATATAGCGAACTGATTTTGAGTCCTGTAGAAGTGAATTACAACGAATTTTAACATTTTAATAACAAATGTCTTAACAGTTTAAAAAAGTTTGCACTACCTTTTAACATAATTGTTTGAATGAGTTTATTTTCATATAATTTTTTCGACTAACAATCAAATTATTAAAGGTTTCAAAGTAATGTATTTTTATTCTAAGCCTCAAATAACAAAACTTATAGTCTGATCTAGGAATACATATAGACATGTATATAGTGAATTCGCTATAGTTATTATTACGAATTCGTTATACGGATATAGCGAATTACGGATATAAAGAAGTAAATAAATTGGTCTCTAGGACTTCGCTATAACCGAGTTTTACTGTAATATCTTTTGAGACATTTACAACGCAATGCTTTGTGATTAAGTGTTAATCTTACATTGCAATTTTTTATCCCCTAACAATGAAATGTATAGTTTATTTCAGCAACTACAACTTTTAAATTTAATCTTATCTTTTTCATTGAATATAAAATAAAGCCCGGTTTATCAAGAATTAGATAGAGCTTTCAAGTCTTTATTTAAAGATTTTGTTTTTACTATTTGAAAACATAAATGTGGTTTGTTTTTTTTTTACAGTTTTCTGTTTAAATAATTGAAGAGCTAACTGAAATATCTTTACTAGGTAATAATTCCCTAAAACTCACGCAAATCCTTGTGCTAAATTGACATCGCACCGATATTTCTATCTTTATAAGGACAATAGTTTATTTACTGTTTTAAGTATGTCTTAATCAATATTACAGCTTCTTAACATTTTTGAATTTTGATTGTTGGACAATTAAAAAACTACATTCTTACCTTTGCAATCACCAAGTATATGTCACCACTAAAACGGCTACACAGGTAGAACTGTATTGTCATAGATATTTATAGGACCAGAATGGATACTTATCGGTCATTAATCTTTAACTTAAAGTATGACAAATCCAAAATGAAATATGAACTACACGACATCTATTCCTGTAAATATGCAACAGCTGTTTGGTTTTTATTATCTGTTAAGACCATACGTAAATCCATGTGCTTTAAATGGGATTTAAAATAATTCCTTTATCACGACAATATTTTTTATTTTTATATGGATATCCATTCTCTAAGACCATATGTTGATAGAGAATGGATATAAATATAATAATAAAACCGTGACGTGATAAAGAAATGATTTTATATCCCACGTATGGTAAACGATATCACAGAACTTTAAACTTTATGATCCGCAATGTGGTTTTTCCATTCCGTTAATCTCTCTCTCTCTCTCTCTCTCTCTCTCTCTCTCTCTCTCTCTCTCTCTCTCTCTCTCTCTCTCTCTCTCTCTCTCTCCATATCACAATATAATGCCACTTTTAAATCAAAGTACCGAAGCACTAACGAGAGTTGATTTAATCGATTATTCTTCCTTTTAAAATCTAGTTTCTTATCTTTATCTGATTTCTGCACATTTTTATAATATGAATTTGAGGACTTTTCCGACAAGACTTTCGAGAAAACTCCATGGGAATCATCAAAATATTTCTGGAAAATTGTATGAACCAAAGAATTATGAACTCTTGTGTCGTTCAACCAGACGCTTGGCTGTCGTCGTTAATCTCCGAGAAGCAAGAGAGAGTGTGATATCAAAACATCATATTTTTTCCTCCTTCCTTTACAAGTATTGCTATTTGTATCACTTAAAACACAGACCAGAGAAAATATATATCAGAGTAGTGTATTTGTTTAACAAGTTATAGTAACTGCTAATCAAACTGTAATGTACTTAATCATGAAATAGAAAAAAACCTCTTCAAAAAATGGTTGGTACACGGTTTACTCGGGCGCGCCAAGAGCGCCTTAGTCATAACTAGAACAATGTAACAACCCTTACCTATAAGAAAACCAAATATATTCAAAGTAAAGTAAATCAACTGATATACCCATATTATGAAAGTTATGTAGTTGCATTAATCAAAATATCATTGAACAATATAAAATATAACTATCAATTGTATTTGAATTCGATTGTCAAAATCTGCATGTTGTCCATACTTGTTTGTTATTTCAACACTTTGATTGTTATGTGGACCAATTTTGGCGTAGAACGAGTTTTACAGCATTGAAGTTTTTCTATCAGAATTTTTTTCTATTTTTGTAATCTAAATGTTGATCTAAACATTGATTTTTCTTTCAAAAAATAACACACATATTTACAGTTAAATAATGAAATGCTACTTTAGGATAACGTTTGTAGATGCTCTGTTTAAAGATTTTTAAAGTATTATTTCTGACATTTTATGTAGACCGTTAGATACAGGGGAAAGGGTGCGTTAACAAAAAGAAGATATGAAATTTCTTCCAAACACTTTAATGAATACTTAAATAAAAATGGAGACCACGAGAAACACGTTTTTCATATCTTACGTATTGTTGCGGTCGCTAAATTGAATCAAGCAAAATATAACAAAATATATGTGCATGTTAAATAATTTATTTCATCACCTTAGTAACCTTTTTTTTTTAGCATTGCATTGTATCATACAATAAAAATAACATGAAGTTTAGAGATACAAAGCGCTCGTTGCATTCATTAAACGAGAAATGATATATTTAATGATAAATGATCAAAGTTAATGATGATTGGCACATCTGATTAGGATTTAAATTTTAGTTTAATGCATAATGTGAAAGTAAACACGCAACTAATAATATCCTCTATCGAGACTTCTACGTCCAAGACCCAAAAATCCGCCACCACCGAATCGACCAAATCCGGAATTCTATCCGCCGAGTCCGCCACCGATCAATCCACCCCCGTAATATCCACCTCCCAGTCCGTGTTCACCGTAAGAGTTTCCACCACCCCCGTAGTAGCCACCCCACTGACCTTGGACAACGGAGGCCAGGACACAGGCCATCAAGAGTGCGAAATATACAGATTTCATCTTTGTTGGTGGTGTACCTTCAAACAAAACGGGTTGATTGATATAACAGAGGCAAGGAATATAAATCCTTTGAATGCGTACATATTTCCATTACATTAAATTGGTTCTTTATAAAATAACATTTAAGTAAGTCGATCGTAAAGAATTCAACAGTTTAAGGGAAATAAATTTCGATATTTATTACGTTTATATATTGAAATTAGAATGCTACAATTTGTATGAAATTAAAGAGTCTTCTGAGATAAAGATAAACATCAATAAAAATTAATTTGTTTCGCTTGAAATGAAACTTGTTATTACAAAGAAAATATCGTCAAAAGTGAATATGTTGAAAAATACTTCTTGGTTTTCCAGTTTTCAATTTGGAGTTTAACATGTGCCTATCAGTTCTCTGTATTTCAAAATGAATAAATAAGCTTACACATATTGGTTTTTTTAATTGGAGAGAGATTAAGCGGAAAACAATTTTGACAATGATAAGAATCCTCTAAAAGTTGAATTTATTTCAAAAGTTTATTTTAATTTTAGAAATAATAAAATCAAATGTCTGCGGAATCAAAGAAAAAAGACTTACTTTGTGGAGCTATCCAAAAATCTAAAGTGTTTAAGGCAAGCTAGTGCAAAGGTAGTGTGTTCCCAGTTTTTTCAGCATATATATATATATATATATATATATATATATATATATATATATATATATATATATATATATATATATATATATATACCATGGCAACTATTCACGCGGTCTTTAAATCTAGTTCCTCTTGCGCCTACAAATAATGCAGTATATATATAATAACAATAAACAAATGTGGAAACTTCTACGCAAAACTTATCGTAAATAGAATGTCTAGTCATTGGTCATTGATGTGGTGCGTCAATGTGGACAATGTCACGGTCAAAAGTCAATAAAATCTGTCATAGTAACTCGTTAAACTTTTTGTGCGTGATGACAAGTTTTCTCACCTGAAGACCCCATTACTGTTTTAATCCCTTTAGAGGGGTTTTCCATGTTTCAAGGAAATACATTTATTAGTTTGATTTAGTAGCTTTCATTTTTATGGAACCACGATGCCGACATCAGACCAGGAAATACTGAATAAATGAGTGTTTATTCTGCTCTAATTATATATACTGGTAAGACTAATGCTGAACGAACAATATTCCTTTAGTCGTTAGTTCCCAGGTAGAAAAAATGTATGTACACTAAAAACATCTAGCATTTCTTTTCTAACATACACAGGAAGAAACGTTTTTCTATGTTTTATAATGTACATTCTAATTTACGAAATATATGGAATCTTTTTAAAGATCCTCATAATAAAAAAGCAAGGTTTAAGCAGTCATATTGCACAATGTTTTAATCGAAAATAATGAACAGCATTGTACAATTGTGCAATTTAATTACATCTTCCCTTTTTTCTCAAAGACATATATTTTTAGAAATAATAACTCATATTTCAAAAACGTTTACATCTGTTATTTACCTTGTTTGTTCAACTAAAGCTGAAACGCTGTTAAATATATTTCAATATACTAAGCGTAAATTGTTCCACTTTCGAATTACTCTAATGACAATTTCATGTTTAACATAGTCTACAAAAGTGTGGGTTCTTTTTTTTTGTAGAAAATTACCTCAGACATGAAAGCTGTTTGTCTTGCTCTTCTTGTGGCCTGCGTCATGGTGTCCACAGCTGTAGCAACATACGGGTCTTACGGCCGTGGAGGTTGGGGTGGAAACTACTATGGTGGGTATGGACTTCGTGGAGGATACTACGGGGGCGGACTTCTAGGTGGTGGATACGGTGGATACGGCGGATATGGTGGGTATGGTGGATATGGAGGATATGGTGGATATGGTGGATATGGAGGCGGCGGTCTCTTTGGTGGATTCGGAGGATTTTCGAGACGTGGATATTATTAGATTTGTATAAATGTAAGTGATTATGAAGATACTTGTACTATTTAACTATTGTCTTATTTTGTAACAGTTTTTTTTTAATTTACTGTTTAATTCTCTAAGTTAACATATAGTCATATTAATGATTTTTTTTATTGTTAGGTGGGTCGTAAATGAAGTCCTGAATAGAGCGTAAACCAATATACGAAACAAGTGTGAATAAATTTGATTAAATCTAACCAAATTAATGTAATGTTGTATTTGCTATTTTCGTTCTGGGGTTTTTTTTTAACCCAACCTGAGAATAGAGCTTGAGTGCAATTTGATCATCAAAATTTGTTTGTGTCCATCTGTTTGTCTGTAATTTTGTATGTCAGTATTTGTTGTTTTGTTATTTTGAATTTTTGAGATCCTCCATAGAACCTAACAGGGCGAAAAACATGGTTAAGAATGCTCTGAAATGTTATTAATTTGAGTATAAAAAAGTTTATTAAAGACCCTGTTAAGGCCACCTCACGTAAATACTTCATGAAAATTAGACCAAAAACTTACTGCTTGTCAATCAAGCAAGAAATAATAGCCTAGGCCCTGTTTGCCAGATTTTGTTAAGCGTGCGTGCTGAACACCGAGACCGGTGTGTTGATAGCAATTACGGTTCATTTAACTTATGAGCATCATCCCTTTTTCAACTACCGCAAATATTTCAATTTTTTTCTGCAACAAAATACAATTTATATGGACATCCAATGTAAAATAATTCAGTAACATTAAATGATCGCATTACGGAAAGAAACATATCCAAAGTTACATGCATAGCAGTGTAATGGTTTTTTTTGGAAATGAAAAGGAGGGAATTGAATACTTGTGATGATCTGTAATGGCTTAGAAAATCAACTTAAGGAAACTTTTTTTGTAGAAGTAGTAAAAGCTATATTTTCACGACCAAAAACTGGTCCAAATCTCCTTGAAGAATGCCGAACACGTTCTCGTTAATCTAAACAAAATATTGGGTTCAACTAATAGATATTATTATACTATGTTGTAAATACTGCACGAGCAATTATTGTAAGAAATATCGAATGGTTTAGAATGGATAAATTTAAAAAGGTAAAGAAATCTAATCAGTTTAAACTCCACACATTACCTTGAGAATAATGGGAGACGATTCGTCCTGACTGTGATAGAATAGCGTTACATCAATTATATAAAATATCAGCTTATTATAAACTTAAGAGATAATATAAAAAAGGAAAAATGAGTTTTTACAAAAATTCTTCACAGTGATTACAGCACAAAGGACATAAATTGTAATCGTAATTTTTACTGAAATAAATTATAGGTCAAACAAAAAAAATATTAAGATAAAATGAATTGAGAGTTATCTAAATCGAGTTTTAATATCATGTAGGTTATCGGTTTTGTTGAATATCGATCAGAGCCTTTTGATTTCTTGTGGTTGAAGTTTGAACTGACATTACACCCAGAGAACAGGAAAATGATATAAGGAAAGCATGAACATATTCAGCCCACCCTGTTTGATTTGCATTGGCTTCCTGTGATGTATAGAGTGCAATATAAACTATGTGTATATGTATACAAGACGCTCCATAAACTTGCCCCGACGTATCTAGTTGCGAATTATTTTGCGAACACAAACTTGCTAGGTCACTTCGCTCGCAGTCGTCAAACCAACTAGTAGTGCCGCGATTCCAAGCAAAAACCTACGGCGATCGTCGATTCGACAGGATGCCACCAACGCTGTGGAATCCGCTTTCAGTGTGACATCAAACAGTTTCCAGTTTAAATGGTTTTAAGCACAACTTAAAACTCATATTTTTAGAAAGGCATTTCTTTAAGTGTATATATCGGATAAGTTCTACGTAGTTATTGCAGTCATGTTTTCTACATTTTTAGAGTTGGAATTCTGATCTTATTTAATTTTAATGCTTTTAATGGGGTTTGTTTTAGCGGTATAATGTAAACTAGTCCTGATCTAATATGTAGTTTTGACTTACTCTGTAGAGTGTTATTCAAGATAAAGCGTTTTTTAAATATTATTAATTACGCTTATTTTAAACTAACGCTTTCTTCAGATTTGCTTAACATTCTAAATGAGTTCGGTGACAAAAAATATTAATCACAAAATTGGTGTCAGTCATATCAAGCTGAAGTTTTGATGTCTTTTTTTAATTTGATTCCCATCAATTTCTGTAATCAAATTAATGACTACTTTTGCTTAAAAGCAATAATATTGTTGACTAAAATTCCTTAATATTTAACTGTTTATGGAATTTTCAATTAAGATTTAATGGTTATACATGTATTAAATATATATAATTCATTTTTAAAAACCCTTCCTATTTTGAATTCCTAATTTAAATTTGACATTTGTTCGTATAAAAACAGGAAACCGAGACTTTAGAATATGTTGTTTTGATATAGTTTTTTTTTCTTTCATTAAATAGCTTAAATACTCAGATATTTCTGACCATTTCACATTTTAAAAGCTTACTCAAATATTATATATAAAAAATTCAAATCGACCTCCCAGGATAGGATCAAAATGATAAGTACTATCCTAAAACAGCTTTTTTAAGCACACTTTTTACGTTTTTATGTAGCATACTAAAAGAATGATAGCGTAAAAAGACAGAATATATGACTCTTTTTTTTCTAAACTCACTTGTTATCCTTAAAAGAGTGTACAAAAGGAAATATAGGAAATATGAGGCAAACCGTATATCATTATTTAATTTTTGGGTAATAACCAATGTTTAAGAGATGCTTAATTGGTATTCAAAAAAATAAAATGAATAAGAAATGATAGGATATATCTTTGTTTTATCATTTATTTCATCAATTCAATATACTTTTTAAAAGACATTGCATTGCATTAAAACATGCGATGAAACATCTTGTTTTATATAATAAAAAATATAAATAAAAAGTGCTCATAACGTACAACAAACAACATATGATATATTAAATAAAAGACATGTGATCAAAGTTTATAATGGCTGTCACTCATCATTTGGAATTATGTAAGCACAGTGGTTTCAGTGTAGTTCGTTTCGTAAAGTAAACATCAGACTAATAATATCCTCTTCTACCGAGACTTCTACGGCCAAGACCTAAAAGTCCGCCACCACCGAATCGACCAAATCCGGAATTCCATCCGCCGAGTCTGCCACCGATCAATCCGCCCCCGTAATATCCACCTCCCAGTCCGTGTCCACCGTAGTAGTTTCCACCACCCCCGTAGTAGCCACCCCACTGACCTTGGACAACGGAAACCAGGACACATGCCATCAAGAGTGCGATGCATACAGATTTCATCTTTGTTGGTAATGCACCTTCAAGGAAAACGAGTTGATTAATATTACAGAAACGATGAATATAAATCTTGAGAAAAAAAATGCACACATATTTGCATTACATGAAGAAAACGCTTTTTAGTAAAATAGCATTTTTGTAAGTCGACCGTATGGAATTTTTCATTTTTATGGGAAATAACTTTCGGTTTAAATTCCGGTTTTTTTTTTAAATAATGATACTCTTTAAATCAAATCAAAAGTTTCATCATATAAAGCTATACTTTAATAAAAAGAATCATTTAGCTTGAAATGAAACTAAATAGTTTTAGATTTATATTGTCCAGAGATCTATATTAGACGGTGCAAAAATAGTTAAAAACATTTTTCCGGACATGCTTTTCATGCATATTAGTGCAGTTAACGCATGAAAATATGTTACTTGGTTTTGCAGATATCAAATGGAAGCTAAAAGGGGCATGGTCACGATTTTGGTTAAAAATTATTCTTTCGATTTTCATAATCACAATGCTTCAGTAAGGCATTTAAAAAGGCAACCAAAATTTGAGTGTCATTCGTTTAGTTATAATTGAGTTACAGAGCTTACAATTCTTTGCTATGTCAACAAAGCTTTTGTTTACATTTTGAATGTTGAAGTGAAATTTCCAGTTTTAGACCTAAAACAAATGTGTTAACCGTTAGGAACTGTTTATTTATGCTTAGAATGAATAAGAAGATAGACAAATCAGTTTGAAAATGATTTTTTACTGGTAATTTGAACCTATGTAAACTAAAACAGGGCACGAGCCTTGTTTGCATGACATAGAACTGTGAACCCTGTATCTTGCTTATAACTCAATGACTGACCCTCATATTTCATTTGATCATTAGAAATGCATTCCTGAAGCATTGTAAATAATAAAACAGAAAAAATAAAATTTGACCTTAATCGTGACCATGCCCTTTTAACATATGCATGTCACTTTTTTGGTATTTCAAAATGAACAAATTGGCTTACACACTTCAGTACTAGTGTTGATCAGATTCTCATACGTTATAATTATTTAATATTTTTTTTTTTTTAAATGATTGTATCAAACGTCTGTCGAATAAGAAAAAAAATGTACATGTACTTACTTATTGGAGTTATCCAAAGATCTTTAGTGTTTAAAACAAGCGAGTGCAACGGTAGTGTGTTTCCAAATTGTTCAACATATAATATATACTATGGCGACTACTTCCGTGTTCTTACAATCTAGTTCGTATTACGCCTCCAATTGATATAAACAAGCCTTCAACGTAGAAATCATCGTAAGTAGAATGTCTAGTCATTGGTCATTGATGTGGTGCGTCAAGGTGCTTAATGTGCAATGTCACGGTCAAAAGGCAATAAAATCTGTCAGAGTAACTCTTTAAACCATATATGTGTAATGATTAGTTTTCGCACCTGAAGAACACAGTAGTGTTATTATCCTCTTAGAGGGGTTTCCAGGTCTCAAGGAAATACATTTCCTAATTTAATATACTGGCATTCATTTTTGTAAAACCAAAATGCCGAAATTGGACCAGAAAACACTAAACAAATAAATGTATGCTGTGCTCTGATTATATGTTCTAGTAAGACTTTTGTGATAACCTCACCTAAGCAACGAGCTTAAGTGAGTTTTTTTATTAACAAATCAGTCCAGCGTCTGTCTGTGTGTCTGTCCTTTTGTATGTCAGTTTTTTGTACATTTTTTTGAATCTTTTCTTAAACCACACTGCGCGAAAAACATTATTAAGCAAGTTCTAAATTATCAATATTATGAGTTTAAAAATGTTATTTAAGCGAAATTCACATCCCTAATAAGCTAAAGTTGAAATATCCCAAGTGATCAGCTTCTTTAAACAACCTCAAATTCACAATAAATAGTATTATACAGTTGGTTTATACTTCTCTACTGATTTTTTTTCGAAAACATTTATAAAATTGAACAAAATCAATACAAATTAGATAAAAATATTTAAATATTATAAGGACATTTTTCTTTTTTAAACGATATTTCCTTTGTGCGGTAAGGGAGCATTGTCATTGAATTTTTATGAAGTTATGATAAAATGAAGTTTGTCGGAGTACGTTGTAGGAAATAGGTAAAAGAAAAAAACAGACCAAAAAAAAGAAAATTTTACGCAGTTGAAATTTTTACACAGAATGATGCTATCGTCGAGGACATTTTTTTTTTTTTTTAATGAATACATTATGACAATTTATATTAGCAATGATTCAAATATATAGCAGAATTTGGTGAATATTAATATTTAGCGATAGTCAATGATAATACCAATCATATTTATCGATTTAAAAAAAAAAACTATGGTTGTATTGTTTAATTCTGCTTGGAAGTGCAAAAAATTTCAGTTTCCTATATATAACTTTAGTAAAATTTATGTACCTCTATTTTGAGATTGTCCCTAAACAAAACCAGATGGTTGATTTTCATGAAACTTAGCAAATAAATTAGAGTAGTTTGTTTAATTGATAGGTAGTTAAAAACAAAGAACTTTACTATAATTGTAGTTTTTTCCGACAAAAAAAAAAAACAACAAAGTTTGCCTCCTTAAGATGCATTTAATCATTTGTTAAGTATCCATTACATCAACGTTGATTAGGTTGAATATTCTGATGTTTAATACGTACATGAATTCAAAATTGTGTTACTTTTTGTGATCGGTCCGCGTTTTTGTATTTATAACTTGTATGTATCTATTTTTTATTAATTTAAAACTATCAAATTATCACACCTCATTATAACAGAATTGTTAGAAAAACGAACATATTCATTCTTATTCACAATATAAGTATCTGGGCGGCTGGTTAAATATAAGGAAATTTTCAAGCTGTGGTTTCTAAGCAGCTACTGTTTTAATGTTGTTAAAATGCTTTTTAAAAAAAAAGCAATCTGTTTTGATGAGAATTAAAGCAATTCCAAAATAATGATTTTTCAGTGGTATGATTTTGTGGCAATATAGCCCAGAATGTCCAAATTCCGTATAAACAATAGTATTGACTGTCATAAAAAATAAGCGGAATAATTTTTGTAAAAGAAAATAACCCCAATTATAAATCATTCATAAATGTGGTCCTATTATTGCATCTAAAATTATGCTAAATATAGCTATGATCTTGTATTCGAAAGATCCTACATGTACATACTTAAATATTAAACAATTAAAAGCGGCTAACAATTTTATATGATTTTTTAATGAAAAATGCTGCAATCAGACAAATATTAGATATGCTTGTCTTAATTTTCCTTATGAAGAGAAACACTCGGTATTATAATGTACGAAAAGGGGATTTGAAATTCTTATTTTGACATGACGAAAACTTGAACCCACATGTGAGTTAAGGATATTGTGTACACACTTAGTTACATGCATCAATAATATAATTAAGTTGAAGCATTCTGATAGGCGTGTTCAAGAATATATCTGCACTTATTAACATAGGAATTTACGTGAACTGATATAAACTAGACTTCGTATAAATATAGACTTTGCAAAAAAATGTATTTATGAAATGTAATGTCTGATGAATTTAGATATCTTTATTTACTGTTCTAAATAGTGCAAAGAACTTTATGAGTAATATGTATATTTTTTTTCTTAAAAAGAGATTAAGCTGACAAAAAAGTTTTATGAATGGTATAATTTGACGATATGATATACAACACAAACAATTTTAGATCGCATTCCCCTTTCCCATGCCATAAAGGGGGTTATGCTTTGTTTTTGGCGTTAGCACCCAATTAGCTGGATCAAGTTCGATAACTCTAGGTCTTCATTGTTTCAGCTTCAACAAACTTGCAAGAAATGAGCATGGATGGTTGTTCAGTTTAAGTTATATTAAAAACCAATTTAGGAATTTCTTCCTTGTTGTTGGCCAGTATGATAATATTTCTCCATTCTTTATAAGAATGGTGCAATGAGATCATTGATATAGCACTGTTTACTTTGCTCATCCATATCAAATTTCCAAGTTTACTACGACCTAATATGTTAAAAGAACGTCTAAATCTCAATAACTTTTTAAAAATCACATATTTTTGTCATATTACTTTTTAAGTATTTGTCTGTATAGCTAAATTTGATAATGTATTTCCAATTCAAAAGAAAAAAAATATTCTTTTAGAGGATGTGCATAAATTTTCCATTTTTTTTTATCAATTTATCAAAACTTACAGTAATATGTCCGTCAAATGGATATGGATTTTAAGAGGAAAAAAGCATTGCCCTGCGACCGTTAGAATTAACTATTATTTGTGCAATAAAAAGATTAAAATACTGACATTATCTGATGTGCTACAATGTTTGAAAGTATAAAAGATAACACAGATAAAAAATGTATCAGTATCTTTAATTATATTCCTTAATTTCTTTTCTTTGAGTTTTTTTTTCTATTTTTCACATAAGCATATTTAAATAATTAGACTAGAAAAATAAATGGCAGACATAACGTTACGACGGACATAACGTGACTCAACAATTTCCAAAAAATATAATATCCTAAAAGTTATGATAAATGATCAATGTAGTTTTAAAAAGAACAAATTCTAATTGTTATTCATTTATTATCTCCTTCTCTCTACGAGAACATTATAAGTCTTGTTATTATAACAGATATGGTCAATTGTTGTAAAGGTACTTCCTCTAAAATTGGGGAAAACCGTATCAGAAAACTTGATCTAAAACAGGAATATGTTTCTTCATAACTAAAGATTGGTCATCAAATTTAGTGGAGGAACAATAACCTGACGGATTTAACGATGCTCCCTGACAGATTTTGATGTCGCATGACCGTGACGTGGAACATATAGTCACGTGACGCATCACGGCATTGACCATTGACAAGACGGTTTGTTTACTATTATTTGCGTTGATTTTTACTGTACTTTCTGTACTTTTTTTAGTAGTATGCGTAATGCTAGATATAATAATAGAACACGGAAATTGTTAGCACGGTATATAAACTGTGCAATATGAGGTTAAATTATAATCTTGCTTGAAGCACTTGAAATCGCTAGATAGCCCTACAAAGTAAGTTTTACCTGTAATGTATTCAGCAAAATTAAAAACTTTCACTACAGAATTACGTATTTGATTTTCATAGGATACTAACTTAAACGGTAGAAATCGGTTTGCAGTAAAGCTTGCAGTATTCTGTATATTGTTTTTAGTTTTTTTCAAAGAGTTATATCTAAATCCAACAAGCTGATTTTTTTTATCATAGGCTGTGTATATCTATGAAACTGACGTTTTAGCATTTAAATTGGTCCTGCATTCCATAGTGTTGTAAAGCGTGTGGTTACAAACATTAAATTGATTTACATATTGTATGTTTTACCCTAATCATGATTTAATAAAATAAATTGTCCTTATTTTTCAAAGGTACATCACCAACAAACATGAAATCTGTATACATCGCACTCTTGATGGCCTGTGTCCTGGTTTCCGTTGTCCAAGGTCAGTGGGGTGGCTACTACGGGGGTGGTGGAAACTACTACGGTGGACACGGACTGGGAGGTGGATATTACGGGGGCGGATTGATCGGTGGCGGACTCGGTGGATGGAATTCCGGATTTGGACGACTCGGTGGCGGCGGACTTTTGGGTCTTGGACATAGAAGTCTCGGTAGAAGAGGATATTATTAGGTTTATGTGAAAAACTTAAAATCTTCAGTCACGATCATCCAACATCACCCATTTTGAACTTGTTTTGATAATCAATCATTATTTTATATCATGTTTTATTGCGAATGTTGTGTATTTTGATACCGGCTATTGTCTTAAATTGCATGTGTTGAATGCAAATACTCCCAACCCTGTCCATGTGATTCTGTTACAATATTTTACGACATTTTACTTTTTTATGACTTGTTTTTTAATTCAATAAAAGATTTAAAACAATTGAAAACAGTCTGTGAAGAACTATTTAAATTCTGAATCATGATTATAAAAACAGTCTGTTAAAACGTTCATTTTAATGAAATGTGGTGATAACTTAAAGTGTTGAAATAAATAGACCAACGAAAAAATAAAAAACAGGACTCACTACGGACCTCTACAGAAATTAGAGGTAGGATCAGATGCCGTGAAAGTCAGGGTACAACCGCCGTGTGCTCTTTGCCGTAATCGGGAAAACGGATAAATCCGTAGATATATGGTCATTTATTAACATAGAGAATAATGAATTAACAATGAACTTTGAAGGTAAAAATCTTTCCGATCTATTCAATTACAAAAAACGTATAAAAGGGTAAAATTGTTTGATTTCTAACTTTAATCATTAGTTAAAGGTATCAGGATATAGACATATAATACCAAAAGGAACAACTGGGTATAATTCAGTAATAATCATAATTGTTCGTTAATTATATTTGAACATTGCGCTTCAATATTGGCTGACTTATTTTTAAATTCATACGAAGCATAATTTATTTAAAAGCTTTTGTAACAAAAGAATAAAACACTTAAAGTGACCTTTCACTTGACATTTAGATATGTTGATGGTATTTTATCCATTAACAACAGTTACTTTCACTCTTATGATAACTTAGTATATCTCACATCCAGCTAAATAGTAAGAAAATCACTGGCTAACAGCAGTCACGTGTTAATTTAGATATTGAATCTCGAATTCCGAATCTCGAATCTCGTATTTCGAATCTCGTATTTTGAATTTCGAATCTCGAATGATCCTTCTCGGCTTTTGTACGTGGAGGCTATGTATCTTTCATACATAGTCAGTAAAAAAAATATTACCCCTCGAGCATTATGACGTCATTTTAGAACATTATAACATAAGGTTTCGTTCTCAGATCGAAACTTGAAATATAATTATAAAAGTTTGATTTCCATTGTTTTATTTACTTTTTATCATTAAAAAAAACATAGTCGTTAAGATAAAATCGTTACATGGTTTGAGTTAGTCTCTAAAAGAACTATCATCGGAAAAGCAAGTAATTGCTTTTTCAATAATTGATTAATTGATTTCATTATTCATTTATTCAACAAGTTGATGTACATTTACAAAATATCAGCAAACTTTCTCGTTTCAAGAAATGAAACACAGCTGACCTTATTGAGAAAACTCAAGTTGTTTAGCAGATGTATTCCCATTGTACAAAGACCAACTTGGATTTTGTATTATATAAAATATGTCCCAGTTAATCAATAGACCAATCCACACTTTACAAAAGTTATATCCCCTGGCTGCCATCTTTGGGGAAAAACCCTTAGATATCTCACAGTAGCCTTTGTAGTTTAGAGGTTTATAACTTGGTCATTTGACCATTTTACTAAATTAAAAATCCATTTCCGTTGTGTATTTTGATTGTCCCAGAATGGGGCAACCCACATATCGAAGAAATAAATTAAATTCCGAAAGATTTTATCACAGGACGCCGAAATACTTGGTTGCATAAAGAAGGAAAAAGTTGGGTTTTCCCTTTTGACCTTTGGGTTGACCCCGCAAAGGGAAACAACTGTTGTAAGGTGTGGATTGGACTATTGATATAAAAAAAAACTTATACAGAAGCATAAATCTCATGGATATAAAGGTGTATTTGTTCTTCCTCTCAAGTTCACTTTTATCTCCCCATTCTAATCATTTTGAATTTGTCTATATAAACATACATTTCTGATGCGGTCCTCGCGATATACTTAATAAAATCATGCTGTTAAAAGAGGTTTATCACTTGATATGACATTTGTTTCATTTTTTCAATTTGCTTCTCATAAATATCTGAATTCATTCCTTGACTAATATTGTTTTAAGATTCTGTTCTTATTCTTAGTTCTTAACTTTTAATTTGATTTGACATTTGGGCGTATAAAATAAAGGAAACCGAACCTCTAGATTTTTTTTGTTATATTTTTTTTAATATTCAAAAGCTAAAATACTCAGATAGTTCTAACCAAATTACAGTTTTAAAGTTTACAAAATTTTATTTGAATAAAATAAAAATCAAATCAAACTCACCAGATAGGACCAAAATTGTAATTAATATCTTTAAAGGAATTTCAAGGTACTATTATTACATTAAACGGTGACGATTTTATGTAACATACTGAAAGAATGATGACGTAAACAGAAAGAATAAATGATTCTTTTTTTTTGATACACTTCTATGTTATTCTTAAAAGATTTTTGTCTTAACAAAAAGAAATATAAGAAATATGAGGCAAACCTTATATTATTATCTTATTTCTTGCGAATAACAAAAGTTGAAAAGATTCTAAATTGGTATATAGAAAATAAGAATGAATAATAAATAATAGGAAACATAGTTTTATGTTTTAGTATTTATTTCATCAACTCAATATACATATTAAAAGCACAGTATTGCATTTAAAACATGCAATAAAATATATTGTTTTATATAATAAAAAATATAAATGAAAAGTGTTCATAGCTATCAAAAAATGATGTATTCATAATGTCATATTTATGACTAATGATCAAAGTTTATAATGGTTATCACTCATGCTTTGGATTTATGTCTGCACATTGGTTTGAGTATAGTTCCCTATGTGAAAGTAAACATGACACTAATAATATCCTCTTCTACCAAGACTTCTACGGCCAAGGCCCAAAAGTCCGCCGTCACCGAATCGTCCAAATCCGGAATTCCATCCTCCGAGTCCGCCACCGATCAATCCACCCCCGTAATATCCACCTCCCAGTCCGTGTCCACCGTAGTAGTTTCCACCACCCCCGTAGTAGCCACCCCACTGGCCTTGGACAACAGCAACCATGACACAGGCCATTAAGAAAGCAAAGCATACAGATTTCATGTTTGTTGATGGTGTGCCTTCAATAAAAAAAGATTTGATTAAGATCAGATAGGCGATTAATACAATCTTGCGAAAAAAAATGCATACATATTTGCATTTTATGAAAAATCGTTGGACTATTGAAATCATGATACACAATCAATTTAGAAGTCTAATGAGATTAAGATGAACTTCAATAAAAAGTATTCATTTTAGTTTGAATTGAAACTCAAAGTTCTAAATTTAATAGTGTCCAGTTGTCAAATTGAAGCTTACATATGCATGTCACTTTTTTTTAATTTCAAAATGAACAAACCGGCTTACACACTCTGTAATCATTATTTTTGTTTCAGCGTTGATCAGATTTTCCTAAGTTAGAATTATTTAAAAGGTTTGTTTTATGAAATAATTATATCAAACGTCTATCAAATAAGAGAAAAATACATGTACTTACTTTTTGGAGTTCTCCAAATATCTTAAGTGTTTAAAGCAAAGTAGAGCAATAGTAGTGTGTTCCCAAATTGTTCAACATATATATACCATGGTAACTATTTCCGTGTTCTTACAATCTCGTTCGTAATACGCCTACAATTATAATAGTTATAACAGTTATATAAACAAACTTTCCACGTAAAAATCATCGTAAATAGAATGTCTAGTCATTGGTCATCGCTGTTATGCGTCAATGAGGACAATTTGCAATGTCACGGTCAAAAGCCAATAAAATCTGTCAGAATAACTCGTTAAACCATATATGTGTAATGACAAGTTTTCGCAACAGAAGAACACAGTAGTGTTATAATCTCCCCTTAGAGAGGTTTCCTAGGTCTCAAGGAATTACATTTCCTATTTTACTATATTGGCATTCATTTTTGTAAAACCAAAATGCCGAAATTGGACCAGAAAACACTAAACAAATAAATGTATGCTGTGCTCTGATTATATGTTCTAGTAAGACGTTTGTGATAACCTCACCTAAGCAACGAGCTCAAGTGAGGTTTTTTTTATTATCAAATCAGTCCAGTGTCTGTCTGTGTGTCTGTTCTTTTGTATGTCAGTTTTTTGTCCATTTTTGAGATCTTTCCTTAAACCACACTGCGCAAAAAAACATGATTAAGCAAGTTCTAGATTATCACCATTATAGGTTTATAAATGTTATTTTAGCGAAATTAGCGAAGTAAGTTAAAGTTGAAATATCCCAAGTGATCAGCTTCTTTAAAACAACTTCTCATTCACTTTTAAGAAAGCCGACTTAAGTTTCCATTGCTCATGTTTTTACGCATTCTAGTATTATACAGTTGATTTATACTTCTCTACTGATTTTTTTTTTCGAAAGCATTTATAAAATTGATCACAATTAACACAAATCAGATAAAAATATTTAAATATTATAAGGACATTTTTTTAAAACGATATTTCCGTTGTGCGGTAAGGGAGCATTGTCATTGCATTTTTATGAAGTTATGATCAAATGAAGTTTTGTGGGAGTACGTTGTAGAAAATATATATTAGAAATAACATACAAGAAAAAAAAAGAAAATTTTACGCCGTTGAAATTTTTACACAGAATGATGCTATCGTCGAGGACATTATTTTTATTTTTTTAATGAATACATTATGACAATCTATATCAGCAATGTTTCAAATATCTGGCAGAATTTGGTGAATATTAATATCTAGCGATAGTCAATGATAATATCAATCATATATATCGATTTCAAAAAAAGCTATAGTATTTTTTAAATCTGCTTCGAAGTAAGGAAAATGACAGTTTCCTATATATAACTTTAGTAAAATTTATGTACCTCTTTTTTGAGATGGTTCCTAAACAAAACCAGATGGTTAATTTTCATGAAACTTCGCAAATAAATTAGAGTAGTTTGTTTAATTGATATGTAGTTAAAAACAAAGAACTTTACTATTGTAGTTTTTTCCGACAAAAGAACAACAAAATTTGCCTCCTTAAGATGCATTTAATCATTTGTTAAGTATCCATTACATCAACGTTGATTAAGTTGAATATTCTGATGTTTAATACGTAATGAATTAAAAAGTTTGTTACTTTGTGTGAGCGGTCCGAGTTTTTGTATTCATAACTTGTATGTATCTATTTTGAATTAATTTAAGACTATCAAATTATCACACCTCATTATAACAGAATTGTTAGAAAAAAGAACATACGCATGCTTATTCACAATATAAGTATCTGGGCAGCTGGTTAAATATAAGGAAATTTTCAAGCTGTGGTTTCTAGGCGGCTACTTTTTAATGTTGTTAAAATGCATTTTTAAAAAAAGCAATCTGTTTTGATGAGAATTAAAGCAAATGCAAAATAATGATTTTTCAGTGGTATGATTTTGTGGCAATATATCCCAGAATGTCCAAATTCCGTATAAACAATAATATTGACTGTCATAAAAAATAAGCGGAATAATTTGTGTAAAAGAAAATAACCCCAATTATAAATCATTCATAAATGTGGTCCCATTATTGCATCTAAAATTATGCTAAATATAGCTATGCACTTGTTTTCGAAAGATCATACATGTACACACTTAAATATTAAAAAATTAATAGCTCCTAACAATTTTATATGGTTTTTAAATGAAAAATACTGCGA